>NW_026606654.1:600000-1145000 GCF_029890125.1 Rhinichthys klamathensis goyatoka | reverse complement strand
TGCTGATCAATAAGAAACGTTTTTTATTTATGTATTTTATGATCTCAGTCTCCCTGCACTTTTCTGTCTCCCTCAAAATAAACACACACATAAGCACACATAAACTGAATTACCAGGCATCGGGCAGGTAAATATAGTGAAGGAATATCGTGAACAAAACAGCTTCAAAGATTCATCGCAACAGAAATTCGCAGCCCTCTGAACTCAATTCAAATTACTTTTGAAACCAGATCAAAGGTTCAACAAAATTAAAGTCTTATTTGTTAATTGCCTTCAAGATAATATGCTATTCTAGTTTCTTGGGGTATGTGTTGACAAACAGTCACGCAGTTAACAAGTCACAGTTACCTACAGAAATAAGTAAAGTGTGTATAAAACAGTATTCAGAGTTGATCAAATTTAATTGGACAAAAGGATTAGGTCTATGTAAGTCTTAATCAATTGATTATATCGTGGCATTTTGAGTTACTTTATTGTAAAACTGTATTTGAGTGCATTCTGACTAATTTAAACAACTCTGATTGGCCATTGCATTTAAGAAATCAACAACTGTCTGATTGGCTACATTGCCCATCGCTGTAAACTGCTTGTTCACGTTCTCCAGAGCGCAAACACAAATATGCATTGGAACGTTGAACAAATCAGTTTTGCTAATATATTATTACAGTATAAACTGAGGGTGCTCTTGCTTGCGTTTGAGGGTGCTTTGCATGGATTGCAGGAAAATGTTGTCAATGGCGGGAAAGCGTTGTGTCAAAAATGACGGAAAATTCTGTCAATGGTGGGGAAAGAGTTAATAGTGTGTAATTGCCTTGTTAAAACTAATTTCATATAATATTTTTCTGACAAACATGCAATACTTTTGATAATATCAAATCATTCATCATTCAAAGGTCACAAAGAATGTCAGAATTGTAAAAGAGCCAAAAGGAAAAGGTCAAGAAAACACACAGTTTAAAAAAGTTAGATTATTTCATTGATTTCTCATGAAAAAAAAAAAAAAATGTAATTATGGCACATGTCCTCCATATGTCTGTAAAGCAGCTATGGATAGGAAACAGGAATGGGACGGTCTTTTTACTCATGTGACCTAGTATTCGTAGTGAACACATATCCATGAGTTTTTAAAGGCAGATTTAATTAAAAGCGTGGCCGAGTAAAGTGACAGCAGTGCTTTGGGTTTTGGGGAAAGTGAAAGATTTAGTCTCACTCTGTGATCCACTGATAATTGGCTAATAAAAAACCGCAATGGAGTGTGTCCATTACCTTTAGTTTATATGGTTTCTCGTTCAAATTGTAGACGTAGGGGTGTGTGTGTGTGTGTCCCTCTCCCCCCTCGCCCAGTCATGCTCCCTTCTTAGATGAGAAATAAAATCAATAGGTAATATGCCTCCTTGGTTAGATTTCTGTGACATTATACGCTGATGAGGATTTCAGAGAGGAGACAAAGTTCTGCTCCACATTGATCGGCAGTGAGAAATTGAGAATAAAGACCTTTCTTTAACTGAGTGACTGGGGATGAAAAATTTGCTTTAGTAAAATATTGTGTTTAATGTTCTGCTCCTTCGCCTAGGCGTCTTTTGTCTTTTCGGTTGCTGGACAGCGTGATTTATAAGGGTTCAATGAGAAACAAAGGCAGAATTAACTGAGTCATGCAAGAGAAAATTATCCAGGCTCCATTTGCAGAATGAAATAGACTTTTTAAAATCGGAACGCGTACAAAAAAAATAAATAAAAAAATATCAATGAGTTGACTGAATGAGCGTGTGCTTAGGTGTGTTTTTGGCAGGTTGTCAAAGACGAGTGTAAATGGTCACAGCCGGCGTAATAAAGAACATGAAAGTGCTGGTGACAGGTAGTACTGACCTGAAACAGCTTTGATAAACAGACAGAAAGAGACCTGATGGCAGTAAAATTATATAAACAAATCACTGGCTGACTTTGTAGAAGAGACCAAAAGGAATTAATTAGAACCCCTCCAGCACAAACACCTTTGCCCTCCGCCAGTTTTCCAGCAGTGACAGATCTGTAGCCAGCTGAAAGTCCCATTAATCCAGCTACAGAACCACAGAGCAACAAAAGAAGTACGACGGGAGAGCTGCACCCCTCCTGAGTGGTGTTATTACCTGATTAGGTTACATTAAAAGCATGTAATATCTCTATTTGTGTCAAAAAATTACCCAACTTCTCTGTTCTGCTTTGCCTAATAAGGATTATGATACAAAGACTCCATCCAGGCTTTTGAAGGAATACTAGTAATAAGACGCTGGAGCTTACAAAACATTATGAACCAACAAATACACAAGTCAAAATCTCTAGCCTTTGCTAATTTGACACTAGCTAATGTTGTTTACCGCCAGAACATGTCCGCCGCTGTGATTTGGCTGTGGGCGAAAATGACAATATGAGTGATTTATTGCAAGGTCTCAATGTTAAACGCATGGATCATAAATAGTCATGAAAATAATGACATTTGCATGGCATAGTGACGTGTGGGAGGATGTTCCCTAATAAGATTATGGTTTTAAGCTTGGAAGAGCAATAGAAACATTGTATAAGGTTTGCATGTGTTTATGCATATTATAGAATGCTGAGGTAGAAATTTGCTATAAGGAATATATTGAGAGAGGCCAAATGACAGAGTCCAAGTATGATAGGTTAATGAATGTGGTCTTTCTTTCTTTCTTTCTTTCTTTCTTTCTTTCTTTCTTTCTTTCTTTCTTTCTTTCTTTCTTTCTTTCTTTCTTTCTTTCTTTCTTTCAGTTAGAAAATACTGTAAAACGTTTATGGCTACTTTCACACTGTCAGTTTTTTGGGATTGACAACCATATTTACTTACAGGTGGGAGTCTCAAAATCTCTCGTTCACATAGAAACTTACAGTAGCGTCTTGAAAAGGCCTGTATGAACGTGCAACAAAAGTCAAGCCCGTATTCCCTTACAATCCTTACGAAAATTAACCATGGTTTTATTATGGTAAAAGTGTAGTAACCATGTTTTTTTTTTTGGTTGGTTGATTATCATTTGTATGAGCAGTTTTACTACAAATACCATGGTTAAGCTATGGCTAGTGTAGCTCAACCATGGTTAATTTGTGGTTACCATGGTTCACCTACTATAACCATGTTTTGTTTTTGTTTTTTTGTAAGGGCAGTACCTATAGCGACAGTGACCAAAGAATATCAAAGATGGTGACGTCCATAAAACTATAGATATGCATACGAGCGCTCCAGACACGTCGACGCATCCGCCATCTTGGAATGGTTAACATGACGCTGTTTATCACTCACACTCACAAATCAATGAATTCATTGAAAAATTCACAGCATTTCGCAGCCTACGGCTGTAAAAGCCACTGAGCTATAAATACCAGGCAAAATGGAATAACCTTTCAGAAGTGATATTGTGCTGGTTTGTGTTTTATGAAAAACTCAATATGTAATATCCAGATGCAGAATTATCACATTAATGAGAAATTAAATGCTGCTAATATATAGACATGTAAATAATTAGGTTGCACGTGAACAATCAACTTGACCACTTGAGTGGGCACGGACCGTATTTGACTGGCTATAGCAGCACATAGAAACAGACACTAAAGAGGCATCTATGTAAGTATATCTATGCATAAAACTGAAACGACAAGAGACAAGATCTAAAACCTTTAGATCAGATGACACAGAGCTCATATCACTATCGCTGTAAGCAGTGGCGGCTGCTGGTCTTTCAAAGAGGGGAAGCTCATTTTTTTACTGATACTGAAAGCAAACCACACATGGATCCCCACAACACATGACACGCATTTGCGCAGCGCAGAGCAGATCTATCGCACCGTATGACGTGACTGGACAACTAGTTGTCCAGTCCGGTCCCTAGTTGTCCAACTAGTTGTCCAGTCTTTATTATATTTTTCTCCTCTGAGATCTGTCTTTAGGCTCTGAAACCCTTTTAAGTTTCTTTCTGGAATCTTAATTTTCGAGTGCTGTTTGTATTCTCATTTTGGATTATATAAAATCTTTAGAGACACTTCAGATGTATATTTGTATGTTTGTGTTTGTATGTTTAGCAGTTTAGCAAGATGAATGTCTAATATTCAAGAACTCAGCATGCAGGTATGTCACACAATTGAGTGTTATGGGCCAGATTTACTAAGCAGGGCAAATTAGCATGAGAGCGCAATTCCAAAACAGCGCCGATGGGAGTGGAAAGTTCAAATTAAAGAACACAGATGCAGTCTGATCATTTCCATAATGACCAACACAATCTACCAGTTAGCGCCTGGTTTAAGACGTGCTAGATAATGACACAAACACCAGTAAACTGACGAGCGCAAATCTTAGTAAATCACCTTGCATGATTCATTTAAATACTCTCCTCCCATACATTTTGCGCCTGAATGGGAAACTCCTACAAATGGATATGCAATAAAGTCAGCCGCAAAAATATCCCTGTCCACGCCTTTACAGCACTCATTTTTCACTGCGGTGTCTTTAGTAAATCCTGACTCCTAAAAAAGAGGGTTTGCGCTGGCCCAAGCTTGTTAGTAAATCTGGCCCTATGTTATTGTTTGAATGTCGATTTATAAGAACTTAATAGCATTTTTTTTGTCTGTGTGATGAAGTGCATATCAGGCATGTTCAACTCAGCAAGGCACTACTGAAATCTTAAAGTATGGTCTTCCACGGATTGGAAACTATTATCTCCACATTCAGTCATGCTCAACAAGTTTCCCACTTGATTAACCATGCCAGTTTTGTGTCGGCACAGCTGCGCACACACAAACACACTTAAGAGCAGGCTACAGTGATTTTAAGGCAAGATTTAGCGACAGCTTATACGTCCATGCCAGCCAGATGTGCAATATTCAAATAAGCGAACAGATTAATTAGGGTGTTGTTTATCATTCCCTGTCCCTTCTTGGTAGTTCCAGCTTCCTCCTCCGAGGCTGCGGCAGACGCCTCGCCTCATCCCGTAGACAACGGTGGATTTAATTAGCCAGCTGACTGAGCCAGAAGTTTAATTATTCACCAGTGTAGCGAGAGGCTATGAGGAGACAGATGAACCACTCTTAAGTGGAGCCAGTTGCTCACCCTTAGAAATACATCACTAATGGTGCAGATCAGAGGTCAGCTACACGTGCAGATGCTCCAAAGACACGTCGCAGCTGCCAATAAGGTTAGCAGGAGGCGAAACTCTGAACTCTCAACCTCTTGTTCTACAATGTTATTTTTCGTCTCTATCCTGCCAGTGTTCTAAAAAGCCCTGTTACTGAAATGCCACAATAAACCTTATATCGTCCAATGACAAAAAGGATCAATCATGAAATATGTGACCCAGTCTTATTTCACTTTAAAAATAATTTGTATAGTTTGTATAATGTTATATATATATATATATATATATATATATATATATATAAAATATATATATTAAATATATATATATATATATATATATATATATATATAAATTAATTTGTAATATGTATAAAGCTGCTTTGAAACAATCCGTGTTACAATCTGTGTATTAAGTGCTATATAAATAAAGGTGAAATGCACATTTATAACTGTCTTTATATTTACATTCATATATTTAGGTGTTGCAATGTCATAAAATAATTAAATTGTGTATAATGGCTTTCACTGTTTCAATTTTCATAACACAAAACAACCAAACTGTTCCTGCACTATCTATGTGTATAAGGCTCCTCGGCACTATATAATGAAAGTTGTGTCCTTAAATCAGCACTGGACAGCTCCTCAACTGCTCTTTTATAATGAACACTCTCTGCTGGTTTGGAAAACAGCTCCATAATAAACAAGTTATGATGATCCTGAGAGCATAAGTAGCAGTATTATCCAACTCCAGACCCCATTATCTCAAAGGTATAGATCCTGGATCCATATGAGGCATGACAGATGACAGAGCATTAATAAAATGCTGCTTATGGTCACAAATGCACGGATATACACACATACTGTAGGCGGCTGTGTATAATTAGTTAGTGGTGATGATGATGGATCAGCAGAAGATCACTTTGAATGGCTATTTGCACTCAAGTCTTATGCTCACCACTACTGCATTTATTTTATTTTTTTAAATACATTAAAATTATTGTTATTGTGAAGATTGTTCAGTTGAAATCATATTGATTCAAGGAATCAGAGGAAAACATATATTTAGTTTCTAGTCCTTACGGTTCAAAAGTTATTTGCATAACCATTAGTTCAACTTTGGACAGTTGGTGGCGCTAGAGAGATTGAGTTAGAGACTCTATCTGTGCATCAAATTTCAAAACTTTTTACCAGATAGTTCTATGGGCTCCCATAAACTCAAGAGCAGACGAAGAACGAGCTGGCACTTGTGAATTTTATTCATATATGAATAATGTTTAATAGATCAACATTATGATCTATAACTTCTCTCTGTTAAACTTAATCTAAAACCAAAATCTTCAGTGAGGACAATTCAAGGAGAAGACAAATGCGAGACAAATGCAGCTAATAAACCACAGCGCACCCAAGGGACACGCTACTATTCACGCATCAAAACTGTCTAGTGGAAGTAAACAGGAGCTCTGAGGAATGATTCTAGGATGCAAGACCCAATTCCCTTTCAGGAGTCTTCCCTATTTCACACACTCATAAAATATAAACAAACGCTAACACCACATGGATCTTGTGCCCTTTTAGTCTAGCACACAGATCATGCCATAAGTTAGCCGGAGACAGACAAATGATATTGTATATAGAGTGCTTCCCTTGTAAATTACATGGAAATACCGGCAGGGTTTTGATCAGTGGGTTTTCTTAACAACCTAGCAACACTCTAGGGACAAATGTCTCAGCCCAGTCATTGCTCAACGAGAGGGAAAGGATGTTCATTTCTTTGAATTGCCATCGACTACAGCGCATAGTGCTAAACCATGGGGGAAGCAAAAGAGCGATGCAAACGAGGCAATGCCATCCTGGTGTACACTAAGAAGAGAGAGGAAATGAGGATGAGAGAGAATTTCACTATTGTGAAAAAGTAATTCAGTAGCCATATACTCCAGTCTTCAGTGTCACATACTGTAACTTAAAGCATTAATAAATTTTTTTTTTAAAAACGTATTGACCCCAAACTTTCGAATTCTAGGGTATATGTACAGACACTGCCTTATTATTATACATTATATACATATATAAAAAAGCTGAGCATATATAAATTATTTACAAAACAGACAGTTGGTAGAGTTATTCAGTATTGTACAGTTGAACACTATATTTTATTGGCAGGGCACAACTGAATGGATCATCTGTTCAACTGTTTATGTATTCTGGATATGTATTCATCTGCATTTTACATGCATATGTGAAATGTGCACACATCAGTTCAGTTGTGTATTAATGGGCCAAGTTACTATGTTGGTTGCCTCAAAGGTGCAGTAAGCAAAAACACTGTTGATATCTGAATTCAACTCAAACAAACACACCCCTCCCTTCATTGCTCCGCCCCCAAAAACGCACAAACACACAATGCAAGATTTGATGTCTCTTTATCATAGCTGAAGCGAAGAAAAATAATGCTTCTCGAAAAATAAAGCAAAGATGACGAACGAATGACAAGGAATAAAAAGATATGAACATACAGTAGACAAGAGTATACAAGCAAGAGCTAGTTGTTAGTTGCCAGCAGCACAGCAGCTCCAGACAAACAATGACACTCAAAACTGTGGTGTTACTAAAGCTAGCATTACAACAACGTTATATCTCGGTTCTGTGAAACAGCTAAACCAATTTTACTCACGTATGGAGCAGAAACAACGCAACCTCACGTCCGTTTTCAGGTCTTCCCGCTGGAAAGCTTTTCCAATATTAACGCGGGTCCTAAAGCTCTTGTCTGATCTTCTTTTTCCAGTGAAATTCCTCTGAACTTTTCTCTTTTGTAATGTCTCTCAGCCATCTCTCTTTCTACAGTCTTTCTTCAAATCTCACTCTCTCTCCTCCCCCATCATGAGTGGACACGCCCCCCACTGCTGATTGGCTACAAGTGTGTTGGAAATCGCAAACATTTTAAATATATATATATATATATATATATATATATATTGTCTTTATTTTGATTATGTAGTAATCTTTTTGGGAAATGAAAGACACTCAAATTTGTTTTAAATATAATGTGAAAATGTCACAGCTGAAGGGGTTGCAGGCACTAGCCTGAACTCTATTCACAATAGAGCACAGCCTATCATACCTTATTTCTTAACTATAGAACCCTTGACCATTGACACGCTAAAGGCAAGTGCAGAACATTGAATTCAGAAAACAACAAGTAAACCTTAAAGCTATATCTGACTTGGAGGTTGAGATATCAACCAGGATCATGACACATGTTTTGGCAGCCTGCTGCTGTACAGCCCAAACTGTAGAACTGAAACTCCAAAAAAAATAAAAAAATAAAAATAAAAAAAAAACAGCACAGAGGAGCTGGGGGAAAATGTCTAGTCTTATTTTTCGAAATAAAATGCTGTGGGCTGTATGAAAAGTTGATTTGCCATCATTCTCTAGTACATCCGAGGCAATAATGGAGCTCTCCATATCGATCACAATTATACCAACTGAATAGAGTCGGCAATCTCCTGCTCCTCTATGGAGACTGAAAGATGGAGAAATCAGATTCTCATCCAGAGAACATTGAACATGTTTGGAATAATGACACAACCGACCAGTCAGTTGCACAGTAAAATCTAACAAATGTTCAAACCAACACTTTTTAGTTGGCTTTACTCAATGTCCTCAATTTAGTTGGACATTAACTCTATCCCTGCCAGCCAGCACCAGCATTTTTGATCATTTCCCCAGAATATTCTGTTGTATGAGATTGGGTCGATCGTGTCCATCAACACCCCCAAATCTTGCACAGTGGTGTAACTCTTTGTGGGTTTGACATTTTATTCTGTAATGTTAGGCTGTTTTGATTAATATGCTGTTAAATGTTTGATGATCATGTGAGCTAACATTTGCTTCTATCACTTGTTTTGATCCGGAGATTCTCTACTCTTTCAAAAGATGGATAATAGCGCCCCCTACCATGTGACAGTGAAAACTTAGATTGGCAGAAAATTTCGTCAATGGCGGGGAAGCGTTGTGTAATAAATGACAGAAAATTATGTTAATTGCAGAGAATGAGTTAAGTACATTCCCAAAACTTTCTAAGTTTTTGTAACATAGTTAATGTGACTCATCTTTGCCTTGATGGATAGCTTTGGGAGTTATATTCATGTTGCTTCTGTGTGTGTCCCTGTCCGAGGACAACATGATTGCATCATACAGTCATAGTATGTACACTTCTGAACTTCTTATCTTGAGGGTTTTGTGGCTCAAAGTGGTTCAAACGCAGAAATGTTCTTTCAAGTTTTTTTGCGTATATACAGTAGTATCACTTTTTCTTTGTGTCCCTACCCAATACATGCTTCTTCACACTGTATTTTTGTCAGCATCAATCCATTCCTTATTGTCTTCTTCTCTCTGCGTCTCATTCAATATATCTGCCATTAATATCTCATATTGCTATTCCTTGATGCTCTCTCTTGGTCTCGGCTCATGAATACGTCTGTCGTGGCATTTGCTATGACTGTGTCTTTGAAGGAGCTTAAAGAAATGCCCTTACTGATTCCTCCCAGACTTCTTTCTTCTCACGTCAAGAGCTGCACTCAATATATTGTTTCAAAGTCTGAGGCAACGCAATCATAAACCACAGATAAAAGTACCGTGGTGTGATACTCATACACACACAGGCATCCACAGTTGCAAACACGGAGATGTAAAACCTGAGAGTTGGTTCTATAGGCTTTCAGTGATGACCAGAAATATGAGACGCACTGAGAGAACCTTGTGACCTTAGTGATGTTGAACAACACATTAATCCTATTATATTGGATACAAAGCATTTGCTAACCTAGAAGCTAAACACATTGAGCCACAATCTGGAATGTTTGTCATTTTTTGTCATTCCCGCATCTCATTTGCACCATATCTTAAATTACTGTTCTCTCTAATAGCAATTGTGGTGGAATCAATAAGTGACTTTTTTTTTTTTAAATGGACAACCTTTTGTTTTGCTAAAGCTATTTACATTGCACTTTACCCAAAATTCACACAAATAATAATTTCACACAATTTGCATAATTTGACAAAATTACAGCTTGATTGGAATTGATGAGATGAGATGAGATGCACCTGGAATAAATGGATGTTTCACCCAAAAATCAAGAGTCAAAATTAAAAGAACCAATTTAAATGTATTATTTACTGAATCAGAAAGATTCGTTCACAATTTTAACTCACTCAGTGATTCGGTCATAGCAGTTCTCGAGTTAACAGTTGCAAAGGAAGATTATCAGTAAATAATGACTTAAATTTAAGTCTGCTCATTCCAAAAGCTATCATCTAACTACAGAAGACATTTAATATTGGATATATAAACTTCATTTATTTAAAGTGGATTTATATATACATATATATATATATATATATATATATATATATATATATATATATATATATATATATTAGTGCTGTCAAGCGATTAAAACATTTAATCGTGATTAATCGCATTAACTCGCGATTAATCGCACATTTGTATCTATTCTAAATGTCCCTTGATTTCTTTTAGTCCCATTATTTTTTTCTCATTTTAATGCTCTTATCAACATGGAAAAGTGGATTGGCTTGCTTTGTGCAAAGGTTTTTTTTATTGAAAACAATATTGGTATATACTGGCGCGATAGGCGCTAATGGTTTTATTTGGTGCATTAACACGTTTGACGCGAATTCGCGAATTCAATGGAAACATTTGGCAATTTTTTAAAAGTAAACTTTCCATTTAGAATCTTATTGGCATCCATTTCGGCGTCTCGCGCTCGTCATCCACTCAAAACCTAACGTTACCCTACTACTATTTGGCCGACTCAAAAGTCCAAACAAGCGTGTGCGGTGTGCCTGTTGTTTTGTTTCCGGTCTAGCTAGATCCGGTGTTGTAGTTTTTACTTCACTTAGTTTTTACGTTACTAGTTGTTGTAACAGCATGTTACAGCAAAAAAACTACAAAGTTTGCTTGGCCAAAAAGATCGTTAATCTCGCAATAAAAAAAAATGTACGCCGTTAAAAAGGGTTTGCGTTAACACCGTTAATAACACGTTTAACTGACAGCACTAATATATACACATATATACACTCACCGGCCACTTTATTAGGTACCCCATGCTAGTAACGGGTTGGACCCCCTTTTGCCTTCAGAACTGCCTCAATTCTTCGTGGCATAGATTCAACAAGGTGCTGGAAGCATTGCTCAGGGAGTTTGGTCCATATTGACATGATGGCATCACACAGTTGCCGCAGATTTGTCGGCTGCACATCCATGATGCGAATCTCCCGTTCCACCACATCCCAAAGATGCTCTATTGGGTTGAGATCTGGTGACTGTGGAGGCCATTTTAGTACAGTGAACTCATTGTCATGTTCAAGAAACCAATTTGAAATGATTAGAGCTTTGTGACATGGTGGAAGTAGCCATCAGAGGATGGGTACATGGTGGCCATAAAGGGATGGACATGGTCAGAAACAATGCTCAGGTAGGCCGTGGCATTTAAACGATGCCCAATTGGCACTAAGGGGCCTAAAGTGTGCCAGGAAAACATCCCCCACACCATTACACCACCACCACCAGCCTGCACAGTGGTAACAAGGCATGATGGTTCCATGTTCTCATTCTGTTTACGCCAAATTCTGACTCTAACATCTGAATGTCTCAACAGAAATCGAGACTCATCAGACCAGGCAACATTTTTCCAGTCTTCAACTGTTCAATTTTGGTGAGCTCTTGCAAATTGTAGCCTCTTTTTCCTATTTGTAGTGGAGATGAGTGGTACCCGGTGGAGTCTTCTGCTGTTGTAGCCCATCCGCCTCAAGGTTGTGCGTGTTGTGGCTTCACAAATGCTTTGCTGCATACCTCGGTTGTAACGAGTGGTTATTTCAGTCACTGTTGCCCTTCTATCAGCTCGAACCAGTCTGGCCATTCTCCTCTGACCTCTGGCATCAACAAGGCATTTCCGCCCACAGAACTGCCGCTCACTGGATGTTTTTTCTTTTTCGGACCATTCTCTGTAAACCCTAGAGATGGTTATGCGTGAAAATCCCAGTAGATTAGCAGTTTCTGAAATACTCAGACCAGCCCTTCTGGCACCAACAATCATGCCACGTTCAAAGTCACTCAAATCAACTTTCTTCCCCATACTGATGCTCGGTTTGAACTGCAGGAGATTGTCTTGACCATGTCTACATGCCTAAATGCACTGAGTTGCCGCCATGTGATTGGCTGCTTAGAAATTAAGTGTTAACGAGCAGTTGGACAGGTGTACCTAATAAAGTGGCCGGTGAGTGTATATATATATATATATATATATATATATATTGCCTAAAATCTGTTATATATGAATAGAAAATCATATTTCCTGTTTTGTTTAGTTTGTCTAAAACCAAATAAAACTCCCCATAGGAAAAAAACAACAACAGATTTTCACTTCACACCATTGTGTTAATGTGCAGAACATACTGGCTAGCTTTACAGACTGTAGAAATTATTGTGGATTTAATAATTAGTTCTTGTGTATTATTATTATTATTACTATTTAGATTTATTAGCACATAACAGAAAATATGATGATGACATAACAATAAACATTAAGGTCTTCAAAAATGTCTTTATTTCTAGTAGGTAAACTAAATGAAACATTGACTAACAAAATGTTTTTTATGGAAAATAGGGTGAAAATTCTACTTCTAATTCTAAACCGCTAAGGTCATTATGAACTGTGCTCATGATGTTTGTTTAGTTGTTTATTCTCACAGAAGATAGAAATAGCATGAGGGTGTTAATAATGACTGAATTGCCATTGTTGGGTTAACTATCCTAAAAATCACCCCTAAACATAAAGAGGCCACCCAGGACATCCATTTCCCACAAGTCAATGGTTGATTCCGTCCAATTTGTGTGAGAGATGGACATGTTTTCCAGAGGAGTTAGGGGGATTCTCATTCTCAGTGTTTTATTGATTGCTTTGAAAACACCAACTTAAAACTAGGCCAGATATTACAATCCATCCTCCAAGCCTTCACTAAACCATCCTCACGAGTCTTAGTACCATGTGATTTAGTTCACGGCTTGTGTCCTGCAGTCATTCTTCATTATCTTAGATGGCCTCGTCAGACCCCGGTGAAGCCTTATCCTTCTTTAGAGTCTGAAACATTTCACCCGTTCCCTCTATCGAGCCAGATGATGCTCTGATAGACCCAGATGGCTAAAACGTAATGTCTTTTCACAGACATCGTTCAGAGAGGTTGTATTATCAGGATAAATTAAACCATGGCACATATATATATATATATATATATATATATATATATATATATTGTTATCAATGGAAATACAACCAGAAGCAAGACTTTGGCCCTGAATCTCTTCAGCTCCTCCCCAGCAGCGTTGGAAGCCTGTGCGTGAACAGAAGGAGATTTTGGTAGAGTAATTACTGTTGAAGCTGAATTCCTCCATTCTCCCTCACACCATCAAAGCCCTTGACTCAATTAACCAGCGTAAGCGGATCTCCTGAAGAGGGAAATTTGCCCAGGCGCCACCTTTTGAAATGCAAAAATCGAGTAGCTCTCGGTATAGCCAGATTTGTCGGCTTTAGCATCAAGCGTGCAACAGCGAGCGGTGCTCTTGCTTCCCAAATTACAGGGACTGAAAGCAATGGTACTAAATTATCTATCCAGAACGAATAAGCACAGGTGCTGAGGAGAGCGTGCTTTTGGTTGTCATAATTAACATGCGCCAACTTATACTTCTAAGAACTTTAGCCCAGAACTCTCGCGTCATAGCACCTGAGGAAAGGACTATATGTAATCCTCTTCAGCAAAGCCAGGAATGGGGAAATAAATGCTATGCTTTGGCTTCAGCCCAGTGTGCAGGCTGCATATCTAGATAAGCAATGATAATTATGGCAGGAATCACCCAGGGACAACTCATGGATGTGTGCAGTTTGATAGTGTTGTCTTTACGGCAATCAAATGAGAGTTTTGGGAGAGCATTATCTGCGAAACACAGGCTTTTTGTGCCTTCCCCCAAGTTTGTGCCAGCTGTCTGATTACCAAATAAAGTCAGTTAGACCTTTCTGGTTCCAACAGTTCTTCTACACTTGGAGGCAATCATATTGCAGTTATGGCTCCAAGTACCTGGAAATCGAACAGATGTCCCAAAGCATGGGACACTATAATCTCTGTATACACTCTATGATTTTAAAGTATTTTTGCTGCCTTATGGATGGATTCTGACTAATTGGTGAATCGAAAAAAAGAAAACAAAAAATCTTGTTTTCCCATGCAATTGAACAGAAGGAAAGGATGCATGCTATGAAATTGATTTTGGGGTTTTATGTTCAAATGAAATATTCTCTGAGTGGGCCAGTCACAATAACTATACTTGTTGGACAATATATTTCACCTAGAAATAATTTGCAATAAACAATATTATTGTCTTTAAAAAACATTTTACACCATTGATATAATCATAAAATGATAGCATATTAACGCATGTTTATAATGTTCCAACAAAACATTAGAATTCTTAGCAAGTAAAGTAATGAATTACTTTTTAAATGTACAACAAAATATCTGTTACTTTTTCAAATCAGTAACGCAAATATTGTATATAATGATATAGGTGTAGATATCTATCTTCATTCAACATCTTGTTGCTTTGATGACTGTATGTGGGTGAAACAGTGTATGCAAGACAGAGAAAGACTGTGGAAGAGAAGCTTTGTCACCTTATATAAGACATAAAGGTCATTGGTTTGTGTTTGATGTGGGGCATAAAAGATAACAGCAGCTGAACAGAATTATAAGTGGAGAACATACTTGAGCTGCCTTGTTTTACTAAATATCATCAATTTCTGCACATTTGATATTCATAAAAAATGTACATGTACATTATAGACATATTGCATGATGCTGTGGGTGGTTACAGAGCGTTATCAATGCATTGTGATGTGGTTGTTTTATTGATGGTTGCTATGGTGATCTGAGTAGTAGGTTTACAAAGGAAACAAAACATTACTGTTTTATAGATATTGCTCAGGTCCCTCTTTGAATGTATAGTCCTTTTTAATCATATGAAAATCATAATGAAGTGTTGTGAGTTTTTCTGGTTACTGTACCAGCAAAAATTTTAATACATTATGTTTTATTATTGAATTGATTAACTAGATTCTGAAGTAATTACTGTATGTGTTTATAAATGTGTTTATGATTTATGTAGATCATTCTTTTTTTCTGCAAGGCAGAAGTTAAATATTTATTTTCTGACTCGTGCCTGCTCCCTCAGTGTTCATTTGTGAAGATTATTGTGATGAACAAAACGTGTAAGAATCACAAACTTAGTTTTGTTATATATATATATATATATATAACAATAATCAAAAAGCCAATGGAAAAATCCCAATTGGGCTGTTGTTGATGCTAACCTTCTGGTTGGCCTACAATAATACTTCATCACTGCAGCAGTGGTTACGGCACTGGCACTATCAAGACATTGCTCTGATGTACCATCCCGACAGCTATATAAGCTCAACCAATACAAGCAAATGAGGGGAGAGTTCAATAAACCTGTTTATCAGGAGATTATAGTGACACAGAACTTACACACTTCACCTTTAACAATCACCACTAATTATATAAACATTTGTCTAGTGAGTTAAATTGGCTTGAAAACAGAAGATGACAGAATTGTTGGTTCTATTAGGGTTCAGCATATCCCATATGGTCTTATCTTCATTCCCATCTATTTCTCCATCTCTCTCTCACACGCATGTGCTCACTGGGCAAGAGCAGTGGGAACTGATGCAGAGGATGAGTAATAGTTGCTGATAATCAACAGAGCTTCTGGCTCTATCAGCTCATTTGAGCCTAATGCCATTTGCTGAGATGCATAGCAATGCAGCCTGATGAAATTAGCCTTTCTGCTGTGAGCTAAAGCAGCGAGCCCTTAAACAAGCCCAACTGGATTACCGTGAACAGTATCATGCTGACAACCCCATCAGTACACGTCAAGACCCACCGGCCAGAGCCTGGAGAGAAACATCGCACTGCACCGGGTTTTCCCGGCATGTTTACGAGTTGCATGGCATGCGGTCATGGCCTCCACTGGTCAAATGGGTGTCTTTAACATAAACCAGATGGTTTGCTGGTTTCAGCTGGTTTAATTGATGTACAGCTGGTTCAACTGGAAAGCCAAATGATCTCCAAAAATAAATGTAATACTAATAAAAATGCAATAGCAAAACCCCCACTGTAACCAGCCTAGTACAGTCTACATGGTAAATAGTTGTAACCTGAAAGTGTCATTTTGTCACTTAGTGCTATGGATAAGCTTGACCAGAGTCAAATACTGCTTTGCTTTAGTAGGAAATACTTAGCAAACTTTTAGTCATAATGGTGTCAACTTTTATTGTTCCCGGGTGCAAGAATTCAAAGAACGTTTCGCCAGAGTGATTTACTTTCGGTGTCCAGTGAAGGATCCAGCGTGTTGTAGGCAGTGGCTAAGTTTGCAAAGAATTGTAAATATGGAGAGAATGCTTTGTCAACATTTCAAACTGAAACAAACTGTTCTGTTAGTTCCCTTTAACCCCACCCAAGCAAAACACGGTTCCATTTTTACCATAATTCTGTTTAAAGAGTATAGGCAAAGTACAATACAATTTTCAGTGATTAACCTACCCTTACAATAACTGTTATGTTAATAACCCTCTGTCGATCCGACTGTCCTTGGATGGGGATACAATAATGCGGAATTACAATCTGTAGTTTTCACAAAAGCCCTGTAGCTGTCAAATGTCCTTTTGCTGACAAATAAACATGAATTTCTCAGTCCAGGTAACACAGAGAACAAGTAAACATTGTTCATTTACATATACTACCGAGATTGTAACAATACTGTTTGTTTGTTTCTTCTATTTTTAGTTTGTTTCTTCTATTTTTTTTTTTTTTACTTTTTAATTAGGTATATGCGGTTGTCTTGAGTATGTGTTCTGTTTGATACATTTCAGGGTTTTGTCCTTCAATATCCTGCCTTGTCAAACTCTTAAATAAACTAAACTAAACTAAAATACAAAGCAGGTTGAAAATCGGCAAAATTACACTTTAATTTGCGCCCTTGTGTATATGTTCCTGTGTATGTGCATTCGTATCACAGTGTTTCACTGTTTGAGAGAATATGTATGCTATTTTATGTGGAAACTAATGAGAAAAATAGAACAGAATGGGCGACACAGCAAATTCATAGTCCAGATGTTCAGTATAAAGTAGTGCCAATGTCATTGGGTGCCCTGCCAAAACAAACACACACACCCACACACACCAATCTCTGTTAATGGGCATACAAATGATGGACAAATTAGCATCTACAAGCATGAACAACAAATGCGTAACAAACAGTTACAATTATAGAAAGGCTAAATTCTGTGTGCATTTCTCTTTGTTCCCGAATGGTTTATCCGTCAGTAATAGCAAACAGATAAATGCATCATGTGATGGCAGTCATTTTTCATGTTAAATTAAGGGTTTCTATGCTGTGGAGTTGCTACCTTTTAAACAAATGCACATGGATAGTGGAGGATAGCTAATGTACTTGAGCTGTGATTTTACAGTATATAAACACATACACATACCTGAAATTACAGCCCAGCAGGAAGACAGATAAAGGTCTTTACACATTAAGTACCCGCGCATATTTGGTTTAACTTTACAGTATCCGCCACAAGAGGCTGTACTGATCTTCTTGATCAGGTAGTATTCAGATTCATAAGTCTTAGATGAAATCCAATCTCCACAAAGAAAGCCTTTCAGACATTACTCCCATAAAAAATACACTTAGCCAATTATTTTCAATGGAAGACATCCTGAACAAGAAAAGAAGTGTGAACAACATCCCTCTGAGGCATTTCTTAAACCTGAGAAAAGGACTGCCATACATTTCTTTAATACACTGTCACGGAAGACTTATCTTTTGCAATAGGGCCTTTATTAAGCTGTAATTATTTAATGTAAAGGATTGATGGAAGTCTTGGATATTCAAGGAATCTGGAGAAGATACTAGCAGCTCGCAGGCATTTCACTTCAAACGCATATTATAATTGATGTCGAACATTCCCTCCATATACTGATCAGTGGGATTGTCTTGAAGTGAAAAGCAACACGAGAGCTCCAACTTGTAATCTCGTAATTCCAGGACTATTTGCAGAACTACTTCCACGTTTTTATTACGGCTCAGGAGATTCCAATAACATCGTTCAGCGTACATGTTGTTATTCATGAGAACGCATAGGGCTGTCAGTTGATTAAAACAACGAATCATCAGCATTAACATGAATTAGCTGAAATGCTTTTGTAATGCATTATGAATAATAAATAAAATACTTCAGTTTGTGTGCCCCATATAATCTTAGCGTACATGGCAAACGCTTTTGGCTTGCTGTCCGCTATAGAGGCGATAAGAGAGGATATTCTACTCGAGCTCCTATTTGCCTAACTCGACCCCTTATGCCTAAACCTAACCATTTCTCAATATAAAACAATATAAAACAAACAATTGCTGTGTGTGTTGAACAAACCTAAAAACTTGTCTCAGTCTCAGAGAACTCAGATTGTATTTCAAGACCGGTCAAGACCACAACTGTGGGGATATCACTAAGTTGCTGGTGCATTGTCCGATTTATTTGTTAACAAAATGAATGGGTTACTATAGTATGAGCGGACCATGTGCCATCTGATACTGAGACTAAGATACTAACGCATTTCAGTTGTTTTACCACAGTAAACTGGGATAGAAACAGAGGGGAAAAAATATATACACATCACCTTTAGGTCTGGCCTGGATAAAGAATGACAAATCACTGTTTCTTCAAAGAAATGTCTCGAATGAACTAGGAAAATAAATGGAATTCTTTTATACTGACATTTAAACAACAAGATGAAAATGACACTGGAAAGTATATCAGATTAATTTTATTTTTATCAGTAAAATAATTTTTCCCTACATACTCCCATGGCTACCTCCACCTATTTTAAAATATATATATATATATATATATATATATATATTTGACTGAACCCTCATCTGAGGCAATCCCAGAACCCAGCAATGATTCTTTGGAAAGGGAAACACTGGAGCATTAGTCATAACCAAGAAGAGACAATCTATTTTATGTGTCTGTCTCTCTCTCTCTCTGGCTCACACAAATCAGGTTACCTGCATTTCCCCCCAATGCCGTCTTTTATAGATCATCCCGGCATTGGAAAAATGAGGCTGTGCACCACCGCTGTGTTAATGATTTCCTGAAGAGGAAAGATTGCTCCCTAATCAAACCTGCTCCACCAATGGATCATCCTGCAGGACTGGAACAACCCCATTATGAGTGATCTTTAGGGCAAACCTGTCTTAGCTGGGAGAAACAACATTCAAACAGAAGGGCATGTTTACATTTGCTAACAGGATAGAAGGTCGATAAACCCACCATTGAGAGAGGAACGGAAAAGAGTGTTTTCAAAGACAGATCAATTATTGGACAATTATTGTATTTGTTCTGCTTATTTCATTTTATTTTTTTACCTGCTAGTGCCATGTAAATAGGCCTATCATAGTACAAAAATATGGTCCTGTAACTAGAAAAGTGTGTGTGTGGGGTGTAGTACAAGCAATGCCATGGGTTTAAGTCTGAGAGAACAGTTTTATAGTCTTATATGAGCTCAGTATTATGGTACTGATATAGTACTTTGTGTAAATGTCATACTGCAGTTTGTCTCTCTCAAACACATTTTTCACCTGCTTCATATAAACACAGTTCACCATTAGCAGTTCAGCTTCTTGTTCCTCCAGGATTCAAACAACAAACTGCAAAAAGGCAACATGATTCCAGGAAGTCTTATTGTAGGGGGAATCAACTTAAGAATGGATTGTAGTTCTCTTCTTATACACTATATGTGTTATAGTCTATTGTAGTGAAATTGAGCAACTCTATAGTAAATGTAGGGAGAAAATGAGAATTTAGAATCAAAATGTCATGACATTCTGCAGGGCAAGAAATAAAGGGTTAAAGTGCACTGTTGGTGGTATAGTCCAGTGCTTCAGCTCCGGCGTTTGATCATGTGGGATTAGTTGTGAGCCAGTGTGATCTGGATTTAGCCTAAGTCACTGCAGAGGAGAAGCTGGTTCACCATGGGAATCTATAAAACCTCAGAACCCTCAGCCAAAGCATGAAATTGGCTTTTTTATTTATGATTTATTTTTAGCCAGTATGTTTATTTTACTGGATAGATAATGTTACATTCAAAACAGTTCATGGAATCAACACACTGAATGATAAAGTAGTTGGACTTTGCTACAACATGCATTGCACGTGTACAGTGTTTAACTGCTGCATACTTTATTCTTTATATAATATTAAAACTTGATCACATTATGATTAAGATATACATTATACAGAACCATTTTTCCGCTGTTCATTTTTTGTTCGAGAGTAAAAGGTTATTGTTATTGTAATTTAGTTCAGTCATGACAACTCTTGAAATAGTTTTAGCTTGATAATTATGCTGCTGCATTTATAGACCTACATAAATCCTGAAGCAGATCTAGGCAGGTGGAGCTGGGGGAGGTGGAGGGGTTCACAGGAACTCTGATAGCACTGCAGGACTGCTGAACTAGACTATTTATATGTTGAGCATCAATCTCATTGGCTGCAGGCTAAAGTAAAGGCCAATCAGCTTGTGCCATGCAGGAATGGCGTGATTGCTTGCAGATGGCATGTAAAGGTCCTATCAGCCTGTGCCCATAGAGTTTCAGTACTGAACTAGATATTTATTTCATACATATATATAGTAACACTTTACAATAAGGTCCCATTTGTTAACATTGGTTAATACATTAGCTAACATGAACTAAAATTAACAACAGATCAAAAATAAATATGTTTAACATTATTAGTAAAAATCAAATTGTTCATTGTTTGTTCATTTTAGTTCACAGTGCATTAGCAAATGT
This sequence comes from Rhinichthys klamathensis goyatoka, assembly GCF_029890125.1. Lineage (NCBI taxonomy): Eukaryota > Metazoa > Chordata > Actinopteri > Cypriniformes > Leuciscidae > Rhinichthys > Rhinichthys klamathensis. The sequence continues at coordinate 1,123,872 of NW_026606654.1, read as the reverse complement.
TAACAAATACAGCTTGTATTAAATGTTGAAAAGACTATTGACTAATAAGGATATTGGATACTGATTAAAATAAAACGACCTGGTTAAACTAGTCATAATGATTTTCATTTGGTTTTTAAATGTGCATCAGCCAACAGCCTATGTGTTACAATCATATTTTCCTCACCTCATTGTTCAAAACATATTAGTTCTGGCCAGTTTTAAATAAAACTTTTTTTTTTTTTTTCATAACGGTGTCAATGTGAATTTAAGTACTTTAAAACAAATGCATTAATATCATTTATAAATGCTTCCATTATGGTAACTTCTCAACTATGGTTATTCCATGTATATGCATATAACTTATGCCTATCTAATATTAAAGAAATTGAATTAATTTTAAAAGTACTTAAGAGAGTACGAAAAATGCAAATTCATCAGTCCGTTCAGTATTCAATTGCCTGTTTTGGATGTCAAGTTTTATGATTTAAACCCATGCATGCCACCACTAAAATATTTATTTTAACTGTGGGGTGATCATTGAGAATGACTGTTCACTGTAAAACACTTTTTGATTGTACTTGGTATTTCAGCTTATTTTTAGGAGTGCAAGACACAATGTATAATAAACAAAGCTAAGACCATAGCCTATACTATTTCTTTTATTGTCATAAAACGGTCATCACATTTGCAAGCAAATTCATTATTAGTACAGCAACAACAAACATTCAAACCCTGCTCATTTGTTTGGTATTTCCATCCATAATTAATTTAATTAATTTTGTTTCCATGCCAATTTCTGGTTCAGAAATTAGGCATTAAATAATGATAAACAATGTGGTTGCAGCGGATTAGCATTTGTGCTGATCCACTGAATAAAGAAGAAAATAACAACAGCAAACGCAGTACAGATTACAAGACCCTGCAAATATTTGCATTGCAGAGTACTTGAGTGGAATATAATCCATCACCTCGAATGGACCAAATGTTACTAAGATGCTGTTCTGATTTGTAATCAGAGGAGAATTTCTTTACCATATTTGGAGACAATGGCTTGGAAATTGGAATTGCTCTCGTTCATGCGGTGCCATCTTTAATATTGTATTAATTATGGAACCAAGCAATAGGATGTGTTATCAATTGCAAAGAAAATTATTCAAGTATATAAAGGGGTTTAGGGAAAATGTGCTGCTTTCCATACTTTCATAAAAACCAGCCAGCATGCTGTGTTTTCTTAACTATGTTTGTGTTATTTGAATAGAGTACATGGAAGAAAAAAAAATGTTCTGTAAAAAGTAATTGTTGATTCTACTTAAGAAAAACTAGTGAATTTAACTTACTTTGAAAACTCAGTTGATTTAACTTGATTACACTGTGTACTGTGAACTTTTAGGTGGATGCAATAGTTAAACTAAACAAATCTAGTACATTGTACTTAAGATTGGTAAGTGTATTGTACTAAAGGCATGTTCACACTGTTGCAAATTTCTGGAGCACAGAATTTGCATATAATAATAATAATAATAATAATAATGAAATGAATAACATTTTTAGTAAATACCATACAATTAGAAACGGTTTGATGATAGCTATAGCTATATATACATACGCGCGCGCACACACACACGTGTGCGTGTGTATTTATTTATTAATAAGCCATCGGCTGCTACTGCTTCACAGTACTTATTTGTATTACAGAGCTTTATATATTTACTGTTCGTTGGTTATGAAGTTTCAGCATGAGACGAAACAAGTCGTTTTTTTTTCCTCTCGCGCATGCGCATTTGCGCAATTGTACGGTTGAACTTGAATAAGGGCCGTTACATAGTCAACGCGAGCAACGCGAGCAAGCAACGCGAGCGACGCGAGCTACGCGCTCCTTTTCATAGTACACAAGCGTCACCGGCGATGCGTGAAATGCAATACACCGATCGCGCAGCAGGGGGTAGTAGAGTCTAGAGTCGGGTCACGTAATATTCAGATCAAAATGGCAACTGAAGAGGAGTGCATATTGCTGATTTTACATCGGCGGCAACAAAGGATGTATACGAACAAGCTCGCATAACTTTTCCTCTTCGCCCGCCATTGTATTCAAATCTTCTTGTTCTGTAAACATAATAATATACCTTTTTATGTACATTACTTGCAATGTCGCCCCCACCGACAACGCATAGTATTGCGTGCATCGGCGCGTCGCGTATCAAAAACTAGGATGACACATTTGGCTACGCATCGACGCATAATTGTGTCCGAAGCGTAGCGATGTGTAGCCTTGCGCACGCGTATGCGTTCCGATGCGTTGACTATGTAGGCCCTTACATAGTCAACGCATCGGAACGCATAGGCGTATTATACTGGGAATTATACTACGCGTAAATTATACTGGGCTAAGCTAAGTGCTAACAAAGTGTCTCCGCCAGTGTTAATTTTGTCAGCAAATTTTGATTTAGTTTTAGTCTTAGTCTTTTGACTAAAATGCCATTTAGTTTTAGTCATATTTTAGTCATCTGAATTGTTTTAGTTTTAGTCTAGTTTTAGTCGACGAAATACAATAACATTTTAGTCGACTAAATCTACAGTAGATTTAGTCGACTAAAATATAATGGGTTTAGTTCAATTGTAATGCGTTAATTTAGAATTTCTCTAAAATTTCCAAACCCATATACTCCCGGAGAAAACATCTATTAACCTATTAATATGAATGATTTTTAAGTTTGAACATGCAATACAGATACAGATTTAACTGCTGTTACTTAAAAAATATCTTAAAATGAAATAAAACCACTTTTCCTAAAGTACAACACAGTCTTCTTTACAATGAATGATATATTCATTCCTTATAACTACTTACACATCATTCTTTATTCTTTCAAGCAGACATATTTATTTGTATGAATTAAATATAATTAATCCTTATTAAAGCTATTAACAAACAGTGAATGCTTTTCTCTTTTTCTTTTGTTGCTTGATCAAAATTAAGGACACGGACCGCATTAGGTTTATTGCCACTGTCACTTTAAGACGTCGGATCATGTCCAATGACATGCGGATACAATTGCACTGATGCACATCCGACACACTCACAGTTTAAGACATAACCAGCATAGTTACATGAATACTCTCCAAAAAGGACATTTAGACATACTGTTGTGTATTTCTCCATTCAGACACGAAAGAGAGCTCAATTCAGTAGCCTACTCGCGCGCTGTAGGTGTATTGTGCATGACTGCACGCTTCGGGTTAGGTGTGTGCGCACAGAAAACCGCACCGAATAGAGCTCTTTTTTGCATCGTCACTCTTATTCAGAGATCTATATGTCTGCTCTACTCATTCTCCCAGACGTTCACATTTTTTAACGTTTTATGACCGCGGGGTAGATCACGTTACAGTAGCCTACAAATGTGCGCATCTACCACACACGCAGGACATCAGTTCTGACGGATCGCTTCCCAAATCGTCACTATCTAACATTTTCGTCTAGTTTTTATTCGTTGACGAAAATGTCAATAGATTTTCGTCATAGTCTTTGTCATTCAAAACTAGGTTTTATTTAGTTATCGTCTCGTTTTCGTCTGTGAAAAAATGTCGTTGACGAATAATTTTCGTCGTTATTTTCGTCAACGAAATTAACACTGGTCTCCGCGCGTCAGAGCGATTGAGTGCACGCACTGAGACGAGAGAGGTATGTATCAACTCGTCTTAGTAAAGGGAATAAGTTTGATATGAAAAAACGGTGGAGTGTTCCTTTTAAAATATGTTTTGTGGCTTTCTTTGACCTCATTTTTGTTATATGCTATTCCCATTTTTAGGACTGATGACAATGAAGATATGTCCAACATTGAAATAGGTATTCTGACAGTGATTCCCGAGTCGTCTGCAACCGCTGCCGTACCCTACTCCCTGCATCTTGATGCCACAACAACGGCAATCATTCTGGAAGGTACAGTGGTTGTGGATGATCTTGAAAATCTTCCACAAGCAATGTGTTTGCTCTTTGGACTAATTTATGCTCTAAACTTAGAGTATCCTGCAGCACTGAAGAGCACATTCGACTTCATACAGAGAGTGATTTTGTCCCTTGGCCACAAGTCACTCAAACCTAAAATCCAATCACTGAAAAATCGCCTGATGCAGTAATAGATCATGCTTTGAGTGAATAGAGCTGTCTTTAAAGGAACACTCCACCGTTTTTTTCATATTAAACTATGTTATTCCCTTAACTAAGACGAGTTGATACATACCTCTCTTGTCTCAGTGCGTGCACTAAATCACTCTGGCGCGCGAGACACTTTGTTAGCACTTAGCTTAGCCCAGTTCATTCATTAGGATCCAAACAGAAAAGCGACCAAACACCTCCACGTTTTCCCTATTTAAATACAGTTACACGAGTAGTTACACGACCAAGTATGGTGTCACAAAATAAAACGTGGCGCTTTTCTAAGCGTGTAAAATGGATAACTATAATGTATGGCGGAATAGCACTTGAGAGCACTTCGACTTGGCGCAGTGATATCATCACTCCTGATGATGAGAGGATTTTTTAGGAGTGATGATATTACTGCACCGAGTCGAAGTGCTCTCAAGTGCTATTCAGCTATACATTATAGTTATCCATTTTACACTGGTGTAATCATCTTACACCATTCTCGGTCGTGTAACTACTCGTGTAACTATTCAAATAGGGAAAACGTGGAGGTGTTTAGTCGCTTCTCTGTTTGGATCCTAATGAATGAACTGGGCTAAGCTAAGTGCTATCAAAGTTTCGCGACGCACCAGAGCGATTGAGTGCACGCACTGAGACGAGAGAGGTATGTATCAACTCGTCTTAGTTAAGGGAATAACATAGTTGAATATGAAAAAACGATGGAGTGTTCCTTTAAGAGAACTCTAAAGAAAATTGTTCAGTGCTGTTTTACAGATACGTCAGTGTTTTCCAATTGTTGAAAATGAAAAAATAAAAAAATATCCATATTTAACAGCATGTTTTGAATTTCAAGTTTACTTGTTTGGTTTTAGAAGAGAGTTTTCTAAGAAGAGAATTTTAAAGAGAACTGTAGTAGGAAAGGCATTCTGTACCAAACTCTGTGACTTATACGCTCTGCTTTCAACCACTTTGTAAAGATGTTAAAAACAAAGAAACATTGATGTCTTTATTGTCTTTAGTTTTTTTCTTGAGTGCATTGTGCTTTATTTCTAAAATGTTGTTGGCAGGCCAGTAATGTTTTAACATTATTATTGTTAAACAAATAAACATTCTAGTGTTTTGCCAAATGTGTTGTCTGTCTTTGTATTCTCAACTTAGAATTTTGAGTACAACTTGCTTGAGAAATTTAAGGCAATCAGTTTCCACACATTCCTCTAGTAAAATGAACAAGCAGACATGTTAAATTAACTGTTTTGTTTAAGTTCTGCTTACAAATCTCAACTTAAATCTGTAAGTTGCCTAAACTTGAGTTTATTAAGTTACCTGTACTCAAGTTTTATGGTAACCTCTACAAATACACAAGTTAACTCTACAAAGAAGTAGACAGTAGTATCAAGTCAAAAATGATGACCTAATTTGCTTGAAAAATTTGAGGCAATCAGTTTCCACAGCTTTTCTTAGTAAAGTCAACTTATTACTTTTTACAGTGTGGAGAAAAATCCATTGAGGAACACCAGTGTGATGCAGTATGGTGTTCCATGCTATTGCACTATGACAGGGGTGTTTAAGAGCTCCAGAGAGGGTGGAACAGTCAAAAATAATGTAAAAAAAAGTCAAATCAATATTTATAAATCAGATGGTGGGCAGAATACAGTGTCAACTGGCTATGCACATCAGGAACAGTGAAATATTATCTAAACTACAAATCACAATGAAGCCTGGAGCAGTATTCACAGTTTGAAAACCAACATCGTCTCCTGTTGGGTTGAATAAGCATTTTAAGAACTAGGAAAATTTTAACTGAACATGATTCTAGCATTATTTAATTGCCCAGGGTGAATATCTGATTCAGTTTAAAGTTGTTGACAAGGTTTTAAATGAGGGCACATATAGGTTCTCTATTATTTAACTCCTATCAAGGGTAAAATTATAATTGCAGGAGATGCCAGTTGCGAGAAAGAAAATGCTCCGGGAACCTGTAATTAAAGCGTAATATCAAACAGCATCCAGCTAGAAATACTTTTAAAATGGAAAAAAAGGAAGAAATAAATCTAAATCTTAATTTTATGAGAACAAAGTTCTGCACCATATGTTTGCATGGTCCCGGTGGGCAATAGTTACTCCATCTGATATCCAGCTGGCTTTTGCCATGTATTACTAATACAAAACAAGTTCAGCTTCAAAAGGTGAATAAATAATAGCAATTATTCAGAAAATTATACTGGGATGTTTGTTTCAGCAATGAGTCTTATACTGGGATGTTTGTGTCAGCAATGAGTCAACGAACACATCTCATTTGCCATGTGTTTTCTGAACAGCAATAACCATTTCCACACAAACAAGCATGGCCTTTGGATACCAAATGGTGGTCAGAGTTTATCAGAACCATGATTGCATTGAGTATTTGCACACACACACACACACACACACGCAAAATTCATTTGTCTGCAGGTACAAAGACATTTAGTCTCTCTGCAGTTGGCCCATGAGAACGGTGCAAAGTGCATCTTAAACTCATTCTTACTATTGGAATGAACAGACTCATTAAGTTTTATCGACCAAGACATCAGCAATTGGTTTTCATTTTCAATTTTGCAATAATAATTACTATCTGCAGCAATGGCCACTGTAGCAATAGCCCCAGTGGTGTTTAATTAATTGATTTATCTTGGGTCACTTCTCAACAATATCAATATATTCTTCTGTCTGGCTAAGCCATTAGATATAATAAAAGCGTGACATGGGGCAATCAGTAGCTTCACTCAGCCCAGACTCTCTGCTTATCTGCTCATAATCACGCCCTCCATCATTTTATTAGCCTTCCTTGTGATATTTATATAGCGTGTTCACTCAGACCTGGGAGTCTAGTTTCTGGGTACCCTAAAATCAAGTTGTTAACACCATTTATAAGTTACTGAGAGAGCAGTTAACTCAAAATTAAACTTTTTTTTTTGCATTTTCCAGCATGCATTATTTTACTTTATTCTATTTAACACGAAATAAGATGCTAGGCTGAATGCATCCATCCATCCATCCATCCATCCATCCATCCATCCATCCATCCATCCATCCATCCATCCATCCATCCATCCTGTCTGTCTGTCTGTCTGTCTGTCTGTCTATCTATCTATCTATCTATCTATCTATCTTCTGTCTGTCTGTCTGTCTGTCTGTCTGTCTGTCTGTCTGTCTGTCTATCTATCTATCTATCTGTCTATCTGTCTGTCTTTCTGTCTGTCTGTCTGTCTGTCTGTCTGTCTGTCTGTCTATCTATCTGTCTATCTGTCTGTCTTTCTGTCTGTCTGTCTATCTGTCTGTCTTTCTGTCTGTCTGTCTATCTATCTATCTGTCTATCTGTCTGTCTTTCTGTCTGTCTGTCTGTCTGTCTGTCTGTCTGTCTGTCTGTCTGTCTGTCTGTCTGTCTGTCTGTCTGTCTGTCTATCACGGAAGAAAGGGTGAAAAAAAATCAGCCTTGTGTTACCTGTTCTTTTCTGAATCATCTATAATTGTGGTGTTACAATTTGACGTGCTTGACTTTATGGAAAATAGATGCTTGGATATTCTGTATAAGATCCTCCTTTATTTTTCATTTGAGGGAGAAAAAGTGAGGATGGAACAACATGGGGGTTGTAATTATGGATGAGTTGTTGCTTTGATGTACCACCATGACAGGTTGTAAAGTTGATTCAAGTTTTATTTTTCACCAAATCAAGGTGTGAGTTTCTCTTTCCAAAAATGTTCTCTCCAGACACAACTCCCATAAAACTGTAGAAAATCGCTCATGCACATAATCATTTCCCTGTGCATCTCATTTCCACTAATTCCACACTCTTCATTTGCTCAGGGCTGATCTACAGGAAACATGACTCCACAGTAATTATACCATTCTTCAAAGGCGGTAGAGCTCCAAAATAGTTCACACTGACATACAGGTTGTTGAACTATGCTGGAGGTGAGAGCAGGAAGGGGCTTGAAGAACAGAAAATCATTTCATTTTGTCTCAGGAATGGCAACAAGTTGAGCTTAGAATGCTACATGATCCCTGCAAGCTGGGTTGAGAACGATATCCACTTCTGGTCTGACATCTACATCTTTGATTTTCTTCAACATGAAGTTTCTTCAACATGTTATATAAAGGGTGAGAGCCAAAGATGAATACAAGTACAAACGGTTTACTTTGATGTAAGAAAGTTCAAAGCTTCCTCTGGGCTGAAGTAAAACTCAAAGAATGGAGACTTTAATTGCACCGCCCTTAAAAACGGCCTGAAATAATTCAGTGGATGATAGTTGAGCACGAGCATATTTTTCCTGCATTTATATATGAATATTGGTAGCATGTGGTCAAGGCAGTGTTATTTAGTGCTTTTTTGTGTCATGCTGGATCAGAAGTTGCTAAAAAAAAAAAAGGTTAGGGTATATAAAAGAAAAAAATTTATCAACTTGTAAAATAGTGGGGGGAACATAATTTGTTGTCAATGTCAAAGACTGTGTATCCAATTAAACCTGGTATTTTAGTTATAAATAATCTATTATTAGCCAACTTGATACTTTACCAACATGGACAGGTTACGTGAAAAGCCTTCACAAACAAGACTATGTAAGAAAAATAAAATCTGACCCAGACAACGCACGCACACACACACACCAAATTAATCAGCCAAACTTGTAGTTCCACATGTTGGAATTAGTTTTCACACTTATTTATTTTACAGAGTCCTTGTAACAAATGTTACATGTACTTATGGTAATAACAGTACATTATGCATAACTACATGCAACTAACCCCAAACCAAATTAATAATTAATATTACTCAGTACTTAAAAGTATAATCACACTGTACAAAAAAACAACAACAAAAAAACAAAACAACAACAACACACCTTAAAGTGTTTCTTAAATACTCATCTCAAATATTTTCTGTATTATAACGGAATTTACAGCTCAATAAAATAAGACGTTTTCAAAACTTTCATTTCACAGCTGGTGCATTCATAATTGCAATTATTCATATGTACGTGGTGTTGGCATCAAGTGAAAGAAATAACAGACTAGTCACTGCACTGATATTTTCACAGTAATTATTCATAGACTTAAGCAATATACAGTAGAGTCATTATAGCCATTCTCAACCTGTGAACAAGCTTCTCTGATCGGCATACTGCTAACATAATTCTGCATGATTTATAAGCTGTTTTCCTCAATGGGGGTCAAAAATGTCCCAGCAAGGACAAGGAATTTGGATATTGCTGTTTTTGTGGGGATATTTTGTCCCCATTGCATAGGGTTAACCTGACATCATACACACACACTTCATCCACACAAGTCTTCCCCCCTTTTTTAATCACCCAAAAAACACATAAAATGACACTTAAGTTTAACATTGACTCACCCCATCCACAAATCCAGTTACTAAGTGGATTGCACTCTGTGAAATTAAGTTCTGACAAAATGTACATTGTCAGTCTGTTTAATTTCAAATTTCTAGGATTATTTTTGATGAAGACATCATTGCTTGCAAGATTTTGCTGCATTAGATCGTTGTAATTAAGTAATCTATAGAAGCATCAGATATCATGCAGTCTTGAAATTCTAGAAATGTTCGAAAATAAAACGTGTACAGTACAGCAAACTGTAGGGCAGTTCATAGTTTATAAATGTAATCTGAAAAAAGGATATATTTAACAAATCTGGTGCTCTCTTGGTTCAATACTTGAATCCACTGCTTGTAAAATCGGTAACACTTTACAATAAGGTTCATTAGTTAACATTAGTTAACTGCCTTAGGTAACATGAACTAAGAATGAACAATACTTCTTCAGCATTTATTAATCTTAGTTCATATTAATTTCAACATTTACTAATATGTTATTTAAAATCAAAGGTTGTATTTGTTAACATTAGTTAAAGCACTGTGAACTAACATGACCAAACAACTAACAGCTGTATTTTCATTAACTAAAATTGACAAAGATTAATGAATACTGTAACAAATGTATTGCTCAGTGTTAGTTTATAACTAATGAACCTTATTGTAAAGTGTTACCGTAAAATATGAGTTCTGAAATGAAACTGAAAAGAACCACTACTCTGAATCATAGTTTGAGCAGTAAATTTATTCCATATTCTCACACACAAACATACACAGACACACGCTTTACATTAACCTCACTAAAGGCTTATAATGATGCCATCTGGAAAGACAAATTAAACAGTAAACAAATTACAGGGATGTGCCGGTGGACATTACCTGTGAAATCTTCTGGAAGAGACAAGCATCTTGTGAAAAAGTCAGTAACAAGCATTATTTGACCAATAATAGAGTTTCCACTTCACCCCATTTGCTGTCCGCCAAAAATCGAAAGGTAATCAGACGGATTTAATATTCCAACTACACGTAAACACCATTAACAACACACACTGACTATGACAACGGCAAAAGACCTACAGTACCATGTGCACACTAATTGGACAAAGTGCAGACAGTGTTTTAATCACATCACAGTGAACATTAGGGATAATGAGGGTCTTATTTTCTTCTTTGAAAGGTACGCTGTAGCTGTAATTACGGGTTATTGTTATATTTGTCTTCCGGCATGGTGAGTAGCCATGGCAAGATATACAGGCAAACATCTTTGTCAATTTATTTGAAAGTAGGTCATTTACTTCACCTATACCATGGACCACCATTGCCCTCTGGAGATGATCTGAAAGACAGCGGTACAGCTTAAACTGATAGTTTTGCAAGTTATGCAAATGATGGCCTATTATGCAACTAATATAATTATATCCAACGCTTCATATGCAATGCCTGCTTGAGCTTTAACATATAACAGGTCATTGTGGCTTCTCTAGAAAGTTCAAATCAATGACAATCTGGTATTTTGTACTTGGGTGATTAAAATTTTGTTTGTTTTCTATTCTTTTTTAACACCAACCTGCCTACGGATAGATATTAGGCTAAATCTGGCACAAGATTTGGGAATTTTTGAAGAATCACCAAGCAAACATCATTCTGGGAAAATCAGGGATATTTTGTGTATCACCTATAGGAAACAGTAATTATAACAGTCAAAACTAACATGCTGAATCAAGTCAAAATATATGTTTACATTTTTTTTTTTTTTACTGATTGTAGATGTAGTCTTGTAAATGAGCACATGGATTTTGTTGTAATAGAAAATCAAGACAAGTATGAAATTAAAGAAAAAATGGTAGACTCAGCAATTGGAGAAAAATGATATAATTTGACCAAAAGTACATGTTTGGGCCTAAATGCTAAGCACCATGTTGCCTTAGCATATCACACTGTGAATACCATCAGTACATTGACGAATGGTGGTGGCTGTATCATAGGGCATAGTTCTCTGCAGCAGCAACTGGACAACTCAAGATAGGAGGAAAATGGATGGAGTTAAGTAAAGAAAAATCCTTCAGGAAAATGTGCTGCAATCTGCAAGAGCACTGGGATTTGGAAAATAATTAATCTTCCAAATAGACAGTTAAAAAACATACAGAAATATCCGTGCTGGAGAGGCTTAAAACTTAAAATAACTTATTAAAAAAAAAAGTTAGAAAAAAAAGGTTAATTTCCTTGAGTGGTGTAAAAACCCACACTTCAGTTTGACTGAGCATCTGTGGAATAGCTTTAAAATTGCGGTTTACTAATGGTTCACATCCAAGTTGATGGAGTTTGAACATTACTTGAACTGATATTTGCAAGAACATTTTAAGACCTGTTGTACCTACATTTTTGTATATTTTATGTAATATCACAGGGGTTAAATTTGTGATATCAGCTATGTCTTGTGATCTTTCAATGGAAACTGAAGCTCCCAGATGCCTTCCCGCCATGTGCTCCCAAAGTATTACAAATATAAAATCAGAGGTGGACAAAGTACACAACTTCCTTACTTGAGTTAACAGATACTACTGGTCAAATATTACTCCATTACATGTAAAAGTTGCAAAGACCGATTTTTACTTAAAGGGATAGTTCGGCCAAAAATGATATTTAACCCATGCATTACTCACCCTCAAGCCGTTCGAGATGCATATGTCAATCTTGTTTCGGCGTATGAGGTAGGACGTAGCGTAGGAACCGTCGTGACGTAGACGTTGTTTTGCTCTGCTCTCTGGCTGCGCAGGCGCGTTCGTTCTATGTCACGACGGTTCCTATGCTACGTCCTACCTCGGACGCCGACTTCCATCACCCGTGAACGCGCGTCGATCGTTGCCGGAAGTCAGATATTTTCATTTATAAAGTTTTAAATATGTATATTTTTACGACAAAACCGCACGGATTACCCTCAGAAGGCCTTCGTTTATCCCCCTGGAGCCGGATGGATTACTTTTGTGAAGGATGTATGCACATTTTGGGACTTGAAGGAGGTGGACCCCATTGCTTCACACTATATCCACTGAAGGGTCTAAGACATTTTCTAAAATAACTGAAAATGTGTTCGTCTGAAACAAGATTGACATATGCATCTCGAACGGCTTGAGGGTGAGTAATGCATGTGTTAAATATCATTTTTGGCCGAACTATCCCTTTAAGTAAAAGTACAAAAGTAGTTGAGTATCAGAAGTAAAAAGTAAATGTCAATGCATTGTTTCATTATTGTTGCATTGTTACAGTACCTTGTGCCTCATAAGCAACCTAGTAAATAATATACTGACCAGTTTGTAGTATCTGTGGAATTAAACAACATTTTTTTTTTTTTTTAACAGTCCTACCAGCCCCAAAAAAGAAGTACACATCTATGTGTATCCATTAATGCTCATTTGTAGTCTGTAAACTCAAGTAAGGAAGTTGTGTACTTTGTCCATCTCTGATTTTATATTTGTAATACTTTGGGAGCACAAGGCGGGAAGGCATCTGGGAGCTTCAGTTTCTATATCCATAGAGTTTTAATTACTCCAATAAACTGCATTTGGATCTCAACCTTCTTGTCTAAGAGCAGTTCGTAACATGGACAGTTACGAACTGCTCTTAGACAAGAAGGTTGAGATCCAAATGCAGTCTCTTAGAGTAATCCAGAATCGTAATCAAACACAGGCAAAGGGTCAAACACAGTAAGGCAGTCCAAACAAACAGGCAGGGGTCAGAGGCAAAAATCCAGGAACCAAGAGACAATGGCCCTCATTTATCAAAAGTGCGTACACCAAATTTCCAGCGTACACCTGGCGTACACCCAAAACCACGGTGACTTTGAAATTTATCAATATGGACGTTGGCGTACGGCACGCTCAAATCCTACGCCAGCTCAGGAGGTGGTGTACATGTACGCACGTTTTGAGTTAGTGCGGAAATGCGCAGAAAAACAATTCCTAACACCATAAAATGCACTGACAAACTAAAAGATATGATATATTATGACCCACTGTAAAACAAAAAAAACAAAAACATAGTAATTATTTACTTCAGTGTTTATTTTTGTGCAACATGGACTTCAATGTTTAATTTGTGTGACTTTACCAAAGCATTTGATTTATAAGCATATGTATTCCTTCAGTTGCGAGCCTGTGCGCTTTACCCTGACGTTTCATGGTTAGGCCTATCCCCGGCAGGTGCGCACGGACTGGGTTCGGTAACGAAAGGCTTTCAATGACCAACAAATAATTCAGACTGACAAAATAATAAAAAATACATTCTTCTTCTTTTAAATAATAATAATAATACAAATAATAATAATGACATTCTTCTTCTAAATAACAATAAGCGTCATTAATAATACAAATCATACTAATAATAAGAAGCATATTACAAATTGTCATGCAATTATTAATGTGAATGAATGGTAGGCCTACTCCACATCACATCATCATCATCACAATTGTACACCCCAATACATGTAACGTGATTCGAAATTGAATGCTAATTCAGAAGACGTGCTGTAAAATATTGCATTGTGATAGGTCATTTCGGCTCCACGTCAGAGAAGTTTCTCTTCTTTGCCGTCTTCCGTGTGTCCATGGCGTAAAATGAGGGCGTGGGGGAAGCGGAGACTTGGGCGTGTTATTCTAATGACGATCGTTTTCAGCCGTGGGATTTATCAAGGGCAGGTATTGCGTACACCTGGATTTCAAAGGTACGCACAGCTTCATAAATCAGGCGGTGAGAGGAGTGTAAGCATAATCTTACGCCAACATATACGCCCGTTTCTATGCAAGAATGATAAATGAGGGCCAGTGAAACCAGGGAGAAAGCTCAGAAATGCAGCGCAACAACACAAAACTTCACAGTGAGTGATAGGGTGAACCAGGCTTATATGGCGGTGAGCTAAACAAGATAATGAGACGCAGGTGAATGTGATAATGGATGAAAAGTCCGGACAGTGAGTTATGGGAAATGTAGTTTGTGAGGGAATGACAATAGTCTGATGTGGAGTGCCCTCTGGTGGCTCTCAAGGGCACTTCAGCTGGTGACCGTTTCAGTCCACCTCGGTCTAAAATAATACAGGTATTATGTCTAATTGCATTATGTCTATTACACATAAACGTTTAGGCTACAAAGGGCCATGATTGTTTTTTGATTTTTTTTTCAGAAGATGAATCTGAATTGGTATTTAAATATAAAAGATGTTTTGAAGGATGTTGGTAACCAAACTGTTTTGGTCTTAATATGTAACGATAATGGAAAGAAAGTCATACGGGTTTGAAACAAAATGAGGGAGAGTACATGTAAATCATTTTAATCACTTTATTTCCCCATAACTAATTAAATTAACACGTTATATAAACAGCCCAAAACGTACAGTGTCAGTCTGAGTTAAATTTCTCATTTCTAGCATTATTTTTTGACGAAGACATCATAGCTTGCAAACTTTCTACTTGCATATTTTTCCTTTTAACACACAAAAGCAACATGGCCTTCTTGAACAGAGTGTGGAGTCAGCCTACGTTTCCATGGTTACAGGAGCTGGTGAGCTCTGTGCAGAACATTTCTGCACTACCTGGATAGCCAATCCAGTAGAAAGAGAAAAATATCTTGCGGTAGAATTACCAAATGCTTTTTGAAGCACTCCTTTGAAATCCAGAGATACACAGCACATTGGAGGGCAACTTTTTTGAACGAATATGAGGCAGTAAATAACTTATTGTGAGAGACACACAGAATGGATTAGGAAAACATGTTAAATCTGCCCCTTGAGTAGATCTTGAATCCTCAGTGTTGGCCAGAAGACGTTCCTTTACTATTTTAAAATGAGAAATTAGATTACACATTACTTCGACAGTCCACTTTAGACATTCTCATAACTATAAGTAACATTGCAACTACATGTCAACTAACCCTCATTAGAGTATTAGTAGACTGTTGTAGACTATTAAGTTAGAGTTAGTCGAATAAGTTGACATAGTTGCAACGTTACTTATAGTCAGTAGAATGTGAGTTGGAGGAGCATCAAAATAAAGTGTTAGCAGATATTAAGCAGACAGTCTACTAATACTCTAATGACAGTTCACATGTAGTTGCAAAGTTACTTAGTTAGTAGAATGTCTAAAGTGGACCATCAAAATAAGGACCAGAAAATGTACCAAATTCACTCTTAATGTTGGACTACAATTATAAACGATAATAAAATGTTATACGATTATACATATATTATAATATACGATTATAAAATGTTAAATCTAGGTTCCAAACCAATCATGTATAAAATGAGAAAGTAGAGTACATTGAATTTAGCATTTAAGGTTATGATGACGATATCAGCACGAGATTCCTGCCAGTCCTGTTCTCTCTATTGTAAGTTAAATGAGTCAGATTACTGAGACTCTCACCCTTTGCCTTTAATGGCTCTTGGAGCCCCTGGCCCAGTCGTTGAATAGTTAGGCTGATTGGATTAGCATCTATGCATTTGAATGACACTGTTAAGGCCATTGCACACTGAATCAGAAATTCCAGTCAGAAATTTCCGCACGTTAACAAATAAATACGACCTCACGTTATGTCAATCACGCCTCCAAAACTTTCGTCCGTCATAAAAAAAAATCGGATTGGGTTCGATTTTCTGCGTTTTTCGCATCAGTAGCAAGCAGTTTGAATGGTGTTTTTGACAATTCAGAGCCACCGAATAAAGAATACGAAAAAACGCATAAGAAAATTTGGGACTCGGTGTGCAAGGGCCTTTATGCTGATGAGATCAGGGCTGGGGAAATTCCGTTAAAGTACTTTACTTCATTTGCATGCTTTGTTCAGAGTGTCTCCACCTCTATGCAAATCCCTCCCCCTTGAAAGGTATACAACTCCACTGTGTGTCGCTGTAGTCATCCAAGTCTAAACTAAAAGCTCAGCACAGTAAAGTCCTCAATAAAGAATAACTTCTGCTTGAAAGATATCCCAACGTGTCCTGGTCTCTGCTTTAACGAAGGACAAGTTTACAGCATTAACAAAAGGAAAGGATGTGGTTTTGTTCATGCTATTGCTATTCACAATGTTTACTATTATTATGATTACAATAGTATCACTGTGAAAATCTGTTGTTATTTAATCATAAAATGGCCTTGCATTTGTTGCTCTTTAAAATGAGTCTAATATTTTTTTCCAAATAAACAAGTGACTTTCAACTTTATTTTCACTTTTCTTTGTTTTCACTTGTCACTATTACATGCAGAGCTTGACATTAACTCTTTTGCTCACCAGCCACTGTGGCGAGTGGTTTTCCAAAGTTACTAGCCACTCAGCATTTTCACTGGCCACAATTTTGACATCGATACCATGGAGAAAAACTGTCATATAGATATTTTTTATATTATCTCATAATTTGGTAGCAGGTATATTAAGCTGCTGTCACTTTAAGATCTGACGCACGGATCCATTATACTTACACATGCACTTTCATTACTGCATTTACGCGAATACTCGCCAACTCACGAAATCTGAATTAGCAAAATGATGCGCAATACACAATCCCACGCACTGTAATATTCATCCGGAGCAAATAAAATTTGTAAGGGAGGGGAGGCGGATTTGTGTGTATCTCGCTGTCGTGATAACAGCTGTCACTGTCTATTCTGCAGAAAACATGTATCATTGGAAGAGTTTGAGATATTTGAGTATCGATATGTATCGAAACATTTATATTTTTGATCTCACTACGTTGCACTTAGATAATTATTTCAGATGCCTTGTTAAAAGAATACAATTGAAAAATGTATTATCTAAAAAATTCAACCGGTTGAACAATTTGCAGGTGTTAACATCAAGCCCTGATTATGTTGCTCTACTTGTGGGATTTTTCATGACTTTATCAGACATATTTATAAGTACTCTATGAAACTCTAAAAGTTCCCCTTTGGTATCTTATTCCATACTTTTTGGAGGTTCCATGGCAATTAGCTTGCACTTAAACAGTGTGTAGACACCAGGCCTCTTGGAACTAATTGAATACCCTTAGCCAAGTACACACTGGTTATTTATGTGAAATTAGTGTCTATTGAAAGAAATAACAAAAAGATATATATTTTCTAGACATAACATTACCATAGTGATTGTTCTGAAGAGCTCCAGAGCTTTCAGCACCTTGACAGTTAATCATTAGCGAGTTACAATATAGCCAATGAAGAAATTTCAACTGAGTTAAATCAAGCTCCACATGCATTATTCAGTTCAGTTTAGCAGCATTCTACTGGAGCTTCTCTGTATTGGTTTTACTGTTATATAAAGACAGCAAGCTGAAAACAGAGCCAACAGAACAATAGATACCACTGGGACCAATAAACAAGCGTTGCAATCCATTCTTACAGTCTTCCATAGATTACAATGCAACTGTTTGGCAACATGTATCGCGCTAAACGCGTGATGTATAGTTGTAAGATTCTAAAAAAAAGTGACATGCAGGGCGATTGCGCTTCGGGCAACCCGAGTTCTTACAGACCTTTCCCGATCCCATCCACCTCTCTCTCCCACTTTGCTTCCCGTCTCTATCCTATCCTATTGAATAACGCATAAGGTTGGAGCAGTGGCCAAGAGGTTAGCACACATGCTACAGACAGAAATAACACCATATGAATCATGTCAAAAGGTCACTTGGGCCACCATATTTCAAGTTGTCTGATTTATTTATATAGAGAGTATGGCTCTGTATGGCTATCTAATCACATTTGGTGTCTTTACACACATTGTTGCAAGATGGATGACAATGACATTAAAACACCATTGGTTCTTGTGTCATTCGACTCAAACATACATTACTTGACTTCAAACCTGCCGTGCCAATTGATTCAAGAGCTATAGTGGAGAGGAAGATTGTTAATGAACAGCAACGTTCATGCTTTATTGTGTTTTGGAGCCTTTTAACTGTTGTTATAAGGAGAATAATGTTGAGATTTTTCAAAGCTTCTCCTTTGGAGCTCAACAGTGAAATGTGAATTTGGAAGAACATGAGGGTGAACTATTCTTTATATAAAACCTCGTTTTAGATAAGATGTGTCAGACCCATGCTGAGGGCCTAGACAGCAAAGGTCATGTGCTCCAGCTGTCAACAGCAGGCTTAGGTCTCCACAGGTAAAGAGGGTGTTGAGGTTCAGCAGAGGGAGCCAGATCTCTGGGCACAGCATTGTAACCCCAACGTGAGGAATAAACAGATGAATAAATAAATGTGTTCGGTAAGAACTTCAATTAGCTCCTTGTTTGACATGGGCCGCTGCCACTAAAACTTCTTTGGAATACAATATAAGACGCTAGCTGCAGAAACCTATTAGAAGTGACAATTCCTAAAGCTGAAGCAGAACTGCAGTTGAACTGTGCACTGCTATTCAATGCATAAAATATTCAGATTTGACTGGAAATGATGATTTATATTTTTGGTGTGGGCAAAGGTCATAGTGAGACGTGCAAGGGTACCAGTTTGATTTGTTCTCCAAAAACTCCCCTTTTTTTCTCTTATTGTTTTCTTAAAATATGTCCTCACTGCCTGCAAATATGTAATGAAATGTGTACAAAAAAATATCAAACCTTTTGATTGTTATTTCAATATGTATACAGCTCCATGTAAAACTGGCATAGTGTGTCAGATTTAAAACATACTGTACAAATGGAAAGTTTTAGTACAAATGTAGTCTTGAATAATCCCTAGTTTGTTCCCTTTATTTACTTATTACATTCACCTGTCGGTCATTTGTTCCCTCATTTCTACCTGTGTATTTCAATTCTTTGGGTATGTTTACACGACATCGTTTTCAGCTGAAAATGGAAAACTTTTTATGTTTTGGACATTCATTTACATGACAACGGCGTTTTCGGGGCCTGAAAACACAAGCTTTTGAAAGCGGGTTTCAAAGTGCAAGCTTTTTAAAATGACGCTTTTACCGTCTCCATGTAAACAACAAAAACGTGAATTTGTGAAAACGGTGACATCATGAGCATGCGTATAACGTGTTTCGCAGGCAAGCATAATACAGCCTTTTTAATCTTTTTTGCAGATCCGTGTAAACGGGGATTGTTTTGACAAGGTTTCTGTTTTTAGTACACCGTTGTCGTGTACCCTTAGTTTCCACTATTCATTGTTCTGTGTCGTCTGAGTTTTACATTGTTGCTAGTAAATATTCTTGCTCTGAATCATTAGATTAAAGACTGTTTTTGTAATACTCTCCTGAGTCGTGTGCTTCGCTACAGCAACACATGACAGCTTTACAATTAACTATACACACACAGGAATTATTTATATTAGGAACTAAACAGGGCAGAATTGCACACTGTCAAAATGCTAAGGGAAAAAAAAACGTAATTGGTTAAATGGTATGTTCTCTTACACTATACAGTGAATAAGTGTAATGGATCTAATGAGACATTTGATCTAAATGTACGTATTTGGAAAGTGAAAAAGAACAAGTCGTTATATACACAATTTACAAATTAGGGTTTTATGCTGCACCTTATGTTTTCAAATTAATCTTTATTGTATAATTATTTGTATCATGCGTTTCCATGAGAGTTTTATATTTGTATGACACTGTGCATTGTCTATATTTTAGTATTCCCCTCGACTTGTAGAAAAGCTACTTGTGATAAACTTTGATTCATCATGTATCTTTCTTTGGTTAGTAAGTACTGTATATTATAAAGGTTAGAAAAAAGGTTAAAAAATCATTTTGGTAAATTGCTCATTAAATTCATGATTTTTTTTTTAAGTTAAGTCTGTTGCAACTGTATTTTTAAGGTACAGGTCTGGCAACCATATCTGGCAAACATGATATAAATGGCAACTATTTTTTATTTATTTTCTTTACTTTTTTTGCACAAGGATTCAAAAATAACTTAAAGATTCCAAGAATTGTAAAGGTGCGTAACTTTGTACACTGCCAAAAGTGAATAGAGCTCATTCCCATAGATATTCTGGTGCCAAGATATCGCAGGGCCCCCTAGGGACCCCAAAGGGTCATGTTGAGCCTCTCTACACTAGCATATGTGAAAAGTTATCATTCCTGGTCTCTATGATGTTCTGAAGCAGAGATATGGCTGGGGCCCTCAAGGGCTTCTAAGGCCACATTTATATTACATGGTTCAAGGGACCCAATTCCGATATTTTCCTCCTCACATGTAAGCAGGAAAAAAGCGCATGGATTCCGATATCCTCAGATCGGTTTCAGGCCTCATTCATATGTGGAACTGGAAATAAATCTGATATGAATCAGATACAGTATGTGCATTGCGTCTGCCATGTAAGCATACAGATCAGATATTCCCCTGTCAATGCGGGTCATAAGTCATTGAAATAGCGACGGTGGTGAATGACAGCAAATCAGGAGGACAGCAACCAAGATCACATAACTCTTTACAGTGGCGCAATGGAGGATAAAGGCTCAACCCAGTGGAGTCATGCTGAAGACCAATGTTTTACTGACCTCTTAAGGTGGTGCGGAAAGCATGTATTATAATTTCATCTGTGTCCATCGCATATCGTGCCATTTTTACTTCCTTTTTGGCCTAAGCTTTTCCAGGTCAGTATGTACGGTGGCCCAGTAGTGCACAACTATATAATATACAACAAATATAAAAAGCAAACATAAGTTCACAACACAACGAAATGATTCCACAACAACAGAAATGAGCCACAACACAACGGAAAATGTACAACACAACAAAATAAAGCAACTCAACGGAAATGCTCCCGACCACTAGAGGGCTCTTGGAGGGTGGTATAGCTAGTTTTCCATGCCACTGTTCTCTAGAGTCGGCAGTCTTAATATATCAATACCACGATTAGTTTTAACAGTATGTAACCATTGTATATCGACATAAAATATACTTCAAAAAACCTACATGAATTCTAGCTGCGTATTTATACTTGAGAATGCTTGGACGCGCTACCACAGCGCATGATCCCTAAGGGAACGTCTGGCAATTCCACCAAGTTGTTAAAAGGTATAATGTAATTTGCATTAATTAAAATTACTTTTAACATTCAAAAACAGACATGTTCAAAATCCAATGCTTGATTGTATTGGTAGTAGACTGACTTTTTTCCAATACCTCCCTTCATGTATTTACAGTAAACAATTATTTCTTTTAGGAAATTTCTGTAATATTATAAAACAAAAATTCTCTTTTATCATGTTTCAAAGGTTGTAGTTCCTATTGACCTATGTTCCTATTGTTCCTATGTCATTTTGTTCAATTATAAAACTATCATGTCATCTGGAAATTTAAGAATCTGTTTAATGTTATGATGAGGGAAATATTAAACACAAAACTGGAGATCAAACATCCTTCTGGGACACCAGAGTGACAAGCGACCGCAGATGCTCTGTGTTTGTTCTGCTGCCTCCCTCGATCCAACCAGTGTAGACGTCAACCTGCAATTCTCACCGCACAAACTTAGTTTCACTATCTGAGATTGATTAAACAGAAAAGCCAGGGCACATGGAAAAGAAAGGCTGTGATGTTCACGTCGTGCTGGGCGAAGTTAAGGTCGAGCTGACGGGAGACAGTAGGTCCAGAGATCAGATATCTTTCATCAATGCGGCACAACTAGTAATGTCATGCTGTGGTTTCTTTTGTCAAAACAAAATTAGATGGTTTCACCCAAGTGTCTATTTTTTTATGGTCGTGCACTATGGATAGAATACAACTCTCTGTTTACAGTTTGTTTTTTGGCCAACACGAAAGATCCCTAAAGCAGGTAAACAACCATTAATTATATCCATGCAAATGTGTCTAAGCCCTCAATCCCAGGGCTAGGTTGGTTCTTCATGGACTCCATTAAAAAACACGGTGCATACTCAGAGACTAACACACTTCAACCATACATTGTTGGGCATCTCTGGAATCACAAAGAGCGGCGGTCTGCTTCAAAGCACTTCAGTCTGTGCAAACAAATCAACTGAACCACCTTGGCAGTACAGGGTTCAACTCCTGTTTTCCTTAGCCAGCTGATGTTGTCTGGACTCTGCATGCATGATTAAAAGTCAATGCTCAATCATTTTCACTGTAATCTCTATGTGAGCACTTCTAGGCTGAGAATATGCAAGTGCAACTATCCTTGCAAACAGAAGATGCATGCTAAGAAGTAATGAATCCATGATAGCCTTGCTTTCCAAAATATTGTAGCAGAGAATGCCTCTGAAAATAGCCCCCTTGGATTTTAAGTCGTTTTTAATGATGATGTATGTAATATTGTTGATGTTAAAATATTGCACATAAAGCTGTGATCGGGGAAAAAAAAAAGGTAAGCTATTAAGTATAAGCTAATAAATAAGCTGTAGGTTGATGGGATTCCATTTGTTTGAGCATCTTGACTAAAGGCCTGTCTCAAGAAGAAAATTTAACAAACAAAATTGGTTTTGAGTTGACAGAACCAAACAAATTCAATCAAGTTGATTTCGGGTTCAATGGTTTCACAAAGCTATTAACATTCTTTGTCAATGCAGGGTTTGATCCCGAGTTCTTTGATTCTCTTGTTTCCTGAATATCAAAAGAACATTCATAAATCCATGAAGGTGATTCAGGTTATATAGTTCATAATGTATATATTAATAAGCTTATTTATATGGTATTTACAGTTTTTCAATTGAAATTAAATGAATTGTCCACCATTCATTTTAATTAATAATTATAAACCAATATGATTTCAGATTTTCCAATGCTTACAGTCAAAGTTTTACTGTTGACAAATTATGAAATATAAATAAATATATATAATTATTATATAAGCAAAAAATAAATAATTGTTAAAAATCAGGCAATTTCGTATTAAGTTATTTAATCTAAAATGAATTCCCTGTGAAGTTTGCTTTAATTAGGAGCAAGAAAAACAGGGTGACATGATTGTGTCAAACAGCAGTAAAAACCATTTGGTGAATGTAAAAAAAAATTTGTTTGGTGACTCTACTTGTGCAGAAATGACACACGTTGCCTTTAATGTTTTGTCCAAAGGCTGGAATTTAACCAAGCTTTGAGGTAATGTTTTCTTCTGGTGAGGATCTAGGCAAATTGTCTCATCTCAGCAGTGATCTGCACCAGTTCCGCTCTCCACCACCTGTTCTCTGGGCATGCAGTACGAAAACTCCCCCGAGTCCATAGACTCCTAAAGCGGCAGTGGAATTAATGTTCTGTGATCATCCCGGGCTTTGACCGCTCCAGTTTGCTATTCAAATAATGAAATAATGAGCTCTATGTTCCTTTCATTAATGGTGTTAAGCATGCTAATGGGGTAAACGTCAACTCCACATTAATCTGTGCCAGTTTTTGGAAGATTGTACACACCCACAGAATCCTATCCCCCAGGACCCCGAGTTATAGACATTTATTAAAGGGGTAGTTCACCCAAAAATGGGTCCTATAATGCACTTTTTTACCTTTAGTTGGTGTGTAATGTTGCTGTTTGTGCATAAAAAAAGATCCGCAAGTCCACTCCAAAGGGAGATATTTTATTGAACAGAATCCCATTTTCAAGAACTTCAACGAACGGCTCGTTTGGACTACAACGCGATTTTTCTGGATCTAATGAAGTCACAATGTTACTAATTTAAATAATCCGTGCCCACAGAATATGCAAAAAAGGGGACAAGGCCTGGTTGAGCTGCATTAGAGAAGACAGAGTTGTAGCTATGTCAAAGAGATGCTGATTTGTTCCACAACGTTTCCAAAACTCATTTGTTTGACCTTCCTAAGGCTGAAGATCTTAGAGTGGTTAAAACAACTTATTTGCAACACTGTTCCTGATGAATCATTCATTCCTCCGGATGAATATTGTTTGTTACAAGGCTTGAATTTCGGCGTGGGATTTGTGCATAATTGTACTAAATTCTGCAGATTTTGTGCTCACACCCAAAGTGTGCGCACATAAAGCCGCCTCTCAGTCCTAAATTGAGTTATTTTTCGCTGCTTATTGCGCTTAGTCAAATACACACAAAATAATGTCAAAATGCCGGACTTGGTGAGTATTCACGTACACACAGTCAGTTTTGTTTTAAGGGAATGTAAACAGTTGAAAAAGAAAACGCATGTGTAAGTATAATGGATCCGTGTGTTAGATCTTAAAGTGACAGCAGCCTAATATACCTTCTGCCTAATTATGCGATATTAAAAATATCTACTGTATATGATAGTTTTTCTCCATGGTATCGATGTCAAAATTGTGGCCAGTGAAAATGCTGAGTGGCTAGTAACTTTGGAAAACCACTCGCCACAGTGGCTGCTGAACAAAAAAGTTGATGTCAAGCTCTGCTTACAACTGTATGGGCAGAAACGTTTTATTTAAATTCCAATTTGCCAGTGGTTAAGAGCCCCTTTATATGTCTTTGAGAAATAAATCTTGGTGGTAAATAAATAAATGATATCATCTGACATTTGAGAAAAATGGATGAAATGCCACAAACATAACAGAAGATAAAAATATAATAATGACAATAATAATAATTGTCTTTCTATATTTTTTTTCTAATACAGAAAAAAATATTATTTCAAATTTATTAAATAATCATCCAAGATGGATTCCTAAAAAGATGTGTATCTCATATTGTAAAAGAAAAAGAATATGGATCTTATACGGTACTATACAACACATATCAAATACTGTATCATGCCAAAAGAAAACCAAATAAATACTACCAGAGGTCTTAACCTTCAAATGCAACTGACTTCCTGCAATGACCTACCCTAGTTCGCCTCATTACACTGACCTACCCAAAAGCCACTTCGTTCCCAGGCTGTTCAGCCTTCCCTGGTGACAGCCATGCTCTACAACAAGTCCCCAAAGAATGTTAGGGCACCAGCCAATAGAAAGGTAAATAGCCCTGGCATTTCACTCTCTGCATTCATCAAACTTTTCATCCTCTATTTCCCTTCACATATAAACCCATACGCCTGAGGACATATGGAGAGGAGGTGAGCGCAATCATTCACTGAAAGAGGGCAGGAATGATTTGGCCTGTATGTTTTCATTTTCATTCCAACCAAGTGCATCAGTGCTTTTCCTGCTGGTATTGCTAGGCTGTTATTCTCAGAAAATCTTTAAAGCCCTTCGTCTTTTTGAAGAACATAGTAGCATACATAAATGAGCTCTTCTGTTAATGTTATTACTCATGTGGATTAAGCTGTATCTTCATAGACTTACAGTTGAACTCCCTTAAAACACACTTTTCAAATACCATACGTACACTAGTTGTCAGCAATGTCCAACATGAATTCACATGCATCACATCATGAGAATGCGGTTCTTTTGAATTCTGAATTTGGTTAAACATCATAAACACATTTTCGTCCATCGGGATCTCATGAGTATTCCTGTGTATTTTTACAATAAATACAGTGTTGTGATTCCACTTGTCTGTCTATGTTTTATATACACTCACCGGCCACTTTATTAGGTACACCTGTCCAACTGCTCGTTAACACTTAATTTCTAAGCAGCCAATCACATGGCGGCAACTCAGTGCATTTAGGCATGTAGACATGGTCAAGACAATCTCCTGCAGTTCAAACCGAGCATCAGTATGGGGAAGAAAGGTGATTTGAGTGACTTTGAACGTGGCATGATTGTTGGTGCCAGAAGGGCTGGTCTGAGTATTTCAGAAACTGCTAATCTACTGGGATTTTCACGCACAACCATCTCTAGGGTTTACAGAGAATGGTCCGAAAAAGAAAAAACATCCAGTGAGCGGCAGTTCTGTGGGCGGAAATGCCTTGTTGATGCCAGAGGTCAGAGGAGAATGGCCAGACTGGTTCGAGCTGATAGAAAGGCAACAGTGACTGAAATAACCACTCGTTACAACCGAGGTATGCAGCAAAGCATTTGTGAAGCCACAACACGCACAACCTTGAGGCGGATGGGCTACAACAGCAGAAGACTCCACCGGGTACCACTCATCTCCACTACAAATAGGAAAAAGAGGCTACAATTTGCAAGAGCTCACCAAAATTGAACAGTTGAAGACTGGAAAAATGTTGCCTGGTCTGATGAGTCTCGATTTCTGTTGAGACATTCAGATGTTAGTCAGAATTTGGCGTAAACAGAATGAGAACATGGAACCATCATGCCTTGTTACCACTGTGCAGGCTGGTGGTGGTGGTGTAATGGTGTGGGGGATGTTTTCCTGGCACACTTTAGGCCCCTTCCCAGCCAACATGTCCATGTGGGCCCCATGTGGGCTTTTGATGGGCTGTAACTTGGGCCCTGGATGGGCCACCCAAATGGGGCCCAGATAAATTTGTCCATCGGCTCCACATGGGCCCCATATGTGTTAGCCCATATGGGTTAATGATGGGTACACAGTGGGCTCCAAGTTGGGCCCATGTAGGAGTTCATTTTATGGGCCCACTTGGGTCCCACATTATATAAAATGAATGGGCCGAAAGTGGGTCCCATACATCACCCTTATGGGGCCCTTATGGGTGATCTTACTGGACCACAGTGGGCCCCATTTATTAAATAAACCTGATTCCCGTGGTTCAAGTAAATGTGCTATACCACAAAATTAACTTTCAAATCACTCCAACTTTGTTACTGTTTTGTTATCCAGTACCTGCCCAAACCAAAAATGCATACATTTGTGTTACTTTAACATTTTAATATCTAAGAAATTACAAAATATTTGAATTGCAGGGGAAAAAAATGACTTCAATTCAGAATGTGTAAATCAAGGTTTCTTTTATTGAAGTTAATGTCTTCAAGATAAAACCTCAAATAAAAGTTATCAGTCCTGTGCCTGTACAGAATCCTCAGCTTCAAACCTAAAGAGTAAAGAAAGAAAAGACAAATAAATACTTTAAAAATCCTAGCAGAACTCAAAAAATCAGTTTTACATGAACATTTATTAAAGAAATGCATGAGTATAATCTAAATTATAATCATGCTTCACGCTCATACCCCCCAAAATAATCTGAGCAAATACAATAGATATTCTAGATTTTGGTGCTTGAACCCCTAATAAGAAAACTGGAATATAATAAAGATCATTAATAACAATAAGATCATTACCAAAATTAATAGGTGCCTATGCACCCTCAATGATTGGACCCTAACAAATACAATAAGGGTCTTCCTTTGCAGTTTGACCCCTAGAAATCAGTGCTGTTGAATATTTGATTCTGATTGGTTAACTTAACAGATGTTAAAAATTACTACTAATTGAATGGAAAAAAAACAATTTAGCTTTCCCTTTATTTGTTATAAATTATGTAACTTACACCTCTGACTGTGCTGCTCTCCGCACAAGGTTTGGCTGGGCTCTCAAGGCACGGTTGCCATCTCTATCCCTAGCATTTGTGAACCATTTACCGAGGGCTGTCTCCACCTCTTTCTTGCTGACAGTTCTCAAGATAGTGTTCTGTTTCAGGCTACCTGTGAACCAAAATAATGAATTAATTAATAAAAATGAAATAAATTAAAGGGTGCTACTGCAGCTATACACCACTATATTGAGAGCAATACAGCTAATATATGAAAAGTTCAAGATAGATAAAACTCAGTTTTTATTGATTTACATAAACATGTGTTTTATATTGTGCATTCAAACATCAAAAAACTTTTTTTTATAAAAATAAACCTGAAGTCTAGGGCCCTATTTTAACGATCTGAAACGCATGTATCAAGCGTGAAACGCAAGTAACTTTGTGGGCGGATCTCGGGCGCTGTTGCTAAATGCGCCTGACGCAAATCTAAAAGGGGTTGGTCTGAAGTAGCTACATTACTCATAGGTGTGGTTTGGGCGTAACATGAAATAAACCAATCAGAGTGACACCTCACATTCCATTTAAAGCAGTGTTCCCCAACCCCAAATCTTTTAAGAGCAGGAGCACTTGTTCCATGATTGCTATTATAACGGCGGATATGCCAGGCGCACGCCAGGAGCGGTTCACAGCCGAGGAGACCGACGTTCTTGTCAGGGCTGTAAAACACAGAGAAGTGACATTGTATGGGGATGGAGAAACCCACCCAAATAAGCTTCGGTTAAACAGGCGTATAATAATTTGGGTAAATGTGTAAGCTAGATTAACACCTATTTTTTCACATCGTCATGGACACAACAATGATTTCCCTCGTGTTTTAATATTTTATCTTGTAATAATGTATGATTTGCAAAAATGGAAACTGCTGCATCTGTGTAGATGAGAGAAGCTAAGTGTATACCTTTTTGTCCGCTGCGAGCAGTCATTCTCCATTTTCTCAAAAAAACAAAAACAAAAGGAATCTGAAATTTAACAGCAGAAGATTAAAAAGCAGAATTTAAAATAATTAACAAATGATTAAAAAGTCCTGTGATTAGTGAAAATGGACATCAGCGTAATGTTTCTTCATGCATGACCATTGTTAATAATGTACACAAATAAAAAGATTACAATAAATTACTTCTCATCTCTTTTTACCTGATTAACCTAAAGGCAGAACTATGACATTAGTTTAGGATAATTTTTAAACTATCAATACCGACATAGGCCTACTGATTAATTGAGATAACATAATTAATATAACATACATCTATCAATCCATTCTGTATGTGGAGACATCGCATTAGGAACTGCTTGACCGGATCACTTAATCAGCGAGTCAACTGATTGACTTCAAATGAGTCATTCTGACAGTTTTGTCATTTTATTCAACAGGTTCACTAAAAAGAACCGATTCAAAAAACGAATCGTTCATGAATGGGCAGTTGGGCACAAATGATTAATGTTTCTTGAACTACGACGAACAATTTCGATCTGTCCCTCAAATAAAACTTTAATGAATACTTAAACTGAGTGTACGGGTAGTATGCATTATTTTATGGGACTTTAAGCCGAGTTTACACCGGCTGCGAAGCACGGAAAGGCCTAAGTTAACTTAGAAGCGCAATGACGCATTCTTGCACGATATAACGTTACTGCCTCGGTCATTATTATGAGACCGAACGATTATGAAAAATACGGTAAACGTGTGGGTGAAAAGTCGGCGCGAACACTTTATTATATAAAATTAGCTGGTTAACCAACTTCATTTTAGTTTGCTTATGTAACTTAGTTGTTTGAGCTCGGCTGGCTAACCTTAAATGTTAGCTCTATGATTCTGAAATATCTAGTTTTATAAAATCTTAAGTAAAACTAAGTTAATACAAAATAAAACGTATACATATCTTACCTTGGTAGTGTTAAACAGGAGATATTTGACGGTGATGGTCTAGAACAGGGGTTCTCAAACATTTTGGAGCCAGGGACCCCTTACAGGGGAAAAACATTTCCAAGGACCCCCTCATATTTATAACAGTGACTGAGCCTAAAGTTAATGTGGGAGCGGTTAATGAAATATTTTGACACAAATAGTCTCGACCCAGGGTCATATGCAGGGTTTTCTAAATAGCATACTGAGGTCCCAAAATTGATCTTGCTAGGGGGGTTCTTGATCTACACGTGCATTTTAAGGTGTTTTTAAGGCCAAAATTTTTTACTTTTTTCTTAATATACCCAGAAAGAATGGAAGTGCAATGTGACAACATGTCCCATAGGTGGGGCACATTGTAACATGACCATATAACAGATTAAAATGTTATCTGATCTAATCAAACAAATATACAAGACAAACAAAAAAGCTATACAACATAGTTCAAAACATATTCATTGTAACGCAGTGTGACAACATGACCCACTTGCACAACTGGGATTTACGTTGTGCCCCGCTATCCCCTATATTTCCTTTCCCGGTTGATACTTTGCAAACTGATTGTTTCTGTCGTTCGTTTAAAACTTCTATAACAGCTGTTTAGTTTAGCGATTTACATATTATCTCGCACTTTATGACCGAATAACTGAAGCGTCATGCGGAAATTCGCGCTCGGCTTGCAGCTTCTGTGAACATAAACCAGCCTACTTTGATTTAATCTCCGACTCAAACATTTTGACATTGACGAGCGCTGTTAGTCTGCTGAAACCGCTCAGATGAGAAGGCCAGTTATCATCATCGCGATGTTTAATATCCTTGCAGCACCAAATTAGAGTTAATATTAGGCAATTATTTCACAACTTTCATTATACACATAGAAAAATTACAGAGGCCCGGACCTCAGGGACCTCAATTGTGGGTATACGACCCTGTCCCTATGCACAAATTTATAATTTACTATATTTTTTCAGAAAATAAGTTGCACCTGAGTGTGTAATATACTTTGTTGCGTTCTTGAGGCGTAGTAGGCCTACTTCCCCTCACTCCACAGCAAATCCTTAAATTAATGGTATTCAGAACAAAACGAGAATGAAAAATAATACTATTAATTGATAATAATACAAATAATAATAATAATAGTATACAGACAACATTTATTTAAAACATCAAGTCTAAACGAATTAAGTTGAATCGAAACTGAAACTGCAGACGTTGGGCTCGTGCATCTCTCATTCGGTCCAAAGTTTCCATATTTGCGATGTAGCCTAACATTTGGATGCTTAACTATTTATGTAAAGAAAGCTTCATGCTTCAGTCCCAATATAGGCCTACACGTATCAGCATCTTCACATTTGGAGAAATGAGATTGGAACAACAGCAAGTCGACAGTATATGATTGACCGTCACTGCCTTCATAGTGTACAACAGACAAATTAAATTAAGCAGAACTTTTTATAAGTTCGGTGAGTATTTTATTTTGATAATGAACAGGTTTTGATGTCAAATTAGCAGTGCTAGAACTGACATATTGTGCGCGCACACGAGACGCCGGCGCGAACACTTGGATTTTTCCTCAGCAGTGGAAACAAAGGAATACTCTTATTTATGGTCATAAAGATAAGAGTACATCATTCAAAAAGGCAAAGTGTCTATTTTTTATTTGTGTATACATTAAAAATGACTACAAAATGTCATGCCTTTTAAAAATAAAGAACACAACAGGATGCGCGTTCTGCCGTCTCTGTCTCCTTTCTGGCGCACGTGCCCAAAAATCGACCAAAACACAGCGAATACTTGACGCACAGACATAAGAAATATAGACAGATTATCTATCTATAGAAACCTTTAAGAGCCTACTTTTTTATTATTTGACATTAAATGCATTATATAAGTCACTTTGGAATAAATAGCAAGTTTTCAGATGTTAAAGAAAACATGACTTACAGTCGGGAAAAACGGTAGGCTGTTATAAATTATTTCGCGGACCCCCTGGCTATAGTTCACGGACCACCAGGGGTCCGCGGACCCCACTTTGAGAACCACTGGTCTAGAAACTTGTCAGGAGAGAAGGAGACCGTTGGGTTTTTTTTGTTTAAATGAAGGCGCCGGCGGGAGGAGGCAATAATTATAGCTTGTGGGGGAGGGGACAGTATGCAAGTGCTTACTCTTTTAGAAAATATAATTTGCACATTTTCTGCACATATACATTACAAAATAAGTGTTTTATAAGGACATGAAATTTACACAAAATAATATTATTTGACAAACATGATGTGCATTTTGTATTATCTCAAATAAAATAAAAACTTAGTCAGTCAAATATTTTAAAATGTTTTTCATTTTCAATACACAATTATGGCAGGTACTTTTTAAACAAATATAAACAAAATTTAGTAATAAAAATTTAGTCTAATATAGCCCAATTGGGGCCCAAACAAGACCCGCAAATAAACAATAATGGGCAGCCTAGCTGGAGCCCACAACCTAAACCAAACTGGGGCCCATAATAACCCCATCAAAGTGCCCACTCTGAGCCCATGCCCACATGACACCCATATAACCCAGAGAAAACCCATGTGGGGCCCACATGGACATGTTGGCTGGGTTAGTGCCAATTGGGCATCGTTTAAATGCCACGGCCTACCTGAGCATTGTTTCTGACCATGTCCATCCCTTTATGGCCACCATGTATCCTCTGATGGCTACTTCCACCATGTCACAAAGCTCTAATCATTTCAAATTGGTTTCTTGAACATGACAATGAGTTCACTGTACTAAAATGGCCTCCACAGTCACCAGATCTCAACCCAATAGAGCATCTTTGGGATGTGGTGGAACGGGAGATTCGCATCATGGATGTGCAGCCGACAAATCTGCGGCAACTGTGTGATGCCATCATGTCAATATGGACCAAACTCCCTGAGGAATGCTTCCAGCACCTTGTTGAATCTATGCCACGAAGAATTGAGGCAGTTCTGAAGGCAAAAGGGGGTCCAACCCGTTACTAGCATGGGGTACCTAATAAAGTGGCCGGTGAGTGTATATGCTGTACATATTTTTTTAAGAAAAGGTTATGGGTAGGTTTAGAGATAGGAGTGAGACTAGTGGCTCAAAATATCTTTTTGATGCTATATTGTTAATAAAAGTTTCATTTTCATATATATTTCTGCATGTATTCTCTATAAAATTGTTATGTTTGGGTTAAGGGGTAGGGTTAAGTGAACCACAATTTATCTATAAAATGGTAAAAGCACAATTATACAAATATATTTATGATCTTAAAGAATCATGAATATGTTACCGTATGTTTCTTAAGCTGTAAATACGTCAAAATGTTTACATTTAAATGTTGTCAATACATCCATCTCGAATGTTTCAGCATCGTTTAAACGTACGTTTTGCACTTGTAAATGTTATGTATTAATGCCTACTTATTGAGAATGATCCCAGGCTGTTCCATCCCATCTCAAATCACCATTCATTGTGTGAGGGTGCTGAAAATGACACCTTTTTAACAAGTACCATTAGCCAAAAGCTCATTTCCATAGCTAGCATTTGATGCATTCTAATACGCTCACACAATTGATATTTAAACACTTAGGACTCAATTTCATTATCATAATTTAAAAACGAATAATATATTTATGATGGAGTATCATATTTTGAGATTGAGAGTCTTGGTCTCGGACAAGAAAAAGTAGTAAGTAGTAAAACATATATGTAGAAATATGACGGCATGATACATTTCCAAGACCTTAAAATAGTGTAATAAAATAGTAGCCGACAAAAAAATATATATAATTCTGTAAACTAAAATAGTTTATATTATCAGGGCTTTCCACTGGCCTGCAGAAAAATAAAAACGTTATGAATATACTATATCTACATCTCGACATATGGGTCAACTCACAAGTACTTTTCGGGCTGTTTGGTTTATTTCGTTTTATTTGTATTTATTTTGAAACCTTTAAACTGCAGAATAGTGTTCAAGAGTGTTTTGTTTACAAAAAGAGACTTCGATCGACATTGTAGTTTCTTTTTCATTTTGCAGAGCATGATGATTTTATAATGTGCAGGATTCCTGCTGAGCTGCTGTACTGTATGTGTGAAAAGAACAAGAGAACACATGGAGCCAGTGATTGAACAGCAAGCGTTTGTCTTTCAAGTGCATGATGTGCGCCTGAAGAGTTCGTAATTCCAGCCTTCTCTGCAACCTGACCCTGTAATGAGGCTTTCTTAACTCTTGCACCCCATTTATTTCCCCTTCGATTTCTCTTTTATTCTGGCTCTCGCTATTCCTCCCTGAGAAAAGATGAAATGATGATTGTTGCTGTCCTGCACACGGTGAATTTCTTACTTCTGTTCGGTATTTTACTCAACCGCATCACACAACTATAAGTTAAATTTGAATGGTTCAAAGTTTGTGAAGAAGAGAACTTCGTGGAAAGTTGTGATGGGAAACTTTTTTTAATTTTGCTTTAGGTGGATATGAGAGACTTAATGAAAGCCCCTTTTAACTTCTCATAATTAATTTATTTATCAGATGTGTCTGGGAATTAAAAATACCTCAAACATAGCTCTGGATAAAGGTGGTAGCTCTCAGTTAAAATTGCACAAAAAAAAAAAAAGTGCAGTCAATACCATACGGAGATATTTCACCTAACAAGACCCCTAAAATACCTTTAGTTGTTGTAACCAAATGTAGTCAGGTTGATGCAGGCCTATTTTTATATTTTTGACTTTAATAAAAAGCATTTAGATCTTGCCACACATCGCACATTGTTGGGAAAGCGTGTTTTACAGTGTAAAATGGAATATCTTTACCTTCCTCCCACCCCTGGGAACTTGCTTTTGTCTTTGCCATTGTCTGGTCTTTGGCCCAGGAGTCCTCCGCTGATGTTAAACTCCAGGCGAACTCAGGATAATATCCAGCAGGCCCACGGTCACATGACTTTCCCTTTGAAGTGCAATCTGGAAAAGAAGAAGAAAAATGTTTGACTAACATTTGTTCAGTAGACTAGAGGCCTTCAGTCTTCCTCCTGGAGACTCACTGTCCTGCTCCATAATCAAACAAATGTGAACCTGCTAGTCGAGCTCTTCAGGATGGCTTGAAAATCATGTGAGATGAAGCAGGTTAGAAATAAACTTTGCAGGACAGAAGGTCCCCTGGAGCAGGGGCATTAAAGACCTCTGCTGATAGACATTTAGAAACGAATCTCCATTAAAACACACTCATTAAACCTTCTAGTATATTGGTCTCCAAACCTAATCATGGGTGCGTTTCCTGCACAACAACATAACTCGCTGCTTAACTACCATAGGTCAATGCATCGTTTAAGAGATCAGCAAGTCACGACTGTTTCCCATTGTCGCAAATTTGACGTTCAACCACTTTGGTTAATGATGTGATGCAGGTGGTGGAATAATAACTTATTTTAATGAATTTGTTTCAGATTGAATTAATGCTAGATTTGTTTGCTATAAATTACGGACATGGCATCTGAGGACTAATTCTTTTTGTTCTGTTATTTTGCTTTATTTCCAGATTCAATCATAGGCTCGTTCTTGCGTACTAGAAGATGCAACTGACATTTGAGCATATTTGAAATAAAAGATAAAGATTGTACTGAATGTCATCAATAAGGATTTATTAAGCCCATATGTCATGCAAACAAGAAACTCTGCTTCTAACCACATGCCAAGAACTGTGATTCCAAACACACAACTTTGCGATGCTGTTTGCAAATGTTCGTTGGTTTCGGGAAACACCAACTATGCTGATAATGATTGAACTTGCAACTAGTTGGCAAACGATAAAAATGCTTCGTTGCACAATCCTATGTTATGACCTCATCTTCATAACAAAATAGCACATTTCTATGTCTGTCTAATGTTAATTTATAAAAGTCCAAAAGAAAATGTTTAAGCAATTAAATATGGAATGTACATTTTCTCTGAGGCAAAAATAAAATGAAATATTACACACAAAAAAAACATACACAACTGTGTAAAGCATGATTAAAAAAAAAAAGAAGTAATACAATCCAACAGCAAGACCAGCAGATGAAGTTTCAGAAGGAGGCAGCCATTTTGTGTCCTCGCTCGAACTCGCTGTTTTCATCGAGATCCTAAAGTGCGGCATGTGAAGCAAAACATATCGTGTGAGAGGGCAATGCCTCCATCGCACTATGATTAACTCATTACACTGTCAATGTGATAATACCCGCCAATCATGGTCTTTTCATCACTATGATTGGCTGATTATTCTGTCAAAGCTGATTACAGCCTCTCTTGCTCGCAACAGGTCCGGAAATCTGCCTGAAGAGGTCAAACTGGTGGAGTTTGACTAATTTCCAAGTAAATTGCTCACATTCAGTTACATTCAAATCTAAATTAACTTGGTTAAGTTAGAGGCTCACTTTTTGGGTTTACTGAGGATGTATTGACTACAGATCAAAAAAGAAAATGACCATATACTGTAAATTATGATTTTTACCAGGTAAATTGTGAACAAACTCATTTGATTCACAATCTTTGTAAACCAACCTTTTTAATCATAATGCTCTTAATGTTCTGACATGAGAATATTCTGAAAAAGTTCAACTTTTTGCTGTTTGCCATTTGTATAGACTGATTGTCGCCTGTTCTCACATCTGTGTCCCCATCTTCAGAGATGGATCTAATTAAATGTATTGCTTAAGGTCAAAGACTGTGTTGAGGTGACGGATGAAATGTGCCTTCAAAACGACAAATGATCATAGCTGTGCCATATTACAGTTTGTACTGAACTGGATGTAATTGGTTATAAGTTCAGCCAGGAGTGTAATTTGATTGGCTTCTTAGCTCAGTTAGATGGACAAAAAAGTCATCATATCAATCAAGCCTGTTAAAATGTGCTTTAAACTTTGAAGGTCTATATTCAATTGTAAAGAGAAAAAAAGGTTGTTTTTTTCACACAGCATATTTCAAGCTTGATAACCAATGATGAAAATTAAATCTGTTAGTAAAAAGAAACAAACAAAAAAAAAACATTGGAAATAAAAGTACACATAGATTAAGAAATATCCCTACATGAAAACCTTATCTTCAAGAGGCTGCAAATGTTAATAAATTTAAACGCAGCTAGATTTTACAGTCTTAAATTAGAGCATTCGTAATAGTGCAATGTCGGGTGAATGCAAGTGAGTAGCCTACATCTCATAAGTTTTTCACATATCTCTGTAATGATAATAATTTTAACACTGTTATTCACATAAATGTGAATGTCAAATCCATTCTTCAGGAACTTTAGCATGATCATTATGTTCACAGCTTTCCCACACTTTTCCTGTGGTTTTTCATGTATTCGTTTATTCTGCTAGAATGGCTTTCAAACCGTTCCAACTGTGTTATGTTCCAACCACACATTCGTCTTGTATTCACTGGAGTGTTAAAAGCACCGGTGGGACCAGGTTGTTTATCAGAGGACTACTGGTTGAAGCCCCAGGCGCCATACAAATATGCGCGTTTTCTGTTCTTTTGCACGGTGTCTGTGTGTGTGTGTGTGTGTGTGTGTGTGCTTCCTTGGTACAGAATTTGGTGCTTCCATTGTTAAGGAAGGCAAATCCCAGAGGAAAAAATATCACCCAGAGGTTATGCTCTTTCAAAGCTCAGACTTAATGGAGTTCTTTGTTATGTTTCATTTGTGAAGTATGTTTTAGTTATAGAACCTTAACACTTTCCCTGCCCTTTGACAGAATTTCCTGTCATTTAAGAGACAACGCTTACCCGCCATTGACGGTTTTCTGTGTTTTCACTGTTATACAGTAGGGGGCGCTATTATGCATCTTCTGAAAGAGTACTGAATCTCTGGATCAAAACACAGGCAAAAAAAAAAGAGCAGAAACAAGCGATAAAAGCATTGCTTGTGCATGTTGTAGTCTTAGACGGAAAAAAACTTTTTCTTCAAAATGTTGCTTTTTTGTTAAACTAACCCACATTTAAATGCTGATTAAAAAAATAATGCATGCATCTATATTTAAATATATATATATATATATAAATATTTAATCGCGATTAATCGCATTAATGTCATAGTTAACTCGCGATTAATCGCATTTAATCGCACATTTTTATCTATTCTAAATGTCTCTTGATTTCTTTTTGTCCCATTATTTTTTCTCATTTTAATGCTCTTATCAACATGGAAAAGTGGATCGGCTTGCTTTGTGCAAATGTTTTTTATTGAAAACAACATTGGCATATACTGTGTTCAATTTCACACTAACATTCTCACTTGGAGCAAATGATCTCTCACACAATGTAACACTGTCCATCAATAAAAGGGTGAAAGAAATACTAACGAGGTCCTGATATTGACGAGGGGGTGGAGAATTCGCATTAGCTGTGTGTGTGTGTGTGTGTGTGTGTTTGGCCATCATCAAGTGGTATTTCAGACGGGACGTGCTGCGATGATGATAGCTCAGTTCACAATGACAAAACACACAGATCACTTTGGTCTCGTCAATGGAACCATTTGGCAACTTTTTAAAAGTAAACTTTCCATTCAGAATCTTATTGGCATCCATTTCGGCGTCTCGCGCTCGTCATCCACTCAAAACTGGACGTTTTGAACGTTCCTATAACATTCAGAAATAACGTTTTTATAACTTAATGGGAACGTTATGAAAACGTTCTTATAACCTAAAATTGTTAGCTGGGGAAGAGGAGAGATTCGCGATTGCACTGAACACATTTTAAGTGCAGGCATATTCTCTGAGCGAGCCCAGAGAAAATACTTACGAGAGCAGCGTGTATCTGAGAGCGCGCGACTCGAGCAGAGAGATTCGCGCTCGCGCATCCGGCTCGCAAGCCCAAACAAGTGTGTGCGGCGTGCCTGTTGTTTTGTTTCCGGTCTAGCTAGATCCGCTTGCGCTTTCAAAACGTCCATGCCGCGTCCTGTTGCAAAAGCATGTGAAAAAAAACTACAAAGTTTGCTAGGCCAAAAAGGCCGTTAATCGCGCGATAAAAAAAATTAACGCCGTTAAAATGGGTTTGCGTTAACGCCGTTAATAACGCGTTTAACTGACAGCCCTAATATATATATATTTAACATAGGTTCTGTTCTTTCTTTTGATATATTGCATGTTCAGATATTCATACAACAAAATTCTGGGGGCCATGACATTTTGGTGATTTTTTTTTTTTTTTTTTTATATTTACAGTGGCTGGCAACTTTAAAAAATGCTGGTGGGGAAAGAGTTAAGTTTATTGTAAGGAAAATATACTACACAAAATGTAAATAAAAAAAAATATATATATACACTACCACTAATATATATATCAGTGTGCTGAATTGTTTTTTTAGAATTTACTTTTTTATATACAGAAATTGCAAGTAAATTTCACAAATAATTACAAAATAAACTGCAAGTATCATGTTGAAATAAATGTGATTTTTTTTTTAAATCACACATTAAATGTGTAGAAAGACTGTAATAGTATTTTCTCACAAAGCATCATGTCCTGTCCAGTTTTCAAGATTATAGTCAATGTTTTCAAATGACTGCCACAAAATTAGCAAAATATTGTATCTGAAAAAAGATGCTTCTTTAAAGATTCTTTACACGTAGTAACAGTTCTATGTAGTACCGTATCGTCCTGAAGAACCCTTTATATGCTGAAATGGTTCTTTGTGTTAGAGTTTAGGGTTCTTTATTCCCGCCTTTTTGTTTTTCAAATCTGTAACTGTCAGAGCTCCCTCATTACTGATTTTCTGGAGCTCAGCTAAACAACTACAGATACTACACACACTGTCAACATACTCTCAACAGGTAAATGATTTCTTTCTTAAAATGTCGATAAATTATAACTTTAAAAATTGTAACAATCATTTCCCAACAATCATATATTTTTCTCTTTTTAGTTCAACAGAACATGTAAGCGTGAGCAGCTCTGTTCAGTTATATCAGTTAGATCGGCGTTCGTAGATCGACTGGTAGAGACTGTTTTTCAAAGATGGCTTTTGCCTGTATACGCGAAGTTGACTGTATGTATTAAATATCTTCTTATTAAACTGTCTGGACACTGACAAAGTTCTCAATGCTTCGGTTTGAAGGTAGGGACCCTCATTGTGCTACCGTGTTAGTGTGGGACTATTTTGAGCCTTGTTAGTGGTATTAACAAGCGATTTGTATTTGTCATTACTCTATGCCCTATATACTAGCGTTATACTAGCGTTATAGGCTAAACTGTTTTTAGAGATAAAACTATTTACATTCGATAATCATGAAAACAAATCTCAGATAACTAGGAAACAATGTGTAATTAGACCAAAGGTTCATTTTGCGCCGGAGTTCTCCTTTAAGGATACTCATCTTCTCTTCGCCACAAAGTAAGTAACAGAGATATGGAATTTATGATCCACATCGTTAGATTTTTTTTTTAAATTATGAGTTTGCCTAAACATACCCTATACCATGACTTTAGATCACTTTTTCCTTTTAACAGGGTAAGGGGCTCATACGGTCCATTTTTGCTCATTTGGTCTTCATTAACATAATTGTTTATACATAATCACCTGGAAGAGACACGATGTAACTCTAAACTCAATTGTGTATTTCAGATGCTGTCACGTATCATAACCTCATCATCTGCAGAGAGAAACTGCCACTTAGAATACACACATGTCGTTTTTGCTACAATCTGCCATGTGAATAAAAAGTACCTAATTGACACAACATGGTGTTAAAAAAAAAGAAAAGTAAAATACAAATAGAGGCAACAATATTAATAAATCATTTATGAAAAATATTATTAATAATAGTAATATTAATAATATGAATATACTAATAAACTAATATTAATGAAAATAAATATCGTTGAAAATGTTATTTATAACACCATTAAGTAACATCGCTTCGCGTCGGGGTCCTGATCAGCCTGTCGGGGTTGTACTCGCTATAACAACCGCCTCGCTCTACATTATCCCGCTTATTACATGGCTACCTACCAAATAAATCAATCATTTGACACAAAATATTGATTTAAAAAGGAGTTTATTGATTTAAAGGAGTTTATCCTAGCCTAGAAATCTAGACGCACCCTAGCGGCAGCAAAAATTATTTTGCAGCAAAGTGTGGTCTAGCAACTCTCCGTTGGCTTTTCGAGCTGGATAAACCAAACTCTGGTCAGGCCAATCACATCGTGTATAGAGTTGGTGGGCGGGCTTAACAATGACGGCAGAGATGTGACGGTTCCGCGTGGTTTCCATAGGTGATTTCCCTGCTAACGTTACTTGAAAACAAAGAAGATGCTGCTGGCAAACAGCGGTCTTTCGAATCGGATTTGGCCGCGACTCTGGAGGACTTGGAGTTAAGAGAACGTAACTTAAGTCATTCTTAAAAAAGGAAGATGTGTTCAGAGTTTTGATGATCGGATACGATCAACTAGCTCCGCTGGTGGGAAAACGCATGGGACTCAATCAGCCACAGCCGTTCGTTGCTCTGGTTGGTTGTAGCGCTGTCCTATTGCGTGCCGAGGGATATTGAAAGACAACCGTTTATCCCGTCCCTCGGATTGAGGTATGCCAATTGTGAGTTCCCAGACCTAACATCTTGATGTAGGTCTGGCTTGCCAGGCTAAGTTTATCCTCTAGAGTGAACAGAACTGTGTCCATGGCAACGCTCTGTTTTTCATGGCAACGGTGTGTTATACTTAGCAGCGTTCTGTTATCAGGAAACAACAGACCACATTCTACATTAGAATTCAACCAAGACATGTAATAAGGTCCTATATAGCACTTTCAAAGTATGGTTATTTATGGAACCTTATAAAAAGGGTTCCATTTAGCAAAAAAAAAAAGAAAAAAAAAAGGGTTCGGCTATTGTTACAAGCCGAAGAACCCTAATTTGGTTCTGATCACATTAAAATGTTAATATGCCACATTTCGATAATGATAGAGACCAACTTGGCAAACAAACCAAATCAAAGCTTATGTTTTAAGATCAAAACAGAATTTGAAAGTGAAACCACTCGTGAGAGAGCACATACGGGTCTCTCTCGAGCCGCAACAGAACAGAGAACCGGCAGTTTATGAGAGCTGCTGCTGGTACGCAAGAATCTTCCCCGTGGACAGCATAAGCACTGCAACACTTACTCTAAGCACTGTCAGTAATGCAGGAGGTTAGTGGCACAACATTAATACTGTATGTGATTTATAAGTACTAATAAACAGCCAATATCCTAGCAATATGTAACATGCTAATAAGCAACTCGTTAATAGTGAGAATTGGACCTAAACTAAAGTGTTATCTATTTTTCCTCAACAAATAAGTCGTTTTTTATAAAGAATAAGCTTCTAAATTTCATCAGGACTTTTTTGTTCCTGTTCATGGTTTGAACTTTAAAGAGCTCTTTATACCTGATCGACCATTCTTAGGTTATCTGTCAAAACATTTCAGTTCACCGTTCATCCAAAAGTCAAGTCACCTTCATTTATATAGCGCTTTTAACAATATAGATTGTTTCAAAGCAGCTTTACAGTGATAATAGGACATTAAAGTTACCGAGATTGTTTTGGCTTTACAGCAGCTCTAGAATAAAGTTATTGTAGCTAAAGTTAGTTTTGATTGATTCACTTCGGTCGCAACGATCATTAGTTATTAACTTAGGGACCGCTAACACAACACCGTTCAAACAGAAAACCCTTAATGCAATCCGGCCGCTCATTTGCACAAAACAGTGCCTGGTGGCTCGAGAATGCAAAACATGAAATAGGTTCCAAGATACAAGCCTTGAAAAATTTATAATGCAGAATTTATCACTTCCGCCTAACCACGTGAACCGGAATTATCCCAACAATGAGAGCAAAAGTGGTGCTCTCTGTCTAACAATATCAAGTTTTAAAATATGCTGCATTAGAGCATGTTAATATTTCATGACCTAACACTGGTGAAACTGACAGATTTTAGAGCACATTCCTGAGCTTTCTTTCCACTAAGAGATTATCAACCACAATTGCGATGATGGTGAATCATTTGTTCTAACCCTTGTAATGGTGGTTAAATGCCAAAGGGAAACTTAGGTCTCAATGAGAAGTGAAATGCAGTGATGGCTCTTTTCAAGGTTGAAGAATAAGAACTTTAAAATAAATTGATTTCAGAAAGTGCTGGGTTTTTTTTCTGATGGGACATGTTGCTCTGAGCTCTCACATTCAATTGGTTGCAGGTCACCAGTTTCATTGAGAGAGAGTGATATTAACCTTTACTGATGATACACACTAAGAATAAAATCTCAGCAATCACATGCTACACACAGAATAAGCCTTAAAACTGTCATTTGAGAATTTATTTCCTTGGTTTTTTTTTAGACAAAAGAGTTTGATGTACTGTGAAAACATACTGTAACTATAAAACCTCCTACAAGACAATCTATTGAAACTACGCATGTGTAAAATGTCAGAAAATCTGATATAATCTGTGTATAGCACTGCATTTTATTCTGTACGTGACAGGAACTTACAATATGTACCTTGAATGCAATGTGCATTGCTATGGATAAGTGTCTGTCAAACGCATAAATGTAAACGTTTATTCTGGTCATTATTTTTACGATAAAGCAAAGAAAAAAAAAATTACATTGTACTCAATTTTACCCTGAGAATCAAACTCATTACCCATTGCTAGCACCATTATCTAATGCTTGAGCCTTTTCTCATGGACATTTATCTGTCTACTAGTAAAACAAATGTCAAAACCCTACATATATAATGTATTGACAGTAAAAGACAGTGAGTGCTTTTGTTACAACTGTCTATCTACAAGTATAGGTGTAACACTA
Organism: Rhinichthys klamathensis goyatoka; assembly: GCF_029890125.1. NCBI lineage: Eukaryota > Metazoa > Chordata > Actinopteri > Cypriniformes > Leuciscidae > Rhinichthys > Rhinichthys klamathensis. The sequence continues at coordinate 1,080,353 of NW_026606654.1, read as the reverse complement.
CATACAGTTTTACTCATTTTAAATGCACTAAATTAGACATTAGGCAACATTTCAATACAGAAAAGACTTTTCACATTTTATACTTTGACAGTTATAAATGTATTCCATTACAACTCTAGGTCTAGCCTATACCAAAATAATGAAGAAGTGATCCCTTTGTGCAGAAAATTTCAGAGTGGGTTGTTTTGTGAATCTGTTTTATGAATGCAGTGCAGGCTTCACATTAGTTGTTATTAAAGGAAGTGCAGACTATATTGGACCTGACAGCAAACCCACAGCTTGTATGTGAACACAGCAAAGTGCTCTGGTCAGTTCATTTTACATGGGAAGAGGGTGTTTACATCAGGCTTTATAGGCACATCAGCAAAAACAACTTGTTTCATAAGGGTCAGCAAGAGGGTAGACAACAGTCATGAAAAATCTGCTTGGTTGGCAGCACTCTAATCGATATGGATGATTGATCTGGAACAATCCAATTTAGAGATTCAACTCTTAAATGATTCTTATGGAATTTGATGCAAGCATGTTGCTAAGCTAATAACACAGTGCATGAGCAGAAAACACATCACACATTTTAGGGAATATACAAGGTCCAAGATCCCAAGCAAATGTAACACTAATCACCATTATGGTGACTTCAAACCAATTACAGTACTAAACAATATAATTTCTTACAGTGGCATGATTGAAGACAACTTTATTATGCAAATTTACATTACAACAAGAACTGTAAATTACTGTGATGTCAGAGTAATTTTGCTGTTGATTAACAGTAATTCGTAAGAAAATAACCCAGAAATGCGTTAATTTCACTGTACATTTCTGACTACATTCATTTATTGTAAAATAATACTCTTAAATCCTAAATTCCTGGCAATTTTTTTACAGTGTGAGATTGCCTTCATTTCGAAGGATACATGCAACTTTGGAAAAAATAGGGTATCCTAAATATACTGCAAATCTATTGTGTCCTTGGTCTCCGAAACCACACTCTTAAATGGCGTTTCTCCACCCTGCTTGTTCCAAATGAGGCTGAGAGAAATGATTCAACAAAGCCTGCGACAAGTTCTGGATGTGTCACACGCCTCCTGCACCCACCATAGTGGCAATCTAAGGGAGAATTGATGACTTACCAGATGGCCAAGGACACAGATTTTATTGGCCATTTATCCTCATTTAGACCCCTCACTTATCTAACGTCTTAATTCCCTGAATGTGTGATCATATCCCCTTTGACTCTCGTTGAAGCAAACACTTAGAGTCGATCAGTCACAATGACCCTGGAAATGGCTGCAATTAAACTCTGAACATCTCTGGTTTCAAGTAATAGTTTCCTTGAGCTTTGATTCCCCTCCACCTATTCACATCAAACAACATCACAAACCTTAATCGGAACAGAAAACACAAGATGACAGCATTTCACAAACTGAAATTGCTCTACATGCATAACTTATGTTTTACACACTGTCAGATGATAATAAAAAAATCATTTGCTAGCTTGACAAGGAAATCTCTGCAAAAGCTTTCTGACATCACATTGGTAAGCCTTTTTTTTTTTTTGTGGTATAAACCTTTAATGAAGCTTCTGAAAAGGCTGTTTTATTTCAGTAGATCTCTACTTGGTTTCAAAGCATTATGTTAAAAAATCCTTATCGTGACAACGTCAAAGCATTATGTAAAAAAATCCTTATTCTGACAATGTCAGCCATTTGTTATAAATAGTGGTGCTTAGAGACTTAGAGACTATTATGCAGAACATTTTAGCTCTGACATGATTCAATGTACTGTGTAAATGATTAAAAGACCTTTTCAAGGGACAAAAGGGTCCTTTAGTTTTAAATTACTGAATCTAAAACCACTTATTTCAGAACATTTTGACACGTATTGTTTAATATGCCTCGGAGTGTTCATACACTGAACAAAATTATAAACAACATTTTTGTTTTTGCCCCCATTTTTCATGAGCTGAACTCAAAGATCTAAGACTTTTTCTATGTACACAAAAGGCCTATTTCTCACAAATATTGTTCACAAATCGGTCTAAATCTGTGTTAGTGAGCACTCCTTTGCCGAGATAATCCATCCACCTCACAGGTGTGGTATATCAGGATGCTGATTAGACAGCATGATTATTGCACAGGTGTGCCTTAGGCTGGCTACAATAAAAGGCCACCCTAAAATATGCAGTTTTACTGTATTGGGGGGGTCCGGGGGGTCCATTCATCCACGACCATCACCTCAAGTTGCAGCATGATAATGCACGGCCCGATGTTGCAAGGATCTGTACACAATTCCTGGAAGCTGAAAACATCCCAGTTCTTGCATGGCCAGCATACTCACCGGACATGTCACCCATTGAGCATGTTTGGGATGCTCTGGATCGGCGTATACGACAGCGTGTTCTAGGTCCTGCCAATATCCAGCAACTTCGCACAGCCATTGAAGAGGAGTGGACCAACATTCAGGCCACAATCAACAACTTTTTCTTTCTTTTTTTTTTTCAATACAGTAAAACTGCATATTTTAGAGTGGCCTTTTATTGTGGCCAGACTAAGCCACACCTGTGCAATTAATCATGCTGTCTAATCAGCATCCTGATATACCACACCTGTGAGGTGGATGGATTACCTCGGCAAAGGAGTGCTCACCAAGACAGATTTGTGAACAATATTTGAGAGAAATAGGCCTTTTGTGTAAATAGAAAAAGTCTTAGATCTTTCAGTTCAGCTCATGAAAAATGGGGGCAACAACAAAAGTGTTGCGTTTATAATTTTGTTCAGTCTATATAACTGGATTATTTGTTAAGCGGTATGGGTTTGGAATACAATTTCCGTAATTACAACAGAACTAATAAATAAATAAGTAAAAATCTTAGCATTGCTTAGAAAGCTTTTTTTTAATGAAATTGCCCAAGTTTATGCTACGCATGCATATTTTCATTTCTCTCATGGCCTCTCAAGTTCCTGAGAAGGACATTTAGACAAATGCACCATAAAAACTGCAAATGGCATAGTTTGTAATTACTCAAGAACTTTTGCCACAGCTGAGCTCTCTCTCTCTTTCTCTCTCTATCTCTCTGGTCTCCACACAACAGATAGTCAGGCGGGTTCGCCTTTAAATGCTTTCAGCCACGAACGTTTACAGCCCATAAATTCGTTCATTCAGAATGGTCAATTATTCCCCTAGCTTTTTATATCCCACTCAATTGGGGCACAAGATCATAAAGGACTTGGATGGTGGGATGACCATGCTTCTTGAGTGGGAATATGTGTGCCAAGAGAGCATCCTCTGCATCTGCTGACCAGCGTCTCTGCCTCCACACTGATCCAGAAATCACTCCCTGCAGGGGTCTCAGACGGCACACCAATGGACTGCACACATTCTCGTACATTTGATCCCTATTGCACAGATGGCTTGACAATGGCAATGTCTGAAATCACCAGTTCCAAACTGATTGGCTAGCTTAACCCCTAAACGCATACCTCGGGTTTTTTATCAACCGGGGATGTCATTCACTACCATCATCCTCATTCATTTTTCAAAAGTTAGACATCATTAGTATTCCTCAATCTATTCATTATGAACTAAATGACAAGAAAAATATAATAAAATTATCAAAGAATGACTGATTTCAAATTTGTATTATTTTATTTTATTTATATTCCATGGTATCTGCACTTCTGGACGAGTTTGCACCTGTGCGAGAGAACAGGTTGTTACATTTAGGAAACCCTGTCCATGGTATACTCCGGAGTTACGTTTAATGAAAGCTGCTGGAAGGCAATTAGAACAGCAGTACAAAAAATCTGACCGGACGGTACATAGGCTTCTCTACACTCAACAACAGTATGCTTACCACTCTGCTCTGAATACTGCACATAATAACTATTATTCAAGCATCATTGGTAATGCTGCAACTAATTCTAAATCTTTATTTAAAAATGTTGACAATCTTCTTAAACCAACTAAGGTCATTGTTCACTTCTCTGTTGACCATGTAATAAGTTTCTTCATTATTTCACTGGAAAGATTGAGGGCATATACAGCTCTTTATTCACTATCACCCAAGTTGAGCTAGTTGATACTCAGCCTTTAAATCCTTCGACCACTACGTTTTCGAACTTTGACATGGTTGGAGTTGATTTTATTATAAGTACAGTTAAGTCCATGAATGCAACTACCAGTATTTTAGATCTGTTCCCTGCTCTGTTATTATGAACTGCCTTGCATCAATCTGCCGTCATATGATTTCAATTGTGAATTTATCATTGAGTTCAGGAATTATTCCTCCAGAATTAAAAATAGCTGCCATTACACCAGTCCCTAAGAAGCCTGGTTGTGATGTTTCTGATTTGTCCAATTACAAGCCTATTTCTAACCTTCCATTCTTGGCTAAAGTTCTGGAGCGTGTTGTGGCCATTCAGTTAAATCATCACTGAACAGTCTTTTTGAACCTTTTCAATCTGGGTTCAGAAAAGGGCATAGTACTGTGACAGCTCTAGTGAGGGTCGTAAATGATCTTCTTATTGCGGCAGATTCTGGTGCATGCAGTATTTCGGTCTAATTAGACCTCAGTGCTGCTTTTGACACTATATGTCACTCTCTTCTGCTGGATAGACTGGAAAACTGGCTGGGTCTTTCTGGAGCAGTATTTAGTTGGTTTCAGTCTTATTTAACGAATCGTGCCCAGTTTGTAAGCTTGGGTAATTACAAATCTGATACTGTCCCTGTTCGACAGGGAGTTCCTCAGGGTTCAGTGTTGGGTCCAATTTTATCTAACCTTTACATGCTTCCACTTGGGCAGATCATCAGGAAATATGGTCTTGGGTATCTCTGCCACGCGTATGATACGCAGATTTGCATCACCACTAGTCCTGATGTCCATTGCTCATTAATAGCTCTGCGTAGTTGTCTGGCAGAGATCAGTATATGGATGCAGAATAAATTCCTGAAGCTGAACGGCTCCAAAACGGAATTGATGCAGATTGGTAAAGTGGTGGCTACTTGTAAGGCCGAGCAGATTAGTTTGATTTTCACAGGTGCGGAATCTTGGTGTAATTTTTGATCCACAGTTAAGATTTGAAGGATATATAAAACACATCTCTAAAACTGCTTTTTACCATCTGAGAAACGTTGCTCGACTCAGACCTTTTCTCTCTTTTGCAGACACAGAAAGGCTTATACATGCCTTCATTACAACTAGGCTAGATTATTGTAATGCCTTATTCTCTGGCCTTCCAGCTAAATCTCTGAGCAGGCTACAATACATTCAAAATTCTGCCGCCCGTGTGCTCACTCGTACGTCTCCTCGTGAACACATTACACCGGTGCTTTCACAGTTGCACTGGCTTCCCATAAATGTGAGAATTGATTTTAAAATTCTTATTTTAACATACAAGGCACTTTACGGGACTGCACCAGAGTATCTTTGTGATCTCATTAGCCCTTATACTCCATCACGTTCTGCTAACTCTCTTTTACTACATCAGCCTTCATGTAAGCTCAAGACCATGGGGGAAAAGAGCCTTTTCATACAAACCCCCCAAGCTATGGAATGTGCTTCCTCTTACCATCAGAAATGCACCAACGTTGGGACACTTTAAAAAGTTGATTAAGACATTTATTTGAGGCCGTTTTTCTTTAATTAGTTGCTTTATTGCCATTGTTGTTTCTGTTTATTTTACTGTTGCGCTTTGGGTTTAAGAAAAGCGCATTACAAATCAAATGTATTATTATTATTATTATCACTTGCGACCCGAGGTATGTAACAGTGTAAGTATATATTTTCTGCACAACAATAATTGAATATATGATGACTCAACTGATGAAGTGACGTTTCACTCAAAATTACCACAGACATAAAACTAAAGAATACATCAGCAAACTTGAAATGGCTCAGCGATTTACAATAGAGCAAGTACTGTACACAATCAAATATTAGTGTCAATGTCACATGATGGTGGATCTTGTGAAGAGGCTGTCAGCGCTCAAAATATTGATTTTGAAGACTTTGAAAAGAAAAATCAAGAGTATGAGCCAGATCATGAATGTACTGGGAAAATGATGACAGTGATGATGAAAAAAAAGAAAGAAAAAACATCTGCTCAAATTGATCCCTTTGAAGATTATTCAACGATTATGTTATTCTTTTGTAATTGTTATTAAAATATAAGGAGAGATTTATACAATTGCAGCAGTTGGAGATCCATCCGTGGTAGATATAGATATAGGTCACTAATGAGGGAATGATGATTTCTGTAATGACTGATATTTGCTCTATAATTACTGGTGAAAACTGTCAAATTTACCAACTAATTTCATATGTAGTGCAAAAATATAATCAATATACACCACAGTTCTAAAGTTTCAGTAAATTATTGTTATTATTAATTTTAATTTATTTTGAAAGAAATTAAAGCTTCTATTCAGCAAGGATGCATTAAATTAAGCAAATTACATTTATAATGTTAAATGAGATTTATATTTCAAATAAAGGCTTTGCTTTCAAACTTTATCAATTAATCCTGAAAAAGCTGTATCACAGTTTCCACAAAAGAATATTAAGCAGCACAACTGTATCCAACATTGATAATAATAAGGAAATGTTTCTTGAACACCAAATCAGCATATTAGAAGGATTTATTTAGCCATGTCAGCCTATGGACAGATGACTCTACATTATGCATTATTTTTATATTTGGTCAGTCAAATTCTGAACTCAAAGTCTTTTTTCAAACATTTCATGTATTTTTGAGTGTGTTCTGGACAGCTTTTCATTGAAACGTTTGATTTTTTTTTATCGTGGTATTATACAGTTTTAGTTAAACTCGCCTCTAAATAGCACATAAAACGAAACAAACTGTGGCTTGTCATGTTGGTAAGACGGTTTCTTCCTCGCAAAGTGAGCAGGTCTTGGACAGATTATGTGAACTTTAACTTATGCCTTAAATAAAAAGTCCAAAATTAAATAAGCGGCAGACAGGTCAGGTTCGGTAAATTTACAGATAAAATCATTAGAAAATGTGTCATTATTAGTTCATTGTTGTTACAGCGAATGATTAGCTTGAGGTTTATGTCATGATTCTCTGTCTAACACAGTTGTGATTGCTGTCACATTGAAAAATGATTGAACACATTTGCATGCATATAGAAAAACTCACGGAAAGGAATTTGCTTGCTGATGACATTATAAAGGAAAAATGCACAATACAACTATAACTGGCAAGGCTAAATCGCTTCAGTAGGGGATAAAATAAGTGGCTGATTCATTCTAGGTGTTGCAGTTAGATGCACCGCTTGATTTGCTTTTGGTGGCGGGAAGACCTATAAAGAGAGTGTGCATTCAGTTTATGAGGCTGTAATGTCACTGTGACCCCGGCCTCCTTTATCACACGAACTGAGATTGAGAGCTGGGTACCACATGGGGGTTAGCTAAAACACTGCCAGGTGGCCGTTGGAATACAAATGACCACTCACAGCTAAGCCTTAGAGTCAACAAAAACTGGATCGCTGAACTATACATGTTATTCTGTAATATGTTAATCTATTTCTATCCCATTCTTTACTGTAAGTGAGCATGTTACCTCAAAGCAGGGGTCCTAAACTTATGCCTCTGACATAAAATATTCTGTATGTTAGCACTTTATTTCAATAGACCACTTTAGACAACCTACCAACTATACTTTGCAATTGCATGTCAACTAACTCTCATTAGTACTAGTAGACTGCTTAATATCTGCTTAATATCTTAAAGTCTTTATTTTGATAATTTGCTAACACGTGTTAACTTATTCTACTAGTACTCTAATATTAGAGTTAGTTGATATGTAATTGCAAAGTTACTTATAGTATAATATCTAATGTGGACTATCAAAGTAAAGTATAACCTATATTTTCTTGAAGTGCTGAAAGTATTTTCATAATTTAACACATTTGCATGTTTACCCTTCTTTTATGTTGGTTATTGTTGAAATTGCATGCAGGAAAGCAAATAAAATATTGGTAACCAATAAAATATTATAACACATTAACTAATGGGACTTTATTGTAAAATGTAACCAAGTATTTATCATTTTGTAAGGGTTTCATTTTATTTTTTTTAGTATAGTGCTGCACGATTTGGTCAACAACAAAAAATGTTGTAGTATTTTGGCATATATTGCAATTATGAACTGCGGTTACGATTTGAACTGTGATATGACAAACATTTAATCTCATTAGAAAATGTTTCATGCTGCCGATTAAAAAAAAGCCCCCAAAAACGAGACCACTTCAGTGATAATAATAATAATAATAATAACAGTTTTGTTTTATTTTTTATTTATTTATATTAACCTTTTAAAATGATGAAAACGTGTCCAAATCACAATTTAAATTGTATTTAGATTCCAGCCAAATTTATTTATTTTAATTTTACATTTTATGATTTAATTAATTATTAGATTTTCATTAAATCACAAACACCCAGCATTTGCCTCATGAGTACCAATTGGGAAACACTGCCATAAAGACATATTTGACATCCTTATGCTTTCTACAGCATAAAATATGTCCATTAGAATCCTGCGCTATTACAAATCTTCTGAAGCCAGATCATGGACAGTCTGAAATTTAAATTGGTATTCATTAATTGTTATTACCACAGTGTAATCAAGTTTATAAGGTAATATCACATTTCTTTGACTCCAAACCAATTATTTTAAAACTTAATTTATAGTAGCTATTAATGAAATGCATTTTTAGACTCACACTTTTGCATCCCATTCTATTCTGAATTCATCTGATAGATTTATCCGTCCAGAGTTAAGTCCATAAGGCAGAATGATGAATAGGTTTATTTTCAGCATTATTTTTGAAATATTCACCATGGCTGCATATTTATGCGTCCATTTGACCGCTTTATGGCCTGTGCTCACCTCATGTCTCCTATCGCCCTGTCAGATACCCTGAGGAGAACCGGGCAGGGGGATGCATGAGTCACGAGTCAGTGCTGACAGATGGAGGAGACGCAGAATGATACGGACAGACTAAATAGAATAAAACATATAGCGCACAGACAGCCGCATCGCCAAAAAAATATTAATCTTCAACTCCACCATTCTTGTTTTCTCTCTTTGTGTAGACCTCTGACGGAAATCAATCTAACTCTCATTTCGTTTTAGATGAATTCTGTTGCTAAATGTAGCATGTATAGTCTGCTACGTCAATGGGCGGCAGGAAATGGCATGATGGGATTTGAGAGGCTATCTGAAAGGTGTGGACAGGATCCTAGAACTCACGTCTTGCACCATCAATTTTTACTATCACGCATTCCAGCATATTATGACAGTGGGCCCAGAGGATCTATTAACAAAATGTACAGATGAGTGCCAGCTGCACTGGATCCAGATACAAGATATGAGCCTGTAAACGTTAAGAGAGTTACTTAAAACAGCATTATACAAGACATCATCTATATTAAATGACAGAATTTGTTTAAACTTGGACTTGCTGGTTTTATAAGCATATGTGACTACCATAAACATGTTTTGTTTTGATAGATGTCATATGTGCCAGCTATTACTTTGTATAAATTGTGTAAATAGCATTAATGTGACGTACTGGGTCATAAAAATAAACAATGAATGCATGACTTTGGCATTGCAGGAAGTAAGTGCATACCATAAGTGCACTTGCCCTGCACCATTTGTGTTAAGGACAAGAATGCTACCTAATAAGCCAGCTTTATGAGGAGAGATGTGCTATTTACTTTCTTAGTGATCAGACTAACTATACAATGGGTGATGAATATCTCAAAGACCGAAACCGAACGAGGGACACAAGCCAAATCAAGGTAACAGGATATCATAGTAACTAACTATCACTCTAGCAAACACCTCAGCAACCACCACCCAGAACACCTGGACAAATACACCAATTTCTGCTCTGGTTAAGGTGCTTTCTAGGAAAGAAATAAGGCACACTGTGTCAAAATTGCATTGTTAAAAAAAATAAAAGCATAAGTCGCATCTGTGTATAATTCAAATGTTGTTATTACATTCAGAAATAAATGTAAAATATTGGTAGATAAACTAAAATATAAACACTATTAACATTTATTTTAGTTCCCCTCACTCCACAGCGATCACTTTAAATTTGACGGTTCAGAACAGAACAGGAACTTAAAATACACATAAATAACATATATTATAAACACCAAGTGATTAACTAATCAAATTAATTTAGCGAAACTAAAACCGGCTTAAGGGAAACGACAACGCATTCTCATCCTTTGGCATCATATAGGTGACGCCATATGACATTTCGTCGAAATCTTACGCACATGGCATCCTTTAGCGTCAATATAACACGCACTGTTATGGGTAGGTTTAGGTCTGGGGTAGGGTACGGTTATGACGCCTTGGGATCTGCGTCTCATATTCACGCTAAACGATGCCATGTGCGTTGGATTTAGACGAGCGTCACCTGTATGACGCCTTGGGTTCTGCGTCTCATATTGATGCTAAAGGATGCCATGTGCGTAAGATTTCAACGAAATGTCCAAAGCGTCACATGTATGACGCCAAAGGATGAGAACGGGCTGGAAACGAGCAACACAAGCCCAAACTTTGGCTCACGTACATCTCTCATCAAGCCAAAATGAGTGCATTTTGAGCATGTTTTGCGTGTTCGACATTAATTGCATTATATAAGCTGGTTTGGAAAATACAGAACTCATAAATATGGGGTGATCTTCATCTACAAGAAAGATCCCAAGGATAACAGCTGAAGACCTCCAGAAAACTATACAAACTGTGAAAGTGTTTATTTACTGTATGTGTACTATCAGAAAAAAACATTGAACAAGAATGGTGTTCATAAAACATGGAAACCGCTGCTGCCAATAAATCAATCATTAAATAAATAATGAAAAAGTCTAATATTTGTTCTGGATATTCCACATATGGGGACACTTGACATGTTTTGGCAAATATCCACAATGCTTTGATTAGAGGCAAAGCATTGAACACCAACACCAAAACCTCTTCCCAGATGTAAAGCATGGTTGAAGGAGCATCACGGTTTAGCACTGCATTATGCCTCAGGGCCTGAACACTGAAATCATCGAAGCAAGAATGAATTCAAAAGTCTATCAAGACATTTTGAGGGAGAATGTAAGGACAGCAGTTCATGAGTTCGAGCTTTAGAAAGGTTGGGATGCTTAAGACAATGATCGAATCAACAAAAGAACGGTTGAAAGAAATATAATGTGTGTTGTCCTGAGTGCTGACCTTTAGCCAGTTGAGATGCTGTGGCATAACCTAAAGAGGGCTGTGCTATCAAGACAACCCAGAAATATTGTTACACTGAACTTGATTTATGGTGAGGGATGGTCCAAAATTTGACAAAAGTCTTATACGCAGCTGTAGAAAACACTGGAGGTGAATGAGGTGGGGTATCCTTTAAAAAAGGTTCTTTATCCAATTCTACAAACCAAGCCTTGAGTATCTTCCCTAAAAAGACCTGACCATTCAGCTTTGTACTAATATTTTTTGCTAACCAAACTGGCTGAGAATGCATTTATATGTTCATGTTTTGATGATTGTACCACTCAGTCTCAACCAAATGCAAAACAACAAACATGCCAGCCAACCCATGAAACACCTGGTTGTTCCAGAATGTAACTACTGACCTCAGGTGTTATAAAATGGCCTTTTGTTTTATCTTATTCACAGCCCTCTCTCCGCCAGACAAAAGCCGCCAGTCTCCTGGCACACGTAAATGGCAGCTGTGCCAGGGGCTTGTTTTGGCAGAGAACCACGGCAAAACAAGAGAGACTATTAGTCCTGGTGTCATGGCAGTGGAGTGGGGGATCAATCTCGATTTTGGAGTGCTGGGAGTTCTGGGTGATGGCAGTGTTCAGCCAAGCCCCCCTCGGACTCACTTTTACTGGGTGTAATAAACACCAGCATGCAACAGATGCTGTGGAAAGATTGCAATCTATCAGGTCACCAGTAGTGGTGTGGGTCATTCACCTTCATCAAAGTCTTGCCCGCTTGAAAATATAGAGCTCGGCTGAGACGATGTGTCGGAGTCTCCCACCGGCCTTATCTGAATTAATTTGCAAATTTCTGCAGCCAGGAGGAGATTGGAGCTTTGCACACCCCATTACAGTTGGAGCCATGCTGTGCTCAGCTATCTAGGTCAAATCAAAATGATTTCAGCGTGAAGATTGAGGTGATTTTTTTGAGCAGCGGGGAGACTGGAAGCAGTGACATCGTTGTGACATCAGAGCACCACTGTGTTCATTTGTGAACCCAAAACCGAGCGGCTGCTTTGCTTCACAGATTAGATCAAAGCTGGCAATGTCAGGCTCCATAAACCAACATTCAAGACATGTGTACCCTCGGGAGGCTTTCTTTTTGTGAATATTGGACGGTGTGATGTTACTGAAACATGCATTTTGAATGCGTGAATGTGATGACAAAGAAGAACTGCTGTTTTACTCAGACCCTAAAAATCTAGACCACCCCGTCGTCTAAATCATGTCGATGGATGGCGGACGTTGTCAGCTTCCCGGCGCCAAACATAAATCAAGGAAAGCACGGCCAGTGAAGGGACACTAATTACCCAGGCATAAGGGCTCAAGCTACAGCCACTCCAGTCTCAATCTCCACACGTCAATCACCCTGAATTGGACACGAGAGGGAATGAGATTTGAGGGCTATATGGCGGAAGAGAAGTGTTGCATAAACAGACGTTTGTGACAGCTCTTGGCAACAGCACAGCAAAATTATGGCAGACATTCTGACCTCTGACATAAACTGTGGCTGTTGAGAGACTTTCATTGTTTTTTTGAGCCATATGGGATAACTGACAAGGCCCTTCACCGTCTCTCGGTGATCTGAACAAGGCCCAAAAGAGTTTTATTGAAGCTCTCAAAGGTGATATGTGGATTTAGAAACAAATGTGCAAACAGGTTTTTAACAATTCTCCAGCACTTGCTTATCATATTTTAATACAATAATATTAAAAATGTTCTACTTGGTATGTTATATTTAGGAAATGTTGCTTATATAAGATGACATATTTCAGAGAGAAAGAGTACATTTAATGAGAACAAATATATGGCAGGGCTTGATCATAAAAAGTCGGGATTATATACTGCACCGGAAAGGAGTCACATTGATTAATAGGGGTTGAGGTTGAAATTAGAAGGGCCCAAAATTAAAGTCCAACAATCATTCAAACAGCTTGTCCACTGTAGGGTTGTAGGAATGCTGAAGCGTTTCAGGACGAAGAGGGGGAAACATCATGGATGAATAGCCAGTCTCATTTACAGACATGCATATATTAAGAATCTAAAATTTCACCTGACATTGGGCCCTATATCATAAAGTCATTAGGTTTCAGTTTAGTTTGTGCCAATCCTGGGTTTTAGGCTGCGAAATAAAGGTCACTACATAGTAAAAATATATTTTAAAGACAAAATCGTTTGGCTTTTGGGAGTGATTATTTACCATAATTATTTGGTAACACTTTACAATAAGGACTTATTTGTTAACGTTAGCATTAGCTAACATGAACCAGAGTACCCGGAAGAAAAAAACACACCAACATGGGGCGAACATGCACCACACACGGAAAGGCCAACTGAGCCGGGACTCGAACTGGGTATCTTCTTGGTGGAAGGTGACAGTTGTCATGATTCCTCTGTGTTCAATATTAATGGACTTTTTATTTTTAGATTATTTTGTCTTACTGTGCCTGTTTTAATTTACTGTGTATTTAATTCCTGTTTCGATTGCTGTCTTGTTAGGCTGCGTTTAACTCCACTTTTAGACATACACTTACAAACCTCCTTAAGCACTACCCCTCGGGGAAATCCCCACAGCCATTTTGAAGTGTGTTAAACTTTGTCAAGTGGACAAGGGAAGTTGATTTGGACAGAACCCCCAGTACTATTGATCAACGCGACAGGGCGCTAAAACTTAAAACTACTTACCTCAAGATCCATTTGGCCTCTTTTCCCTGACCGCATCCATATTTTCCCGGTTTTGCTCCTTTTTCTTTCAGTGCAGATAAAAAAACACAATTCGTCTTCCTCTATTTGTTTACCACAAGCGCATGCTGATTATTCTTCTATACTAACTTGAGTCGTAGTCTATGAAGTGTGATTTTGAAATCGCACAGCCTGTAGCAGACATTAGTGTTTGTGTGTTCATGGATTAAAGACTGTCTGCTAAAAGATCTTCACCTCTCCTCGGCCCTGCTATGCCCATGACAACAGTGCTAAATGGTCAGTGTGTTTAATAATAAACACATTTTGGTTATAGTAACAATTATAGTTAGAATCCCTGAACCCCTGTGCATTCATATAGTTTTTTAGTGTTGTGTGTTCTAGCTTAAAGTATATATGGTCAGTTGTTAATCTTGTAATTTACCTGACACAACAATTTATTGTGTAGAATAGGGTTTGGATTTAAACATTTGTACTTCATGCTTATTTTACACACCTATAATGTTCTTAATAATATTCCAATAACTTATTCAACCACTATACTTCTTTCCTTAATGACATCTACTAGTCATCTACACAACTTTAAGTATGATCATATACTGCCGTGCAAGGAATACATTTATTGTAAATGGCACTTTGGAACATTCTCAACAGCGATGCACTTAACCAAGATAGAAAAGCATTGAATGTCTCTTAACGGTAGATTATGAATACTTGAGCCTGACAGATTTTCTGAGCTATATCTTTAAAACATCCTTTTAGTTGTGGCTTGTTACATCATTTGTAATCCTTACAGCGTGACGCTTACTGCAAGTTCAAGACCAGGCCGTCAAAAGCTATGAGAGCGTGTTGGGAATGAGAAACAGACTTTTATGCACACTGACAACCAACTGCCTGCATGCATCACATCCTAGAAGAGGCTGCTTTTGTTTCTGACCGCAGAGTTCAGGAAGCTTTATGATACTGATGCCAGGCGACTTACCTGAAGTTGATACAGGATCCTCAGGGAAAGTTAACTCTTCCTCTGCTATCCAAGAAAAGTTCCAGTATTTGGGGGCGGCGGTCGGATTCCCTGAGTTTGTGGATAAGGGCCGTTCTGCAAACAAAAGTAGAATTTTCCGTCAAGGGCCTTTGCAAATATACTGCAGTGCCAGAATATGACTGAACAACTTAAGCATATGTGATACTGGCTTTATCTCAACTTTGGAATATCTTAGACCAGGTTTAGCACCAACTGTACCTTTCAAGCAGAGATGGTCTTATTATTGGGACATACAAGGGTCTGTGGCTCTACCATTGGAGAAAGAGTAAAGCTAACTTGGATCACGTGTGCCTTGAAAACCAATCACATTGCAGCATTGACGTCATTGAATTTCGTTCATAGTTGTGCGACAGTCAATCACTGTTTGCAGATACCATAGTCGTAAACTGAAATCATACCTGTCGCGCAATTGTCTGTGACTTCTCTTATAAAACAGAATAGATCAATCAGAAGCAAAAGTTTATCAGCAAATAGCCAAAGGCTGTTGATTCATTTAATGTTGATGGCTAATTTCACTGGTACTTATGACTAAGTGACAATAAAGGCTACTACTACTACTACTAATGATGAGTTATTTCCTCACAAAAGCGGTTTATTCAGCCTAGTGAAGCCTCTCCACCGTTGACATCCATTACAAAAAGGGCCTCTTGTCTCCTTCCCTGTGTACCGCAGCGTTAGTAGGTGTTATACTTTTTTAGGCTAAGGTTGCAGGCTTGCCTTCACGTGGCTTTGCTTTCAGGTACTGATGAAGACCTTGATTAGCTTCAGGTGTGTTTGATTAGGGTTGGAGCAAAACTCTGCAGGAAACTGGACCTTGAGGGCCATGCTTGCCATGATTTAAATTATACTCCTAATGTTGCACTGCAGTAGTTAATGTACATAATGTTCGCTTTCAAAAAAAATTCTGCCTTTTACAAAATGATCCACCTTAATTAGTTTTACTTTAGTTGTTTGCTTATTCTAATCATCCTTCATTACACACAACTGCAAAGATTTTGCTGACACAGATCATTTGTTTATAGAGCACTGCTTGTCTAAGCTAATTTTGGGATCAAGAACCGTAGGTTTCTTTACCATACGCATTATTTATATAAGCACATACATTTAGGGTACATTTACACAACAAAGCTTTACTAAAAACGGAATCGGTTTTCCTTTGCATTTTTCGTGTACAGATGACAACATTGACAAAACGATCCCCGTTCACACAGATCGATGAAAACGAATAAAATGCTGTATTATACAAGCCAGGCCAGTTGGCGATGTCACTTTGTAAAGAAACACCATATAGACTGAACACGTAATGTGCATGTACATGACGTCACCGTTTTCAAAAAAAAATTTGTAGTTTATAACAGTATCGTTTTCAAAAGTTTGCATTTGCAGGACCCCAAAATGTAAAAAAAACAGACAAAAGTCTCTCTTGTCAATATGGGCACTGTTAAAACAACATCAAATGCTATTGAAGGATATATTTGCAGTTGGACATACATTGGTTGCTCAAACTCTTTTATTCAATCAGAATGCACAGATATTGAATGGCTGTTGCTGGTGAAAGATGCATTATGGCAAAAAAATAATTTGCATATAAATATTATGGTCTTTTTTGGATCTCAGAGTCTCTATTTTAGTCTTGGCCACTTTTCTTTCTTTCTTTTTTAAAAATTACATATTATCACACCTGGAGCGACTTATAGCTTAGAAACTGATAAAGACATACTGATAAAGTCATACACTGTAAAAAAAGTGGTAAACTGCAGTTGTAACTATAAAGAGTATTTATAATTGATTTAAGCTATAAATATCAGTTTTGTTGGAATAAATTAAAATACTTAGTTTGATCATAGTTTGTATCATTAAAAATAATACTTAAAATTAATTACACTTTTATACTCAATTACACTACAATATGTATATTACAATCATTTTTAATCCTTATAATTTAACTTGGACTTTTATAGTATCATGACAAATCAATGTATTATTTTTGTGAAGTTTATTTAACTTTTATTTGAAAGAGCCAATGAATCCATTTCAATGTGGAATTGTAATTAGTCACAACTATGGTCATTTATTCTTGTGATGAGATTACGAGACTACTTACTTTCTACTACAGCAATACATTTTATAATCATTGTTGAAAACAAACTTGACATAGTGCAAACTAGTGCAAACTAGTGCAAAACAAAAAACAGTCAGTTATCAGTTAATTCTACTACAACTATATCCAGGTGTCAAATGTTACAGAATATTGACTTCATAGCCTTACAAAGCCAGGGCAGTCAGTTTATCTACAAATCCCTTCCATACTTAAAGGCCCACTGAAGTGCCTTGAAACGCGCAGCTTGTGTTGACTTAAGGCTTGTTCGACTTGAACCGGCGCTGCACAGACCGATCGGTGAATGACGTCAAAATACCGCGAGAGCGATAAGAGAGCAGACGGCTCCGCATGCCTTTCAATCGCTCTCGCGTTACTTTGATGTCATAAACCGATCGGTCTGTGCAGCACTGGTTCAAGTCGAAAAAGCCTTTAAGGCTAACACATTCATCCTAAGAGCTAAAAAACTTTAAACACTTTCTAAACTTTATGAAAGTTTGTATTTCTATCTCCATCTGGACCACACATCGCAGTCCAAAAAGTAAACTGGACAGATTTCTTTGATTGTGCTATGACACTGATTATTCTCTCTACCTTCCGAACCAGGCTAATTAATAAGAAGATAAATTAGAGAGGGAGTACAGGGAGTCTGTTTTGGACTATAAAACTGCTGGCTGGTTAATATCTATTACAGGTCATTGTAGGCTTTGTGGAATGTAACGAACAGTGTGCTTCAGCCAGTACTTTACAGGGCCTCAGAAGAGCAGTCGCACATATACTCTTTAATCATTCGAAATGACCATTAAGAGAGAATCAATAGTAAACAGAAAATAACTTTCATGAGTAGTTATTAAAGTGCAGAAGAGATCAGTGCATGATACAGTCAGCATATTCTACTGACTTTCATTGGGAAGTATGGGCTACAGCCCAGAGCCCTGAATGTTAGTGATTGTTTCCAAACAGGTCTCCCAAACACTCAAGGCCCTCTCAGTCTGTTCACAGCAATGAGTCAACTGGCTATTCACTCAGTAAATTTGTCTTTATACTCAATATGGCATTGTGAACTCTTTAGTTGCTACCACCTCTTGCAGATCAATCCGTAAACAAATTTACAGTAAGTAATTGGCACTAATAAATAACGCTTGCCCTTTATTTTACAGTATGTGCACTAATGTGTACTGGGTAGAAAGTAAAGTAAGAAAGTACTGGGTAATATAAGGTAACTACATGGGTTAAGGTTAGGTTTAGGGGTAGGTTCAGGGTTTGCACTTTTTACCCAGTTATTGTAATTACTACAATAAGTACATAGTGTGTACACGGGGAACAGTACTGTCAAATAAAGTGCTACCGGGTTAATTCTCAAAGCTTGTATAAAGCCACCACGTTGAGCATTTCTCATTTGTGTTGTATTCTTCAAACACCTTCTTTAAAGTGCACCAGTCCGGCCTGTGGTCAAAAAGATGCTTTCCATTCATTATGTAACTGCCCAAAGGCTGGTTACCCCTCCATCTTTGAGAACTCTTGAGCTCTCCATCATTTGATCAATGAGGCTTAGGTCTAACTCTGCACCCGCTCACCCCTCGTCATCCACCAGTGCTCCAATCTCAGGCCTGCTTGGGCACAACGCTCTTTCTTTCTGAAAGAGTAAATAAATAAGCAAACAACACACGCTTGATAAGAAGCACAACCGGGTGAAGTAAAAGACATGTTTGATAGGACATGATGTAGTGCTGTTCTCGTGGGTTTTGTTTTTGGTGGCAGCGTGGTGATCCTGAAAGAAATTCAATTACCCGTAGAGGGCCATCGGGGGAGTTGCACAAGTCAAGATCCTCCTAAATATCAGTCCACACAGGACAAGGAGATATGACAGGGTGGTTAAGAGGTCTTTTAAAAAGTACTAGGCAACTTAAATCTATAAACTTTTTAAAGCAATAGTTTGCCCAAAAATGAAAGTCCATTATTTGTCATGTCATTCTTCTGACCCCCTAATGTAACAAAGAATGAGATGTAAGTAAACATTTCCAAGCTGCTCTGTTACGTACAACAAAAGTGGATGATGCTTTAAACTTCAAACTTTCTACTAAAAGCATCATGAAGGTATAATAAAAGCAGTTCATTTAACTTGTAGGCTATATAACCAACCAATCAAAAAAATGTTGAAACAATTAAAGAAAACTATGTATATATGAATTGATGACCTGCTCATGCACAATGGACTGTCTTGTAGGACGTCCAAGACACTGAGCCTATTTAATGAATCGGCTGTTTTAGGACGCACATTGAATAATACAATGTTCCACTTGAATTGATTCATTCAATTCAAGTTCAATTCAAGTACTTTATTGTCATTGTGTAGCACAATGAAATTACTCTTGTGACAACCCCAAATGTGCATTTAGAAAATTATCCATTTAAAATAAAACAGCACAAGTAGTCAACAATACATGTACTAAGATACAAATTAATAAATAAATTCAAGATGAAATAGTTAATAAATATAAATAATTAGCATAACATATAAAACAATATAAAAGCTAGGAAACTGAATCACAATACAAAATAATTCAAAATTGCTCAGAATATTGTCAAAATTCCATATCCATTGTTAATGCAAGGGTACCAACACTATTAGTATTGCACAAGTGTATAGCAGCATGAATTATTATTGCACTTGAACAGTGAGTCACACATTGCCAACAACCTTATTATACGTACATGGTCAAACAGGGAGAAATTGTCTGGGGAAAAAAACAACAGTTTTTTACTCTGTTTGTGCGTAAACAGATTGACCAAAAGCGCCTGCTGGATGGGAGGAGCTGAAACAAGTTTTGACAAGGGTGAGTGATGTCCTTGATGATGTTATTGGCCCTTGTCAAACAGCGAGTGTTATGAAGGTGTTCAAGTAATGGCAGATCAATTGCAACAATGTCCTGTGCTGTTTTTATAACCTGCTGCAGGGCTTTTTTGGCAGCTTTGGTACAGCTGCTATACCAGGCTGTCATAAAATTCGTCAAGATCCTCTCTATAGTACATCTATGGAAGTTGACCAACAGCTTCTGGGGAAGGTTAGCTCTCCTTAGCCTTCTCAGAAAGTAGAGGCGTTGTTGTGCTTTGCCTACTATACCTGCAGTGTTGTCACCCCATGTGAGATCCTCTGTGATGGTAACTCCTAGAAACTTGAAGCTGGGTTACTCTCTCCACGATCTCATCTTTGATAGTTACTGGGCTGTGGATGATCTTTTTAGTGATCCTAAAATCCACAATCATTTCTTTGGTCTTTTTTATGTTCAAGACCAGGTTGTTGATATCACACCACACTGTCAGGTTTTTAACCTCCTCCCTATATGCAGCTTCATTGTTGTTTGATATGAGCCCAATGACAGTCATATCATCTGCAAATTTGACCAGAACGTTCGACTAATGGGTAGCTTGACAGTCATGGGTGAAAAGTGCATAAAGGAGGGGGCTTAGCACACAACCTTGTGGATGTATGGTTATCCAACCGCACTGTTGGTGAGAAAGTTCAGTAACCAGCTGCATATTGAGGGAGTTAGTCTTAATGTATGAAGTTTGTTGATCATCTGGCTTGGTACGATGGTGTTAAATGCCGAGCTGCTGTCAACGAAGAGCATCCTGATGTATGTGTTGGGCTTTTCCAGATGTGAGAGGGCAGCGTGCATAGCTACACAGATTGCATCCTCACTCGATCTACTGTATTTGCCTGGTAGGCAAATTGATATTGGTCTAGGTAAGCTGGTACTGAGTCTTTGGTGTGAGTGATTACTAGTCGTTCAAAACATTTTGCAATGACAGGAGTGAGAGCAATCGGTCGATAGTCATTTAGACATGTTATCATGGTTTTTTTTTTTGGAACAGGCAAGATGGTTGTGGATTTCAAGCAAGTGGGGACTATACACACGGAGAGGGAGAGGTTGAAAATGTTTGTAAGTCTCCTGATTTAAAGGCTATGTCCCTTGCCCTGAGCAGCTGTTTGACTTCATTGTCCATCCACGGTTTCTCGTTTGGATACATTGATCTTTTTATTAACAGTGACGTTATCCACACAATAACTAATATGTGACAACACAGATGAAGTAAATATCTCTAAGTCTGACTGATGGGAAAAATGTTCCAATCTGTGTGTTCGAAGCAGTCCTGGAGTTGGTTAATGGCAACTCCAGGCCAAACTTTAACAATCCTGCTAGTTGGTTTAGCACTGTTAACAAGGGCTTTGTTTGCAGGAACGAGGTGCAAGGAAATATGGTCTGACTGTCCGAGGTGGGGTCGTGGTATAACCTTATAAGCATCTTTTATGTTTGAATAAACATGATCTAGGGTGTTTCCCCCTCTTGTTTTACACTTTACATGTTGGTAAAATCTGGAAAGTACAGTCTTAAGATGCACTTGATTAAAATCCCCACCGATGATAAAAACTCCATCAGAGTGTTTGTTCTGTTGTTTACTGATAACGTCATATAGCTGCTCCAATGCTTACTTAACATTAGCCTGCGGTGGTAAGTATACGGCCATAACAATCACAACTGTATGTTCCCTGGGCAAGTAAAATGGTCAGCATCTTAACATTAAATATTCCAAATCCGGAGAGCAAAACTTGTTGATTTTAGTTGAATTAGTTCACCAGGAATCATTAACATAAACACAAAGTCCTCCTCCTGTTTTCTTACCAGATTCGGCCGTTCTGTCTGCACGATGTAGCGTATACGGCCTGTTAGATCATAGTTGGGTTCTTATTGCTCTAAAAAAGAACTGCAGATTATGTCCCATCAGGCATGAAACAAATTCAGTACAAATATCAAAAGTTGATTTAATTTTCTTGACTTCCCTAGTAAGTTCCCTTTAAAGGCTTAACCTTTTAAAAACATAATAGGAAATGTTGATATCTTCAGATGTTATCATTTTCATATATATATATATATATATGAATAGATTTGATGGGTCTTCAAGCTACATTCCCTATACCCCCCCCCACACCCCACACACACACAAAAAAGAAAGCCGTCCTTTAATCTTACTGTTTTGGATGAGTGCTTGAGTGAAGCAGTAGTATTTCTCACATAATCTCAGATTCTGAACCGCTATGTTAATCACACCTTCTTGTCCTTCAGACATGACTGTCGCGGTGAACGAGGGAGGTGAAAAATAGGGGAAAATAGAGGGAAATTAGAGTAGAGCCTTTGAATTCGGAATGAGTTCATGCAAACCCCCGTGACCCACTTTCCCCCACCCCGCCCATCATTCCTATAGCAGAACAGCATAGATATTACAGCAGCTGTCTCCGTTTGTATTAATTAGCATTGGATGTGGATACATACATTAAGGCTCTTATAAATTGATTACCCGTCCACTCATGGCGGGTCATTAAATTCCCGTCAAAGCCTAAGACTAAAGTAAGGGAGGGAAAGAAAGAAAGAAAGAAAGAAAGAAAGAAAGAAAGAAAGAAAGAAAGAAAGAAAGAAAGAAAGAAAGAAAGAAAGAAAGAAAGAAAGAAAGAAAGAAAGAAAGAAAGAAAGAAAGAAAGAAAGAAGAAAAAGAAAAATGTCAGAGGCTGAATTAAACTCTGATGCTGCCACAGAGGAGCATTGATTTCTTTCAGGAGCCTGACTGGACTTCCTCAGCATTCTGCACACGTGGACTCAGAGTCAGCTGACCTCCACGAGCGCACCTGATTACAGACATGCACTCCTTTATTCCAGTCAGACCTATCAACAGGGTTATGGATCACTGGAGTCGGAGAATTGAGAGCCGGTCCTTATCAATTCACTTCCTATGATCAATGCATTGCTTCAAGTGTTCCCATATGAACAGGCTAAGCTACAGGAAATCCAATTAAACGAGCTTAATTACCAAGCTAATCTCAATGGTAATAACATGAACACATACAGTGGCTTTATGTAAAAGGTTACAAAACCGTTTGGAAGAGACAACCTAAAGCTAAGCTTGTCGCATTTTATGTTTTAAGTCTCTGACAAAAGGTCCCAGATCATTGCTAATACACTAGCTAACTGCACACTTGTGAGACACTATGTAACCGCAAAAACACAAAAGGGCCACAGAAGGAACGGACAATGCAAATATTCTGAGGGTCAGTTCAATTTAATAAACAACAAAGCATTACTTTAAGACGCGCTTTATTGTAGATAACTAAATATAAAACCATAAGAAAACATTTCCGTTTTGCCAAATGCAAGTAAAATTGGCTTTGGAGAGTTAACAAAAGGCCAGTTGAATTGCAGCCTCAAACGGAAGACCGCTTAAGTGTCTGATGAATATTGCATTCTAAACTGGAGGACACTTTCTCAGTTCTGTAAAATCTGGGATTAAGGGCACATGGGTTAAATGAAATCTTTAAAGGATACTCATAAACCTTATTTAATTTATTTATTTCCCTATTGTAGACAATGATCCCTAAGCACCAACAATGCTTACTTAATCAGAGGCTATATAATGTAAGCTTTATACCTCTGTTTTACTACAAAGTTGGCATGCTTTTTTTTTCAGAAATCTGACTGGCATTTTTTGCTGTTTAGGTTCAGTTTGACCTCATCAAAAGCACATTGTCACGGTTAAAGAATGCTGGCAGCAGTGTTTCAGTACACAAGCCAGAAAATTGTGATGAAAAATCATTTCATTTATTTTAAAATACATATGTGGTCACTGAGACACCAAACAGGTTATGCAACAATTTCCATGGAGGACAGTTGACATAGGCTGTGTATTTTGTTTATAATCAGTTATCACGAGATTAAGAAAAGTCATGAAGTATCAACCTGATTCTTCAATGTGAAATATGTTTGTAGAGAGATATTAAAATGACCTAACGGTTGGTCTCCCAGACACCAAACAGAACACAAAGGTTAGTTCTTGTGTTTCAGTTTCTAGGAATTAAATTGTGTCACTGACATTGTTTGATTATTTTTTGATAATGATTAATTATTTTTAACCTTTTGCTATGCTTCAAGTTGGTCACAAACGTCAACTTCCTTAATGTAGGACTGTATGGTCAGCTTTTACCCATCATTAAATGTGGTCTAGTTACAATCGCTGTCATAGACTTCTGGGGCCTCATTTATAAAATGTTGTAAAACCGTCCTACAATACGACCATTTCTCAAATGTGCACAAGCACTGCATACACCAGAAATGTATAAATCGCAAATGATCTTGAAATTGTGCACGGCTGAATGGTTTCTGATCTCTGCTTTATAAATGCCATCTAGTCAACGTCCAAATCCTTCACTCAAGAATGGCAAGCTGCAAGAATTGCTTAGATTTCCAAATATGCACTTCTCCAACTCTCTGCCATAAGGAATTGTGTATGCGTATGCACAATCTACGTTTAAATCTATCTGTGCGTACGCATGTTTTATAAATAAGGCCCCTGGTCTACCAAAACAGGTAACTGTCACAGTTTAGTTCTATGAAGAGGGAAACGGTACCGTCTATGTTTTCTCTCTCAATCCAATCATCCATCTATCCATCCAAGACACAAAACAGTATTCACACTACAATATGCCTGCAGTCTTAATGGAGGAAGCCTAGCCAGGGGAATCTACACTAAGCTGGTTGAGGTGTGGGAATGATTTATGTGTGACAGCGATGTTATTGGTTTCTGTTATAGTAATAGTGCTTGAAGACTTTTTGACAACAGCAACAAATTCAAAGGCTGGCCTTGAACCTCTGAACTCATAAGCCAAGATATTCAATATTTTATGCTTTGAATCCCAGAAGTTTCTTCAATAATCAACACAGGCTCGTGCCTGTGAAAATACGTGCCTGTGGCGGCATTTCTGCAAAATGTGTTTCGTTGATACTTGTATGTTTCGCAACACTTTCAAAGTGAAATTTCCATTGAGTAGTGCTAAAAGTGCAATCAGTTTTATCGCGAATCTGACAATGTTTTATTACACTGGCTTTTGTATGTATCACACGGCAGTTCTGAAATGAAATGTTCGGTGAGTGCCACAAATAGTTTAATACTCAATTGAGTTTGAAAGTAACGTTCCTCCTACACTAAACCTAACCGATAGTGTTAACAAACGCGAACATGTGATAAAAATACATTTGCTGTGGTAACCATGCTATTTTAGCTTGCTTCTACAAGTCTTTGAACTCTTGTATCATGACTTGTGTTTCACGGGACTCCACATCGCAAGGGCAACGGTGTATCAGGTAAGCTACCGGGCAAATGTACTGTATCTGGAGCTGGTCATGTGATGTAAACCTGAAACCATAGCCTGTTAGTTTACAAAACATGCACTATTGTAAAACTGCCACAGCGCACAACTATAGTATGTGGTATACAGTAATGTAGTCTGCAAAAATAATGCATTTGGGTATAAAACAAGGAGGCTTATTTCATCGATCATTTAATCAATGATCATTTTGACATTTACAAAAAAAAAACGTGTCAGAAATGATGACTCAGACTTCATGCGACTAATACGGTTGTCCCCACAAGAAACAAGAATGTCTGTGAATCACACAAAAGTTGCGAATCAAACAAAATGAAGCAATGATATTGACCCACATTTGAGATTCGATTTAGCTGGAAAGCTTGTTAATGCAAACAATCGTGTAAATTGTCCAAAATGGCTGTTCCGCAAGCAGCCATTCATCTCCATTGCCTCTGACGTCATTGAAGGCATGGACACATCATTGATCAGCAAAGCTAATGAGGCAAAATCATTCACAAAGTGAAGTGGTTTGGATTTTGTGCAAATACGCTAAGCATGGCCATCAATTCATTTTCAGAACATCTGTTCTAATGTTCCACTCCAGTAGTCTACCCAACAGGCATTAGAGCGGTGAAGATCAAAAACATCTACCTCATCATTCAGATACTCAATAGGTCTGACAGCTTAATGACTCCACAGTGGAGATAATCTCTAGCTATAATGACGAAGCTGGCAATGTGGTGTGAATAACTCTTAAGGGGGATGATGTTGAATATGTACATAGAAGATAATGATGATGATGATGGTGATGATTATGATGATGATGACAATGGTGATGATGATGTTGAAAGTGGTGCACGACAATGGTGATGAAATGGCAATGATGGAGTATGGGCATCTATGTTGCATGACCACCCTGAAAAAAAAGAGAAATATGACAATTAGCATGCACTTTAAATCAATGAAACCATTATGCATATTTAGGATGGATCCCAAACTTTATCTATCATGGTGATATTGAAATGCAATACATAATTTAGGCAGGTGTCCCAAGTGGCTCACGCTAGTACCATATGCAACAAATATTTCTCAGCATGCTTTGAGTATGCTGAAAAATACCCCTCAATCAATTATGATTGAAAAACAATATGCAATGGTGCTCTGTGCTACAACACTTGGGGGGAAAGTGGGAAAATAGACAGAAAATCACATAGGGTTGTGCCTCTGGGTAAGATGTGCCATCCCCTTAATCTAGGAGTGCATCATTTTTGTCATGTTAATCATTTTATTGGCGAGAGACATAAATAGTTAAATGAAGATTCCCCCTCTCTCATTTACATGTAACCTGACCTGTCCATTTCACATCATTACTGTACAGCTCCGAACTACAGTATATAATAATTAAAGGAATTGCCATGGGTATAATTCGGGACACAGTCTTTGGAGGTGTGTCCAAAACAACGTTATTCATTTAAATAACTATATGCCATTTAAGTAATGGTTTAATTCATCAGGAAAAGAATCAATTATAATATAGCCAGATCTAGCCAATGAAGCCAACCGTCTGGAATGGGAGTGGTTTATTTACCTTTGAATGGGTAAAAGACAGC
Organism: Rhinichthys klamathensis goyatoka; assembly: GCF_029890125.1. Lineage (NCBI taxonomy): Eukaryota > Metazoa > Chordata > Actinopteri > Cypriniformes > Leuciscidae > Rhinichthys > Rhinichthys klamathensis. Next base: position 1,053,410 of record NW_026606654.1, on the reverse strand, counting down.
AGCAATAATGCAGCCCTTTTACTACTGTAATATACGATTATATGGCTGGGAGATCTAACATACTGAGGCGAACATCGTACACACTCCCTGCACTTCTGCAGATGTTACTGCTTGTAGTGAAAAGCAAAACTGTATTTTTAATGAGGGGCATCTAAAACGAATTAATGAAAATGTGAGGGCCTGGTATTTAATGCATTTTATGATTGAGCGCATTTGGATATGGCAAAGTAATTTCTTATCTAAATGCAAATTAGTAACACTGGGAATTCATGTCTTGTAAATATTTCAGTTTCCACAACATTTCAATTAGACCAATGTTTTGTTTTATTCCCTTCCCTTTAGAGTTATTTAAAAGACTGTGGAAGTAATCTTTGAAACTTGTGTTGCTTATGAGCTGAAAAGTTTAAGTTTAAGTCAGATTTTTTTTAAACTTATTTTGATGCATTAAATGTGCATTATTAATGCATTTCCGCTTGAAATGATGTTACGTGCATTTGGGTTGAAAACAGCAGAGAAGCCAAACATTTAAAAACCCTTACATTATGAGTTATGACTTAAATGTAACTTTTATGTTTTTATTCAGCAGCCGGAAAACAAAACAAAAAAACTCTTTCATTTTAGGGCATTGGTTCTGCTTAAGGACTCTTCTTGATTCATGATTTTACATCAGAAATGGCAACCAAACACAGTGCCAAGCCAACATTGTTTATTGTACAAAAATGTGCATGTGCATTTTTCTCACTACTGACATAAAATAGGTCTTTGTACCATTAAAATATCCTAACAGTTTCATAGCTTAAAACGTCCCCCTCCTTAAAAAAAAAAAGAAGAAAAAAAAGCATCTACACTCTAAAAAATGCTGGGTTGTTTCAATCCAAATTTGGGTCAAATATGGACAAACCCAAATGTTGGGTTAAAAATTCAATTAAAAGAAATTACAGTTGAAAGTGAAAGTTGAAGTTGGGTTAAAATTTTAAATTACATTTTTAACCCAATATTTGGGTTTGTCCATATTTGACCCAAATTTGGGTTAAAACAACCAAGCGTTGTTTAGAGTGTATGTAATCAAGCAGCAAAAAATAGCTTGTTTCAATATTGTGGGATCTTTGATGTCACACGAGCAAATACTTTTGCATTTGACTGCCTTTAGAGCAAGACAATTGGTGTGTTGGACTTGAAGCTGCGCTGTGCAAACCGATCGGTATGTAAAAATACACTGTTATGATAGTTTGAAGTATGTTTGAGACTATAGATTATACAGATCTGACTATGTGAGACTATAGTTTGAATTTTGAATGAATCCCTTTTCTTTGCATGACACATTGACATTACAGTACAGAGTGGCTCTTTCGGCATCATCCTCAGCGTTTTATCAAGCATTCATTTCATGTGTCATTGAATGCAAGAGGGGCTCTCGGGAGAGTGCGTAACCTTCACATCCTTTGGATTTTCCCGGCAAAACCGGGCTTTGCATAAAAATTTGTCTACAGGCTTCCATTGACAACCTAGCAAGTCGTGGAAGGTCTAGTTTTTTTAAGTTCCGTTACAAGCTGTTCACACATTGGCAATAAAAAAGCGATTAATACACGAAAATTCTTACATATAGCCCCTTTAAAAATCATCCATTGTCAAATGTACTCTTAAGACAGTTGGATCATGGCTAATCAATAGTTGAAAACCACTCTTTAACAGAACCAGATTAACTATTAACATGTTGGCTATCTTAACAGGTGAGCGTACGTACCTAACTCAAACTCTTTTACTTTAAAACCAACAGATATTACCTGCCATTTTTCAGCCTTAGTATAAGTGAGATGGGGCAGTGTATTTGGCATTCAGAATACTGACACAAACATAATCTATCAATAAAATACCCTCACTGTATGAAAGTGGATGTGATTTAGAGCTACGCCTCCCTGCTCCCACCATAATCGGGAAGTTAATGTAATACAGGCCTGGCTTTTAAAAAGTGAAACGACTCTCTATAAATCTCAACTGCAGCTTTGACCTCTCTCTCTTTTTCTGTCTGTCTCTCTCTTTCTCGTTGTACAACAGCACCAAATAAATAATGCCTATCAACTTTCAGTAACCTTACTGCACACCTGCTGTAATTTTCATCGAACTTTTTATCATTCACTATGGTGACACTTCAAAGATGTACTTTGTTTTCAGGCTTAAACTTGAATAGGGGTTAAACACAACTTGACGTCAATGTGAACAGCATTTGCAACCCTTTTTACTCCACTCATGTGTTATTTTCAAGTGTAACCAATAGTCAATGAGTAAAAATAGAAGTAGGATTAATTTGAATTGTAAAACAGTGGGCGTTCGACACCAGAATGGAGCCAGGCTGTATGTGAGTTTGCTAAAACAATAACAAAATAGCTGTCTATCTATTGGTTAACATCATCCAGTAGCATGTGGGGTGATGGCAGAGCGAAAAGAAAGTAATTTCAGGGCAAGAGGCAAATTACATTTTGATGAATGATTACAGTTTACTTTGGGGGAAAAATACTGTGATGAATCATTGACTGTAAGCTTTGATTTTCTGTTCAAGCTCAAGCTCTGTCAACCTCATGACACATGCTGTGAATGCCACAGGATTTTTTTTTTTATTCGTCCTACAGTGTAAAAATGCATGTTCAATAAAACACTTACAATGGAAGCCTAAAGGACATTTGTAATGTACAGTGACTAAACATTTAAACTCATACTCACTTGCAATCATTCACTAACAAAAATCGGATGCACCTAGTAACTTTTGCATAATATCCACACAAGGATACATGGATGTTACTTTTTTTGGTAACGTTGAAATCTTTTCAATGGAGGAATTTAACCTAACTTAATTGTCAGAATAAGGTGAGTGTGTGTGTGTGTATGTGTGTGCGCGCACAACCATGTGCAATTTGCTGACTTTGTTTCTTTCTTGTTGTAATCGTTACTATGATACAGACAATTTGTATGTAACGTGGAATATTCTTTAATCGAGTTGTTGATATGGCACCAGAGTTCAATGCAGACAGTCATGCCATCATTTACAAGGTTAACAACATGGCATTCCCAAACTACTGAAAATATGTCATGTGAAACCATTAAGCACATGGTAAATCGCATACTCACTAGACCAACCACTAATTGGCTGGCCCATTTGCCTGAGGCTTCAGATTCAACATGTCTCAGAAGAAATGTCATTTGTGCACAGATTTTCCGTAAGAGGTCTAAATCTTATATCTGCACCTTTGACAGGCAGCCAGACAGGCTTTAGCTCTCAAGTGGCCATTAGCAGCACTGGGAAAGCATGACTATTATAGAGAACATCCCGTAAATACATCTATTTGTTGGAGAAACGTACGCCTCACAATGCTCAGGCATTAGCATGACTAATATATAGAATCTTAAAAAAAACAGCCTTTTCCATGAAATCAGCATGGCTTGATTGAATAAGAAGTGGATACTTGATCGTTCTTTTGAACGAGAATGAGATAGATGTTGAACATGATTGAGATGAGTTCGTTAAACCGACTCAAATGAATAATCAAAGATTTCTGTGATAAAAGAAGAGAGTTTTACTGCTCATAAGATGCTTGATCATAGCTCACTGCTTTCACATATGTTTCATGTAGTTTTCAACTTTATCTTAGATGAAGTTGTCAGTTACATTTCATTCAAGTGTGATCTTTGTTTCCTAAAGTCCCTTAACAAATATTAAATAAGAATTACATGAGACTGTTGTAGACGTATAGTAAAAATTATTGAGCTGTTCAGGATGTAGCCAAAAACCCCTAGATTTTTGACAGGTTCCATCAGGAATTGCCAGTTTGGTTTCACTTCATTTTGATGGTCCCCTTGACACATTGTGTTGACTATAAGTAACGTTATTTTTTAATCAAGCTGCTATCAGATAAAACTAATTTAGGGAATAATAACAGAAATAACTAAGCAAAAGTATCTGGGAGAAATAAAAGCTATATAAAATAAATATGTTACTTGTGAATGTTTGTTATGGGTCCAGCACTGCTGTAACTGGGTCAATAATCATTCTCTCTAATCATGACACATCACAATTCAAGAGTCACAAGTCATTTGCTGTTTGTGACAGAGCATGCAGGGCTCTCAAGTGTCACGCATTGAGCGTGACAGTCACTCATTTCGGTCTTTTGTCACACACTCCTGCCACACATTGTATTTCTCACGCTGAAAAACTATTTATAATATATTTAATATGCCGCAGCCCCCACAATTTCTCTGGCCACGTCGGTCTCACTATGGAATCGGCAGGAATCAAGCACGTCTCCCCTGGAGTTCTTAGTCGAGCCTGACACTTATCAGCCAATCAACAAAAAAAAAGAAAGGGGTTATACAATAGCCAATCAGAAAATAGCACTATTGTATCTGGGTAAGATTCAAGATAAGTCATGATCTCCTGTTTTAATGTTATAAAAAATTCAAAACTAGTTTGACACAAACAATGACAACTTGACTGATGTTAGAGAATGTTTACCAGATAATTAGCATCCGTTTTTCATGAGTGTCTGTAACTTAGCCAACAGTTTTACAGCCTGTTCACTGACACTTGCTCAGAACAAGTAGTCTAGGCCTAGTCATATTTTCGTTATCACACGATGACTGACATATTGTCACATTATAAACATCCCTCTCTCCAAATAGGCTTAATATAGGTCACTTTTTAAAATCATGTCATATTTTATAATTATATTCTGGCCATGGATGCATTAATCACTGCATCTGTCTTTCAAATATGTCAGGTAAAAAGCAGTTAAGCATCCTCTCATTCGCCCTGAGAGGAAAGCCCCCTAAAAGGGCCAGGTAAGAGGATGCTGGCCCAGAGAAGGTGGCGAAAAGAAGGGGGGGATGTCACTCTTACTGGTCTTTAAAACTTGAGAGCCCTGGACATGATAGTGAAAGCATTTCACTTTATCATGTTTAAATCTGTGAAGGACTTCGTTCAATTTCAAGCTAAAACATTCAATTGCATTTAATCCCCATTAAAGTCTGAAATGCATGGTCCGCAACAGCATGGAAACGTAGTGTTCACTCTTTCATTCCCTAAACACTTCTGCCCATTTTATCAGTTGATGTCTGCATCGTGAAAAACTCTCCTGCTCATCTAGCTGCCAAATCTGCAGGGATGCAATGGACGGATATTAATTGAAACCCTGCCAAGGCAATCTTGCCCTATCTTCTCACCAGAGACGCCTTCATCACCGCGAGCTGACACAAATCACCCAGACCAGACTTGGGGAGTACAAGACGGCCTCTTCAGTCAAAGCAGACGCCCTTGTTTATGATCTCATATGTGTTGAGGTCAAAGGTCAACCAACGTGTCAGTCAAACTTCTTGGAGATGTAATAGCGCCTTCACCACTGCAGAAAAGTGTGTTTTTTTTATCTCAGCCTGAACAAAAGACGACAGACAGAGGTGGAGGAATACTGAATGCCATTCAGAGAAGGGTTGAAGGAAATGACAGTGAGTTGCATACTAGCGCTTTTAATGGTGCAGTTACTGTCAAACACCATAAACGTAGCTACGACGACTCTTCTGGGGCCACATCACAGAGAAGAGAAGCTCTACAATACCCTTTTCCAAGGGTAACACCTGAGGCGATCGATACTGAAGGTGTTGGCAGTAAGAGAAAAGAGCAGAATACTGGCTAACGTTCAACAGCAGAGTTGAACGGCGGTCTACCGCAATGCCTTATCATCAATCTAAGGAAAGATCGTCTCAGGTTACGACTGTAACCGTAGTTCCCTGAGAAAGGGAACGAGACGATGCGTCACTTGACGCCTTGGGAACGCCCCCAGCGTGAATGCGTCTGAGCATCAATGTCAACTAGTCCAATGGAAAGAATGAGCGTCACGGGCGGGTGACGTCATGACCAGGAAGGGATAAAGGCTCACCCGGTGAAACGCGGCATTAGCTTCAAAAAGTCGAAGCAAGCCGATCACAGGGAAGCAGGAAGTATGGCAGGGTGACGCATCGTCTCGTTCCCTTTCTCAGGGAACTACGGTTACAGTCGTAACCTGAGACGTTCCCTTTCGAGGGAACTCTCGATGCGTCACTTGACGCCTTGGGAACGAGAATACCCAAAACGCCAGAATTCCAAGTACCTGAGTGTCAGTCTGTTGAAACTAAGCACTAAGCACCTGAGAACCTGGGGCAGCATCCAGGTCTAAGCTGTAAAACCTAACGAATGTGAGCGGTGAGGACCAGCCTGCCGCATCACAAACGTCTTGAAGAGAAACTCCAAATAATAAGGCTTTAGAGGCCGCCATACCCCTCGTAGAGTGAGCTCTGACCACCAAAGGACACGGCAGGTCAGAGTACTCGTATGCAAGTGAAATAGCCTCAACTATCCACTTACTAACCGTCTGTTTAGAAGCAGGAAGACCCTTCTTAGGTGATCCAAAGCAAATAAATAACTGGTCGGACTTCCTCATTGAAGATGTCCGATGAACATAAGTATCCAGTGCTCGCACTGGATACAAGAGGTTCAGCCTTTCCTGGTCCGCAGATGTAAAAGGAGGACAGAAACCTGCAGCACAATAGGCCTCGGAATAATGGTAGGCACCTTTGGAACATATCCATGTTTCGGGTAAGAATGCCTTGGCCATCCCCGGTGCACTCAAGGCAGGAGGGGACCGAAAGGGCCTGAAGGTCTGACTCTAATAGGGACGAAATAGCTAGCAGAAAATAGTCTTAAAAGAAAGGAACTTCTCTGAGACCAAATCTAAGGGCTCGAAGGGAGCCCCAGATAGGCCTTCTAGAACTATTGCAAGGTCCCAAGCCAGCACCCTAGTGCAAGTTGCAGGCCTCAGCCTCAAAGTGCCACGAAGGAAACGAGTGATCAGGGGGTCTCGACCCAAAAATGTACTACCCACCAGGGCGTGGAAAGCCGCAATGGCCGCCACGTATACCTTAAGCGTGGAAGGACACAGACCTGATACAAAGCGTTCTTGCAGAAACTCGAATACTGTGTTTACTGAACAGTTAACCGGATCCCACTGACGCTGGTAACACCAAGAAGTGAAAAACTCTCGAAATAGTGAATATAGTTTCCTCGTAGCGGGAGCTCTGGAGCTTAGAATGGTCTCAACAACCTCGGTTGAGAGACCACTCTCTATGAGTTGGGCCCCCTCAGAGGCCAAACCCACAGTTTCCAAATCCCCTGCCGGGGGTGCAATATTGCATCCCCTGCCTGAGACGGAAGGTCTCTCCTGATCGGGACCTCCAAGGGAGGTCCGTCGAGGAGAAAAATTAGGTCCGCAAACCAAATTCAGCTCGGCCAGGGTGGTGCTACTAAATAGGCTTATTCCATCCTGGCGGAATCACTCCAGAACTCCTGGGAGCAGAGCAACAGGGGGAAATGCGTACAGACGTAGCCTCAGCCACGTCTGCACCATAGCAACCAGCCCCGAGGGGACTGGTTGAGTGAGGGATAACCAGAGTGGACAGTGCGTCGTACTTTTGCTGAGACGAGAACAAATCCACTTCTGCCTGGCCATAAAACTCCCATATTTGCTCCACCGCCTCGGGGTGGAGTCCCCTGGCCTCAGCCCCTGCCTCGACAGGGTGTCTGCTCCAATATTCTGCCCCCCCTGGAATATACACTGCCCTCAGACAGCGTAATTTCCTGAGGGACCAAAATAATAGCCCACCAACGTGTTGTCTGTGGGTCAAGAACCAGAGTTTCCTCCATATAACCAAGGCGCGGGGATACTGCCGCGTGATCTTGATCGTACGGAGTGGGTTTCCCCTCAGGGAGAACCGTCTGGTCCTGAGCCACCACTGTAAAGGTCTCACGTACAGCAGGTCAAAGGGTATCACATTGAACGCTGCTGCCCTGAGGCCTAACAGTCACTGTTTCAGAACAACACATGATGGCCCCTCAGGTCTGGGAGGAGATGTCTCAACGCATTGAAGACGACCATCATCTCTAGGCAATTCATGTGCCAAGCGAGATGATGACTCCTCCCAAGCCCTGAGCTGAGCGGCCTTCCAATACCGCTCCCCAGCCGGTGAGGGAAGCATCTGTCGAGATAGCAACTCGATGGCAAAGAGCTCCCAACACCGAACCCTGGGTTAAGAACCAGTGTTTCCTCCATATAACCAAGGCACGAAGGCAAGGCCGCGTGATCTTGATCATACGAAGTGGGTTTCCCCTCGGGGAGAACCCTCTGGTCCTGCGCCACCACTGCAAAGGTCTCATGTACAGCAGGCCAAAAGGTATCCCGTTGGACGCTACTGCCACAAGACCCAACAGTCTCTCAAACTGTTTTACAGTGCGTGACTGGCCTAGCTTTAGCTCTATGGTGGCTGTCAGGATAGCAGCTACACGAACGGGCGATAAAGTGGCCCGCATCGTCACTGAATCCCATACCACACCAAGGAAAGTGGTTCTCTGTACTGGAGAAAGAACACTCTTCTTGGCATTGAGCCTCAACCCCAACATCTGCATATGAGCGAGAACGACACCTCGGTGCCGAACCGCTAACTGTTCTGATTCCGCTAGAATCAGCCAGTCATCTATGCAATTCAGAATGCGTATACACTGCAGCCTGGCGGGGCCAGAGCTGCGTCTATACACTTCGTGAACGTGCGGGGTGATAGAGCTAGACCGAAAGGAAGTGCCTGATACTGGTGTTCTTTGCCCCAAAGAAAACCTCAGGAACCTCCTGTGCTGAGGGAGGATGGAGATATGGAAGTATACGTCTTTTAGATCTATCGTGACAAACCAGTCCTCGGATCTGATTTGAGTCACGATCTGTTTGAGTGTCAGCATCTTGGACTTGAGTTCCAGCACCAAACACTCCAACAGACGAAGATCTAGTATGTGACGCTGCTCTCCATCCTTTTTTGGAACAATGAGATAACGACTGTAAAGACCCGACGCAATGTCGGGTGAGTACACCTGCTCTATAGCTTTCTTTGCTAACAGGGCCTTTACCCCTTGCTCCATTACCAGAGAGATTACCATTACCCATAGAGATATATTTGGCAGTAGCTTCCGCGCTGCCAGAAAACCTACCAAGGGAACCAGCCCCTCGAGGCTGGCCTCTGGTGTAATAAAGACAGCCAGTTCGGGGACCTGAAACATACTGGCAGGAACCACCCGAACTGACTGTTTTCGAACCCCCCTCAGAGGGCGCGAGTCCGACGCACTGTCGAGTTGACGCTGCGCCAGAAGCTCGCTGGAGAACGCTGCGCCCCGAAGCACCAAGGGTGGCGGGGTTGGCAGAACGGTCCCCTGAGGGCACAGAGATGGAAAGGGCACCGTATAATGAGGTGTACACCATTCCACCCCGGTTGGGGCTGCCCTCACCGGTCTGACGCCGTGGCGCCAGACCTTTTCTTTTGAGCCGCAGCCTTCTCAGCATGAAGAACGGTCCTCGGATCCGGCTTCTGCTTTGAAGGCTTTGGCTGCTGTGTTGTGTATGAGAAACTAGCCGGCTGGAGCTGCTCACGCCCAGCAGCCCCAGTGGGTTGGACATAGCGAGGGAGAGATTATCTTGTATCTTTCTCCATGATTCCCATCAAATTGAGCCAGAGGTGTCTCTCAGGGACCACATTTCTTTGTCTGCCATCCCTGAGAGATAAATCTGAGGCCCGACGGAGTTCTCAAACCCCATCGGGCCAACTCCCTCACTTCTGTCCAAATACCACAGCAGGTCAGCCTGATATGCTTGCAGCACTGCTATAGTGTGCAAGCAGGCTCGTGCTAGACCCACTGTCATATATGCTTTTCCCACAGGATTAAAAAATAGATTTCTTTAATGGTTCAGTGAGAGAAGCCGACGCCTTCAGGGACGATACTGAACCGGGAGACATAGCTCGCAAGTGTCTGTTCTACCCGGGGTATTGCCCCATAGCCATACTCTCTTAACCCCCAAATATCTGAATATACATGAATGTGGGGCTAAAAAATGAGTAAGGCTTTTTCCATGATCTAGACAGCTCGCTGTGCAGATCGGGAAAAATGGAAGGCCCCGTGATGGAGGTGGAAAAATAGAGGGAAGGAAACTCGTTCAATTTATTTTAAGGACGAGTGCCCCCTTATTTCTGCTGGCCATTAAATATATAATTCATCTACAGCCTCAGTAAACACCTCCACCAGCTTATTATTATATATATATATTTTTTATATACATTCTTTATATATATACACTTTATTTTATATATAATATATAAACTATCATATATATATATATATATATATATAGGCTATATATAATTCTCATACGCTGGGGAAGAGATGGCAAATCCACTTCCCCCATGATTGTGTACACTTTCAATGCCCAGCACATCTTCCTCCTCGGAGGTAGAGCACTGAAGTATTGATTTCTCTCCCCGGGCGGAAGAGACCGCAGCGCGGGCTTCCGAGACCGGAGAGAGAGCACTGGATCCCTCGTGGAAAGGGAGGAGATAAGATCCGCGGACCCGTCTCCAACCCCGTAACGAGATCCTATTCGCGATCCACAGGAATGCATTCTCCGCGCTGCCTCGGCAGACGCGTGTCCTGCACCCCGAGGATCGCGAGCCTGGCCACTTTCCTCGAAAAGTGACAGGCGGGAGTGGAGCATGCGAAGCGAAAGCTTCTCACAATGTTGCAATCAGCCCCCTCGGAGACTGATACCGCATGCTCCACTCCCAAACAAACTACACAAAGCTCGTGTGTGTCCCCACCCGTTAAATAACGCGGGCAGGGAGAAGCACAGAGTTTGTAAAGTTGTTTCGCCATAACTCTTCCCAATAATATCGAACAGACAACAATAAATAGACAGAGACAGAGTAACACAGATCGCTTGCTGAGACACAGAAGCTAATGCCGCGTTTCACCGGGTGAGCCTTTATCCCTTCCTGGTCATGACGTCACCCGCCCGTGACGCTCATTCTTTCCATTGGACTAGTTGACATTGATGCTCAGACGCATTCACGCTGGGGGCGTTCCCAAGGCGTCAAGTGACGCATCGAGAGTTCCCTCGAAAGGGAACTATATCTTTCTTAGCAAGCTATAATGACATGATATCTCATGCTTGCTTTTGTTAACATTATCGGTTAGGTTTATGGTAGGGTCTAGTGTGGTATGCAATTTTCAAACACGAGAGAGCGTTTACATTTTAGTGCCACTCACCAGACTGGCAGAAGTGTCGCAAAACATGCAAGAAGCAACGTAATATCATTTTGCCGAAAAGTCACCACAGGCATGTTTTTTCAATGAGCATGGCTTGCGAACATATTTTTTATGCATTCAGCAAAATGATTTAAATAGAAACTGAGAATGTTGCAAAGTGAGCGTGGGAGACGTTTTATCTCCGTGATTGAGTGGCAGAAGCGTGGGACATTAGGTCCTCAAATTATGGTTTTTTCATGGCAGGCTAGATCATTTATGGGCAAATCTAGCAAATAGACTGACTGGTATCCAAGGTAACTGTCAGAAACCCAGTAAGGATCAGAGGGGTTTGAAACCATATGTGTCAAAAGGTAATTTTCCAAAGGCTAAAGACGCAATGATGGTGTCCCTCTCATCCTGATGTACAGCATAGGGACTGATGGCGCAATCAAGTTCTGTACAATGGGCACCAAAGTGGGGTAGAAGGGAAGTAATCATGAACACTGTTACAGAAATTTTGTTTAAGGTCTCTGAGTGCGTGAATTAAATACATCCTTATAAGTGACAATCTCCTGTCACAAAAAGCTGTAAGTTTAGTGTACCAAACTGGGGACACCAGGACCTTATTTCAGTCACACTAGGGAAGGGGTTCTTTTTTCTTCTTGTGTTCAATGGCAATGATGTTTAGAATGTTGGTGCTGTTTTTTTTTTAAAGAGTCAAAATGAAAAGTGTCACTATGCTACCCACTGGTTCGTGCTGTACTGTTTGAAAAGTAAATGAACCCACTATCTTGTCTAAAGTCCCATGCTGCCAATTGATCAGTCAACAAGTGCAGTTTCTTCTCATTTGTGGAGTATTTGATTTTTCCCATCTCCCATTTCGAATAAAAATGTTAGTGCATCAAAGAGAGTGAAGCAATTTAGTACCCGCACCAATACGACTTCTAAAAAACTCCTGCAAGATAAATAATCGTAAAATTCCACCATTTAGTCACAGTCTGGTGTCCTAGTCAGTGTGTGTTGGTTTTCAAACACCACTCTCCCCAGTCTAAATGACATGAAGCTGTTGCCATCTGCCACATAGGCCGAGTTGAAGAGTATGCAGTAACTGCTGTTGTCAAAATCGAACCGCTAAATTTAAGTGCGTCGCCTGCTCTTTTGCTCATTTCTGCTCTATCTTCGCACAAACCTTTTATCATCTTTCCACAGTTACCCCTCTTTTCAGTTTGTGTTTCCAGTTGTTTTTTTAGCTGTCTCCAACCTTGCATCTCTTGTTCTCTAAAGTCTCGTTTTATGCCTCTCTCTTTCGGTCTACACTCAGCTCTTTCTCGGTCGCAACAAAACCTTTCAGTCCTCACTTCGCTGTGCCCTTCAATTCCGTCTTCGTGAACTTCCTACATCATTCAGACATTTTCCTCAAAAGAGCCCTGCTAAAGTGTTCCCATGTTTTCTTTGTGACAAATTTGGAAACTATTCAAGCCCTTCAGCAAAACACACGTAAGAGACGTCATAGTATTATTGATGTCTATCTACATTGTATTTGGCTTCTAACCTGAAGATATGATGCAGTGAAAAATCTGTTGTTTTTGTTTTGACAGTGATCTATCCTTTCTATGCTTGCACATGTATATATTTATATCTATTAACATACTGTGAATGCAGAGTTGGTGTAAACAAATCGTCTGATAGCTGCTCTTAAAGTTATTCTCTTTTTTTTCTATAGCTAGCTCTCTTTCTTTCTCTCACTTTCAGGTGAGAAAGTGCAGGTATCCAATAAAGCGAGCAGGGCGTAAGCTCATTTATAATTTTGCCGCGACGGAAGAGAAAATGCCACCTAAGCACCAGCACTCCAGTGATTAAGGTGATATTGACGGCTGAATTAATTCCTGATTGCCTAGCATGAGGCTGCCTCTGATTCAAGCCTTATAAATGCAAGCAATTCATTTTAAAGATTTTTTTTTCTTCTTCGTTCTCTCCAGCCATTTAAAATTTCCCTTTTTCATCACTCTTCCATGACCAGGTAACCGTCTTTAGCATTTACAAAGGCAACTGATTTTATGAATTTACATTCTGTTGACTTCAAGGTCATCTGTCAGAATGGATGACACCTGCCATCAATGTCTGGCGTAGACAGAAGCACAGTTAATGTAAAAGTCCTTTTGGGTCGCAGAGATCAAAGTTGTAGCCATTGCTGTACAATGGTAATTGAAAAACAGGACACAGTGTAGCTGTAAGCCTGCTGTTAATGCCAGAGAGCAAGAGTGTCAGTCAGCATCAGTCAACGACTGTCAGGCGGCTGATGCAAACGTGGGGTATCACATTGTTTGCTCCTATAACTGACAGCTCGCAAAGCAATGTCAGGGCCCCTAAGGACTGTCACTCTGCATGATGCAACGCTCCCTCGTGGCCAACAGTGCAAGAGCAAGATGGCGGGAGAATGGTGCCCACCTATAGTCTTGCTGTGCCACACTTTTGACTTTCAGCACAAACATTGGTGTTCACTGAAGCCTTAGATTACAAAAATATATATATATTATATAATAATATAATATATTAAATTAGGTATTTGTGAATTAGGTATTGGTCAAATAGATATTTGTGACTTTCTATCTCACAATGGTAATTTAGATATATTTGCTTCTTGTAATTGCGAATTTATAACTCATAATGTGACAATTGCAACTTTTTTCAAGCAACTGAAATATTTCCCAATTGTGAATGTTTTTTTTTTTTTTTTTTTTTTTGGAATTTCAACTTTAGATCTCACAATTTCATAGCCTGGGAAAACCCAGACAACTTCCGGCAAATTTAGATTTGCTCTGAAAGTTAGTCTGGCAAAGAGCTCATTCAAGCCCATTTCCAATCCGTCGAAATCAAGGCACCAATCAGAAACGTTGGGCCGGGCTTTACACGATGATGACAGCGCTGGGATTTTGAAGCAGATTTTGTAGCCTACATTACAAAGATGGATGCCGCCGTCGAACATCACTCGTTCGAATCAGCTATCGCGTCTGTTTTAAGCGATTTGAACTAGTGCTGTCAAACGATTAAAATATTTAATCGCGATTAATCGCATTAATGTCATAGTTAACTCGTGATTAATCGCAATTAATCGCACATTTTTATCTATTCTAAATGTCTCTTGATTTCTTTTTGTCCCATTATTTTTTCTCATTTTAATGCTCTTATCAACATGGAAAAGTGTATCGGCTTGCTTTGTCCAAATGTTTTTTTTTATTGAAAACAACATTGACAATACTGTGTTCAATTTCACACTAACATTCTCACTTGGAGCAAATAATCTCTCACACAATGTAACACTGTCTATCAATAAAAGGGTGAAAGAAATACTGACAGGTCCTGATATTGACGAGGGGGCGGAGAATTCGCATCAGCTGTGTGTGTGTGTGTGTGTGTGTGTGTGTGTGTGTGTGTGTGTGTGTGTGCTTGGCCATCAAGTGGTGTTTCAAAAGAATTAAATTCCTCTTCTTTATTTTAATTATCCATGTATACCTCCTTTCCATTGTTTTTTTTTTCTTTCTTTCTTTTTCTTGTTTCTAATATGTGATTCGAATGTTCTTTAATTTCATTGATATGAATGTTATCTTTAATGCTCTTCATATCTTATGATGATTTGTAATAATTTAGAACAGTATATGTGAAACATTTATATCTACTGTATTATGTCATATAATTTTGAAAAAAAAAGAAAAGTGGTGTTTCAGACTGGACGTGCTGCGATGATGATAGCTCAGTTCACAACGACAAAACACACAGATCACTTTGGTCTTGTCAATGGAACCATTTGGCAACTTTTTAAAAGTAAACTTTCAATTCAGAATCTTATTGACATCCATTTCGACGTCTCGCACTCCTCATCCACTCAAAACGTAACGTTAACCAACTATTTGGCCGGCTTGCAAGCCCAAACGAATGTGTGCGGCGTCGTGCCTGTTGTTTTGTTTCCGGTCTAGCTAGATCCGCTTGCGCTTTGGTCGACGAAGCAATAAAACGTCCTCGCGCGGCGCAAGCCATTGAAATGAATGGGTTTCATAGCGCCGCGCATGCCGCGTCCAGTTGCAAAAAGCATATGAAAAAAAAATACAAAGTTTGCTAGGCCAAAAAGACCGTTAATCGTGGGATAAAAAAAATTAACGCCTTTAAAATGGGTTTGCGTTAACGCCGTTAAAAACGCGTTTCATTTTCGTTAAAAACCGAGCAAAGAACAACACTCAGAGATGTTTCTCCACCGCTCTGCATACGCCATCTCCTTTATCGCTTTGGGGTACGTTTCCCGAAAGCATCGTTAGCCAACTATGGTTGCAAGTTCCGTCGTTACCAATAGAGTTCAATGGAAATTGCGATCATAGTTGGCCAACGATGCTTTTGGGAAATGCACCCCCTGATTGGTTTTAGGTCTATCCACGACGTCCGTTGGTGACGCCCCTCTGGAAATGATTTGTCTATGACGCTTTGCCAGGCCATAACTCAGTTACAACTGAGAATGGTCTGGTTTTAACCAGGCTAACAATTTAATTCACAATTTCATTGTATTTCTTTTAATTGTGACTTTTTATAACAATGTGATTTTATCATGGGCGTCGTAAGCGGAAAAAATGTGGGTGGGTCATATCAAAAACATTTTTACTGGAGTAGATGCCATTTCCTGTATTCTGGTGCAATTTAATTAAAGAATTGCTTTTATAGTTTTATAGTTTCCCAAAAATTAACACGGCAACAAAAGTCAATTGGTACAACAACTAGCTTCTCTCATTGACCTGGATTCAAAGAGCTGCTAACACTGGTTTAATTGATGTACTGTAGGTAGCTAGCTAGCCTAGCAAAAACGTCAGATTACTGTTAGCGTTATAACAACATAGTGTAAGTGTAATTCAATGCTGCAAGAAAGACAACATGATGCCTTTAAAAGCAACAGGTGAACAAATGATGAACATTCACTTAAAAAATACCAGCTAGTTTAGTGAGAGTATGTGAGCGCACAGCTAGACCCACCTGAGAAGCAGATATGCTAAGATGCTTTGTTTGCCTTGCTGTGCTTACCTTAGAGTGCAGGAGGCGAGAGTAATGAAAACACGGAATGGAGTTTAATTTATATGGACTCTGAATGAGCTAATGGATTTGAGGAAGCAGTAGCATGGAAGTCAAGGCTGTAGCTAAAACGCGGAATAGAGCTTAATTTATTAGGGTATTTCTCAAGTGGAATGGATTTGACTGATGGCGCTCTGAAAAGTGAACAGACATATGCGCTGAATTAGAGGCGGTTAAAGTGAGTGGGTCCAACATCATTGGTCTTTATCTTTGGGTATTGTCCCAACCACATACAATGGTTCCGACACCCATGGATATTATACTTGCAATTGTGACTATATATTTCTTGCAACTTCGGATTTATATCTCCCAGTTGTGACTTTACATGTCAAGCGAGACTTTATTTCAACCAACTGGCTTTGTTTCTCACAGATATATCACAATGTGACTAATCTCTCAACTGTGACTGTGTTTAATTGCAACTTTACATCTCACAAAGTGACTTTGTTTCTTGTAATTGCGATTTTAAAACTCATTATATGACACTATATCTCACAATGTAAATTTAAATCTCGCAATTGCGACTGTCTTCCAATTATGACTTTATATCTCACCATGTAAATTTAAATCTTGCAATTAAAACTTTGTTTCTCACAATTGCGACTTTAAAACTTGCAGTTGTGACTTTGTTTCTTGTAATTGTGACTTTATAATTCATGTAACAACTGTAGGCCTACCTTTGTTTCTTGCAATTAAAACTTTGCCAATTGTAACTTGTTCATAATTGCAACATTATTTCTCACAAATTTACTGTATTTCTTTTTGTAATTGTGACTTTATATCTCACAGTGTGATTTTATTCTTGCAATTACAAATGTATTTCTTGTTACTCAGCTTTATATCTACCAGTTGTGATTTTAGTGAGCCTTTGTCTCCCTACTGCACCTGTCTTTCTCACTATATCTCGGACTATATCTCGCAATTGTGACTTTATTTCTCATAATTGAGACTTTATATTTTGAAAGTGTGACATATCTTTCTTACTGTCTAAAAAAAAAAAAACATAAAAGTGTCAAATATAGTGATTTGTTTGTTGCTCTAAAGTGCTCATTGAATCAACCCAGTACAAAAAATAAAATAAAATTCAGGTTGCATGAAGATTGAAACTTGCAATTCAGCCAGCTCTTGCTATTTTTGTGAGCATTATATATCAGACGGTCAGTGAAAGGACTCTGGGTAGTCCACAGGCGTCCTGAGGCTGACTATAACTCACACAGGTGCACAACCCAGGATGCAGACAAGATTGAGGCCAATCGTCAGATAAATGAAAGCAGACGGTACTTATGATGCTCTTCGATGGCTATTTGATGCCTGTCATAACAGAGTGAGAATTGTCCCTCAGCTGGGCCATTCAACAGGTGTGTAAATTGCCTTGTGTCCCAAGAGAGCGCACTGGATCTGATTGCGCCGTCGGTGTACATAATTGAAGCCTCTTGCTACCCTGTGTTAGGTGCCATATAACAAGGATTTGAGGCAATGGTGGGTAATGAATGCACTTCAAGGGTCCACACAGAGAGCTTGCTTCTCTCTCTCATCACCGAGCATGAGGTCTATGATGCACCTGATTCCAATTTGTCTGATTTTACAAACCATAGGACGCAGAACCAAAATTGATGACAGCATTTTAAATATGACTTCTATTTCAGTTGTTTCAAGTAGGAGTATTATAAATGAGGGGGGAAAAATTCTCATAGAACAAAAAAAAATGACTAAAGCTCTTTCAGACTAGAGTTTTGTTCACTATATTGAAAACTTTCTTTAAAATGGTATACTCATTATTCTGAACCATATGAAACAAACATTCAAGACACATTTCTAAGTACATGATATGTTTTAAACTAGATTTGTTTATGTTGTAGACACTCTCATTTGTAATTATTGGCCCTAATATATAAATCACTTGTTATAATGATACATACGGTTACTGTTGCCTTGATATACAGTGATTTTTGGACTGGTCTTTGCAGCAGTGCTTGCTATGCTCCACATGAAACATATCATTACAGTTTACAGACTTTATGTCCCCTGAAAATATCAAATTGAATTTGAATTCAGAAATTCCTGCCCTTGAAACTGAGGTGTGATTTGATTAATGTTTGATTGATTAATGTTTGATTAATCCGCTGAATAAAATACTTAAAAAAAAAAGGTACTTAATCTAGCTTTAATATTTTCCTTTTTTATTTTGAACTTGATGGACCGCTGAATGTGAGCTGCATATTTTGGCTCTCTCGTCACATCTACTATGCAAAAAAAGTGCAGCTTGCTCATCTTGACCTGTTTCTATCAATTATTGCTTTGTTTTATGCATTAATCCATGTTTCATTGTCAAAACAACATGTAAATAATGCAAAGCTGCTATTTCTACTGAGAGCCACACAGATATCATGTTGCATAAATAGTGCAGTGTTGCAGTTTTTTTTTTACATTTCTATCATGTTACGCTATGGACCGCCATGGTGAACGCAATATCACTGAGAAGAACATGTTCCTGGATCAACATCCATTTTGATCCTGGAACAACATTCTAATCAACTAATCAGATTGATCACAACTTTACAGTTGATGTCACGTTTTAAGCGCTTCCACATGATTCTTATTCACCAATCACTTTCCTCTGATTTTAAGGGTTATGTGTAGGATTAAGTTTATGGGTAGTGATAGGGTTAGACTATGTTTTTGAACAGGAATGTTGATCCAGGATCAACAAAAGATGATGATCCAGGAACATGTCTTGTCAAAATCACAACAACCGTACCACCACAATGTCCTGGGGCACGTTCAAGTTCAAAACGGTGCGCAACGTTTTGCTTCGGTTTTCCGGGTTGAACGTCATGTTTCCTGGAAACGGCGTGCACCGGTGTGCAACGGGGTTTGAGATGCGTTTTCTCTTGTTTGGTGGGTGTGTCAGAACTGCAGTCCAATCAGCAGCAACATGTATATAAAGCAAGCGGTATTAAAGTGAACTCGCACAATGGGTTCAAGGAAAGTAATTTAGTGTGTTCGATGCAGCTCGGTATACGCAACAACTGAGGATATTAGAAGACATGTTTGTTGTAAGTTTTATTGTAAAAATATAGGATATCAATATAATGATGTAGTTGTTTATATTTTTAGCTTCATTGCAAGTGTATGACATTTGGTATAGAAATAAACAATGGTAATTAAGTGCTTTTCCTAAAAATCAGAAAGAAAATGCATGGTATTAAAACAGTATGAACTACAAATAAAGTCAGTATGTGATCCTGAATAGATGTGTTTTAGTCTGAATTAGGTAAGATGTGTGCTTCCATTTCAGTTTCCACAAATCCCTTCACTCGATTGGGATGTTCTCTTGTGTTCTGGGCGGCAAGTGCAGTAACTGTAACATCGGGCATATTTTGTAGTATTAAACACATATTTATACCGACTTCATCAGGCTCCGAAAATTCTTCACAAAGAACACTAAGAATGGCCTTTCTCAGCTGCCATAGATGCAACTCTTGCGTCATCAGAACAGTGCGTTCAACGCATCACCGTTTCTGTTTAAAAAACGTTGTGCAATGTTTTGTCGGGGCTGAACGCAGCCCTGGTTAGAAGAAGTAGTCTAGCCAATGGACTATAACAGCTAGACATTTATAGCAAGCCGTGGGGGAAACTGCACTCTAGTATTTTCAGCAGGAAGCTCATACAAAAAGTACTAATGCACTCTAACTTCTCTAACATCAAGGGCATACACTGAATCAGACTATTAACTTTTATTTCTGTCTTGATAACATTCCACATACAATTTCTCTGAAGGCAAGCTGGTTTTTATTTAATATTCAATGTTTCCTCAGTACAAATGATGTCTGGTATCTTTCACATCAACTGATCTTGCTATAGCTGAGGCTTCTGAACTCCACACTTGCTGTGATGCAGCCTCATTCACAATTCCTTCCTTGCATGACAGACCTTGAGCTCAGATTTGCAAGGCACAAATCTAGCCAAGCGTTGGTGTAGATCGATGTCTCAATGTATCCTTCTCCTTCTTGCTTATGTCCCTCTGGACCCGAAGGAGAGCCAAAGCCCTCTTGTAAGTAGAGAGAGAAGTGTATTGTAAACAGGGAGCTTGCATGAACAAAAAAAAAATATATATTTTGAGAAACGGTGGCAATAAAGTGAATAGGTGAGCTTAACAAATGACCGACAACCATGAAGCTTCAATACAAGTGTTGGGAATGTGTTTAAGCTGCATTGTAAGTCATTTATTTCAAACATAGAACAAAACAAACCTTTTAAGTCCTATCGGTTACTGTGGCTCATAAAGAAGCTTCTTTCACGTCGTCTTTGATCCTGAAACCTCTTGAAAAGGACTTGAAGCATCTAAAGTTCAATACTTGTGGTCATGATTCCACACAACGTCGTTCTCACCAGTCAGTTGGACTGAGAGAAAGAAGCCACGAGAGAAAATGGCCTTTTTGTTCTTCTAAAACAACTTTTTAAACAAGAACAATAACTCAGTGGTGTCTGGAATACTCATGATGACATTAAAGGGTTAGTTCACCCAAAAATGAAAATTCTGTCAGTAATTACTCGTCCTCATGTTGTTCCAACCCCGTAAGACTTTCGTTCATCTTCGGAACACAAATTAAGATATTTTTTATAAAATCTGAGAGCTGGATCACTCCTCCATAGGCTTCTTAATGTCACGGTGCGGAGCAGGCAGAAGAAGACAAAAGGCAAGAGCTCCAATGCAAATACTTTTACTAACAAATAAAACTTCAGGCAGGTACAAACAGGCAGTATAACTCACGCAACACCAAAACATCTACAACGACCGACAAGGACAGACTGAACAGAAGCAAACTAAATACAAGCATGAATCAAACATAACAAGGTGAAAACAGGTGACACTGATGATGATAACGAGGGACAGGCTGGTAAGTGAGGGAGTGAATACAGGTGTGGAGACGAGGAGGATTCTGGGAAGTGTAGTGCAGACACAAAGACAGACTGGTGCAGACGAGGACTGTGACATTACTCCCCCCTCCCGGTAGGCGTGACCTCACGCCGTAGAACAGGGGTGGGAGGGTGGGCATCCTGGAGTCTGTGACGGGAAGGCGGACCGGGTGCAGCTGGACAGACTCCAGGATGGTCCAGGCGGCCATGGCGGAGCAGGACGTGGGCGTGGCCAGGGCAGAGCAGGACGTGGGCGTGGCCAGGGCGGAGCAGACGACCCCTCGGGCGTCCAGGGCGGAGCTGTTGGACCCTCGGGCGTCCAGGGCGGAGCTGTTGGACCCTCGGGCGTCCAGGGCGGTGAGGACTCTTCAGGCGACCACGGCAGAGACGAACCCTCGGGCGGCCACGGCGGAGACGAACCCTCGGGCGGCCACGGCGGTGAAGCCCCTTCGGGTGGCCACGGCGGTGAAGCCCCTTCGGGCGGCCATGGCGGTGCGGACCCTTCGGGTGGCCATGGCGATGGAGGCCCTTCGGGCGGCCATGGCGGTGCGGACCCTTCGGGCGGCCATGGCGGTGCGGACCCTTCGGGCGGCCATGGCGGTGCGGACCCTTCGGGTGGCCATGGCGGTGCGGACCCTTCGGGTGGCCATGGCGGTGCGGACCCTTCGGGTGGCCATGGCGATGGGGCCCTTCGGGTGGCCATGGCGATGGGGGCCCTTCGGGTGGCCATGGCGATGGGGGCCCTTCGGGCGGCCATGGCGGAGCCCTATGGCCCCCCCCCAAAAATTTAATGGGGAGAGTGACAGAGTCATTACTAGTCTCTGGGCTGGACGGAACCAGCGGTGAAGGGGTCTCTGGGCTGGACGGAACCAGCGGTGAAGGGGTCTCTGGGCTGGACGGAACCAGCGGTGAAGGGGTCTCTGGGCTGGACGGAACCAGCGGTGAAGGGGTCTCTGGGCTGGACGGAACCAGCGGTGAAGGGGTCTCTGGGCTGGACGGAACCAGCGGTGAAGGGGTCTCTGGGCTGGACGGAACCAGCGGCGAAGGGGTCTCTGGGCTGGACGGAACCAGCGGCGAAGGAAGCTCAGGGCTGGACGGGACCAGCGGCGAAGGAAGCTCTGGGCTGGACGGGACCAGCGGCGAAGGCTTGATGCAGGACGGATCTGTCTCAGGCTGGGCAGGCATGACATGAATCATCTCAGGCTGGGCAGCATGACGTGAACCGTCTCTGGCTGGGCAGGCTGGACGTGAACCGTCTCTGGCTGGGCAGGCTGGACGTGAATCGTCTCTGGCTGGGCAGGCTGGACGTGAATCGTCTCTGGCGCAGGATCAGCGGGCTCTGGCGCAGGATCAGCGGGCTCTGGCGCAGGATCAGCGGGCTCTGGCGCAGGATCAGCGGGCTCTGGCGCAGGATCAGCGGGCTCTGGCGCAGGATCAGCGGGCTCTGGCGCAGGATCAGCGGGCTCTGGCGCAGGATCAGCGGGCTCTGGCGCAGGATCAGCGGGCTCTGGCGCAGGATCAGCGGGCTCTGGCGCAGGATCAGCGGGCTCTGGCGCAGGATCAGCGGGCTCTGGCGCAGGATCAGCGGGCTCTGCTGGATCCGGGGTGAAAATGGACGGCGTGGCGAAGATGGTTGGAGGCATCACTGGGGTGATGGTGATGCGGAGACCTCTCTCAAACAGGATCCTGATGAGGTAGTCTGTTAGGGTATGGCCCGCCGAGTCCATCCTTTGTTTGGTCGGTCGTTCTGTCACGGTGCGGAGCAGGCAGAAGAAGACAAAAGGCAAGAGCTCCAATGCAAATACTTTTACTAACAAATAAAACTTCAGGATGGTACAAACAGGCAGTATAACTCACGCAACACCAAAACGTCTACAACGACCGACAAGGACAGACTGAACAGAAGCAAACTAAATACAAGCATGAATCAAACATAACAAGGTGAAAACAGGTGACACTGATGATGATAACGAGGGACAGGCTGGTAAGTGAGGGAGTGAATACAGGTGTGGAGACGAGGAGGATTCTGGGAAGTGTAGTGCAGACACAAAGACAGACTGGTGCAGACGAGGACTGTGACACTTAAGGGATCGAAACTGGCCGGCCCAAAGGTTATGAAAGACATCGTTAAAATAGTCCGAGTGACTACAGTGACTCAACCTTAAGTTTATCAAGCGACGAGAATACTTTTTGTGCGCAAAAAAACAAACAAAAATAACGACTTTATTCAACTAATCATTTCCTTCTCTGTACGGTCGTGATATTTCACGTAGTAATATTGCGCAAAGCTTCTAGGTTGCACGTCAAGCGCAGGCTCACTATTGGCCGACACTGGCCATGTGTGTGATGCGTGACGTACAACCTAGAAGCTTTGCGTAGTTTCACTGCGTGAAAAATCACGGCCGTACAGAGAAGGAAATGATTAGTTGAATAAAGTCGTTCTTTTTGTTTGTTTTTTGCGCACATTTTGGGGTGAACTAACCCTTTAAGGGGGTCATATTATGAGAAATATGAGTTTCCTTGATCGGTTAAAACAGGTTTGTCAACACTTAAGAAAAAAATATATTGGTCCACTACTGAGGAATTAAATGAAATCCATAATCTGAACATTGGGCATAACTTTAGCTATATTACAACCAAATCTCATTACATCGCCACAATTAGTGCATGAATTTGATATACTCTTTGGTCTATTCCCTAGTGCTTTATTAGGTAGTTCAACAGGAATTCAAAAACCTCCAGATTTCCACTTGTGAATCTCCACTCAATAAGAATGGTATGATTAGTGTTGCATGATGGTACTGTGCTCGTATTTGTTAAAATGCCTGGTCCATTTAAGTTTTGTTCATTTAGCAGGCGGTTTAATTCAAATCACTTTGTTTTATGCACATAAAAAAAAAAAAAAAATACAACAGAACAGAAACTGTAATGGGATTATGGAAAAATAAAGAGTAATCCCCAGGAAGACGTAACCTGACACTGCTCACAGTGCTCAGCAACAGCTGCGAATGAAAAGAGAAAATGTGAACACATAACCCATAACCCAAGGGCAATAAAATTATCAGATGCTCTTACACAATATGTTTTACGGTGGCATAATTAGGGCTGTCAGTTGATTCCAAATGCAATCAAGTTATGTCAATCAATTAAACATAAATGTTTGCTAAGAAAAAAAATACAAATTAAGATAATTCAAAGAAATTGTATTACTTGCAGTAGACAAGTAAATCATTGAAAAGATATTACAAAAGAGACTTCAGAAGTAAGTTTGTTGTATTTACATATCATTAAACTATCCACTCACTGGCAAATGCGTTCAAGTTGTTCATTGTTGGTACACGACTGGCCATTGAGTCAAATTTAGTGTAGCATTTTTGATGATACATTAAGTGAAACGTGATTAAGCCATTTAGATTAATAAAGCCATGCCTGTGATTTATTTTTTCTGCATTTCACAGCTCAAACTCCCTCTCCAATTGACCAAAACCATTTTTGCACACAAGCCGATAACAGCAATAACAGCTTTTCCCCTAATCCATGACAACATTTACATGACCCATCAGTTTTTAGTGTTCAGCAGTCACGATGAACTAATAAGGAGGAAGTAGGATATATACTATTATTCTGAAGCAGCAAATGCACAAGCCTTTTACTCCAATTGATGATATGGGGAAGGTCTTTAAACGATTTGCTGTTCAGAAGAGAGGGGTAAAAACCTGCATCACTCAATCACTCTTCTAAATGTTAGAAACAAAAGACTGAAATGTATTTTTAGACGGCCCATGATCATTTCATGCTTATGCAACAGTTTTCGTGGCACATATTAGCGTGGAATGTTTGAGAGCTTTTTGCAACAATGAAATGCAATTGAAGGAATGGGCTGAATCAACTATAGAAATGACAGCAAAACCCTCAGTAACTCACTTCCAATGTGATAAGGTTGGTCAGTCGTAACGGGTCATTTACACAATCTTGACTAGCATTATAAATGGTCTGACCGGCTTAGTTTATGACCCCCTTCAATAATGACACACAGTATCGAACTGTATGTCATCGTCAATCTGCCATTATTCTTTAAGCTTTTAGCAGGAAGTAATAACATCTCTAAATGACTTTCAAACAACGCATGATGAATTTCAATGAAATGTCAAATAGTGGGTCCTGTCTATTTCAATCAAGTAAGTAAATAATGACTTAAGTAAAACATTTGTCTGAGATTTGTTCATCTCTGGCCTATACATTTAATTAAACTTGTTCTGCAAGTCTAAAAGTACAAGGTGATGTAACATTTTACTTGTGTTTGATCTTAATTTAACATGTCACCCAGGGAAATGTTTAAGCTGTGTACTCAACTGGATCTCTGTAAACTACTATTCATTTTTAATATCCAATAAATGCTCAGCTTTATTTTTTAAATTCCATCTCCATCTGAGTAAATACCCGAGCTCCATCTGTTGAGGATGATGCAAAGGGGTTCTGTTGGTACATAACATGTTCTTTTAAAGTGTTATGTGTCTCATTTTAAATGAAAGCTAAATCACCATTTAATAGAAAAATGGACATCAACTCTCAACAGAACGGTGAACAGATGTCACATAGCCTAGATAAGTAAAATTCCATGTATAAACTAAGCAATAATAACAATATTAGAATAACAATTTATAGAATTGTCTGGTATGACAATAATCAAAGATAATTTCCAGTCAAAAATGGAAAAATCACTAGAAATCCTTTTCTTTGCGCAAAAAAAAAAAATGCATACTTCACTATACAAAATATTAATGTCCAACCCACGTTCATGCAACAATGTCTGCTCTCACGTCAACAACATGCCTGCACTGCTCTCGTGAACTCACTTACGTTTGTGTTTGTTTGTTTGTTTGTTTGTTTTTCGCAAACAAAGCACTTGTGTTGCTTCATTTAACTGAGGTTAAACTACTGGCGTAACATGAATTCATTTTGCAGGCCCGGTTCCACAGATAGGGCTTAGATTAAGCCAGGATTAGGCTTTAGTTAAACTAGGGCATTTAAGCAGCTTTTATAAATGTGCCTTAGAAAAAAAAAACATTACTGGTGTGCAACTTGAGACAAAACAATGGCACTGACATATTGTAAGGTACGTCAGTGCAAGTTGCTTTCAGTTAAAACAGTTCAAACATGCATTCTAGTCCAGGATAGGCTCAAGCCTTGTCTCTGAAACCGGTAAAATGTATTAATGAATTTGTTTGTTTTCTTGCCCTGAAAGAGTGTTTTCAAAAGTAACAACTTTTGTGACACATTTTTTCCACTATATTTGAAGGTATTTTCATTTCAAAGTTATAAAACAGTTTGCATGCCATGACTATACCCCTGTACAGACATTGTAGGCTTGCTGTGTAAACTGCTTTATTCATTATGATGGAAGCTATCTAGTTTTGTTGTACCATGGTTTTCTGCTCACTTCCAGTGTTGAAATTGTTCATTTAACATTAACAACTTAATCAATGAAACAGTCACTTGTTTCATTCCTTAATGCAGTGGTTCTCAAACCATCTATATATATATATATATATATATATATCCTCAACCCGATCACACTAAATGCGTCTCTATAGCACGCAGTGTGTTTATAGAGACGCATTTACGTGAGAAATTTACGTGAGAACAGGCTGATATCCTCCACACCCTATAGTGAAAAAAAAAACCTTTACCAAAACGTATTTAAAATGCATTTATTTGAGACTAAGTATAGTACAAATCCATTGACATATCACTTGAGACACTATGCTTTATTTGGAGTAACAATGCACATTTCTTAATATTAAGGCTAACATGTGTTTTAATACCACTATTAGTAAGGATAGTAAGATCACTTTATAATATCATTCAAGATAAAGTGTATCTAAAGTATACTTGCAATTGTTTCACTTTAGCACAATCAAATATACTTCAGTATATCTTTAGTTGAACTTCAGCACTACTTCCGGATAGTTTAAGTATATCAATTTAAAAGGTACAATTGTAAGGTATCTGTATTAAGTAAATAAATATGTAAATGTATTGTAGTATACTTAGCATAAAATAAATGTATTTCAAATACATTTTAGTATATTTATTTTTACCTATAGGGCAGTCATTCCATTTCCTCAAACTGCTGTCTCACCATTCTCGTACCATATGGATGACCGGACATTTAAACTCCCTCAGAGCCCCGCTCACTAGCAGTGAGTCATCACGCATGTCTCGCATTACACAAGTTCATCCACAGATGCACACTTATCATTTCTGGCCTAAAAATTGCAACTTCAAATTACAAGAATTTACACTCAAGGAGTTTATATGCTTAATCTACTCTGTGTTGGTTGCAATTGGATGCAGTCTGATCACAACCAGCCAATATCGTGTTGGCACAGAGGTGGGATATATACCGCTTTACCTCTCTAAGGAGATGAAATAGCTGTAATTATACGAACACATACAGTAATGAAAATAATAGCACCCCTGAGAAGGGCATATATACCTTACTGGTTGCCAGGAGGCCATGAGAGC
The DNA here is from genome assembly GCF_029890125.1 of Rhinichthys klamathensis goyatoka. Taxonomy (NCBI): domain Eukaryota; kingdom Metazoa; phylum Chordata; class Actinopteri; order Cypriniformes; family Leuciscidae; genus Rhinichthys; species Rhinichthys klamathensis. The sequence goes on along the minus strand of NW_026606654.1, from coordinate 1,025,722 downwards.
AAATTAGGAATTCAGAAGGTAGTCCTTCACATCATTATTCACCTAATGTCAAAACAAAAAACACATAAGGTGAATTTTCAAAGACACTTAGCCAATATAATGAAAGTGAATGTGAAATGAGGTTGTTAAGCTCCAAAATAACAATAAGTATGAGTACCATAAAAAATAATAAAAAAATCATCCATAGGGCTATTTTTTTTTTAAGTCATACAATAGCTTTGTGCATGGCCGTCGTTAGTCACTGAAAACCTCACACTTTAGCTCTCTTTGGCTTATGAAAGTTCATGAGAGAATCTGAATTGTTAAAATTGTTGATGGAGGTAATAAACATCTGAATGATTCATTCATAAATCAGGATCTCAATGATCTGTTTGCAATGTTAAACAGCCCATAGATTTTAATTTCCAATGTATCAAATATAATTGTCAGCGTTTCCTGGGAGGCATTTTATCAGTGAAGCTTCAAAAAGTAAATAATGAGAAAAAACAAAGCGTAGCATGTAACTGTAATGTGCAGGCAGAGATGTGGATCTAGGTGCAAGATCGTTTAATAAATAAAGCAAACAAAAACACAGAGAACACTAGGAACAGGGACATACATCAAACAACAACTGACAAAGTAACAAGGGACCACTAGGGCTATACAGGCTACACACTAGGGAAACAAGGTTAACAAGACAACAAGGGGGACTGGTTAATAGGAAACACCTGGGAAAAACTAACCAACAAGAAAGACTACTGCTGTGTCCCAATTCGCATACTATCCGTCCTAAATAGTATTCGGAAATAGAATTAGTACATCCCAAATCGTAGTATGTTGAAATGAGTGTTCCAAAGAGACCCGGATGGTCTACTATATCCGGTCAGAATCCGAAATGCAGATCGATGCGCACTCTGACGGCTGATATTGCCCACAACCCATCGTGCGTTGGACGGGGATTCGGTTAGAACTACAAACACGAGTGAAAAGTGTTCAAAAACTACAGACATGGAGGACGCGCGAGTCCAGCCGTTATGTAGAGAGGTTTAGATAAAGGGGTTTGAGTGATTAATTATCAGTATCTAACCTGACGAAAATGTATTTATTCAATGTTGTCCACATTATATTGCATCTGCAGCAGCATTGTGAACTTTTGTAAAGAAACGTTTAGCCATTAACTTTTAAATGCATCATTACATTCAAATTGCAAACACACGAGGAGAGTCTCCGCATGAAAGACCCAGGACATTTCTCTCAGAAACAGTAGGAAATTAAATTAGATTGAATGAGGGATTTTAACTGTGACGAGATGATTGACAGGGCAGTTTACGGTGATAGGATGCACGCGACAGATCTGTCCGTTAAAGATGACGAAGTAGTATGTCCCAAAGCTTGCGTACTCTTTTGCTACACACAAAAAAGTATGTACTTTTTTTTCACAAAAAGAATACATACTTTTAGGGCGTAGTATAAGTAGGCGAATTAGGACGCAGCCTACATATATAGCACAGGAACCAATTCAACATAAAAGTCCAAGGGCAGACAGAGGACATCTGACACCAACAATGGTGAGAAAACCTAGATTAGCTTGTTGAATTAAGAACCCTCGAACTTCAGAGCAATTTACTGTTTACAAGTTAAAACATAATTAGAGGAATCCAATCCCATCTGGATATGAATGTGATGCTATTATTTTCCATATTGCTTATCTTTGTTTATTTTTATCTTTGTCAAGTACCGTGACCAACTTTTTTTTTCATGCTGATTCTCCCCAAGGTTTATATCAGTAAAATCTCAGAAACAGCTCAGAATGTAAACTATAAGCATTGTCAGGTAAAAAAAAAATCATTGAGATCTTGTCATTTCTTTAAAATATTAGCAAATTCATAGGCAAATTGATTTATAGCCCCATGTTGCCCATGCCTAAATCTGCCATTGTTCTTGAAGTACACTTAATGGCTTTTCATTGCATTAATATTATATTATCTGCAATGCAGCGCAGTTTTTTTTTTTAAATATATAAGATATGAAGTACACTACAAATGCACATTCAATACAATTAAGTGCACTTCTTTTTCATTAGGGGTCCCTTGGAAACTGTTTTGCATATTCATGTGTATGTCAAGCCATAAATCCACAAGATATATCCATGTATGCTTGTTTTTTGGTGTTTACACCCATCCTCGTGCCACTCCATAAATAACTGTGTACATCTGTACCTGGGAAGATTAGCAATGAATAACACACTGCTATCTAAGCTATTGCATAACTTTTGCATCCATCTTTAAGCTTGATAGCTCCAGTGTCCATTCTTTAGTATTCCGTCATATTTGAGTCCCATAGAAGTCATGCAGGTTTAAAGCAACACGAGGATAAGGGTGTAAATGATGACAAATGGTCATTTTTGTAAACCTTAATTTCAAAGGTGCAGAAATAATTGTAATTTCACATTATAACAATTCAGTGTTTCAGTGCCCCCCTGGGGTTCAAATCTCACCGCGGGTCCCTGCTGTCAGGAAAGGGCATGTGGCAACAAGTAAACATGGACATCTTCACTGTAGGGAACACTTTTAGTCTAAACCTCTACTGCTCTAGTTTTCCATCCAATGGGAACATGCCTTCCAGTGTTTCTCTTTTGTGCTCACTTTCAAAGGTGGACAAAGGGGTTCCTGATAGGCTAAGTCAGTGGCTTCCATAATTGTTCCCAGTTTTTGGTGGACTGTTGCCCAGGGAACAGGTGCTTAACGCTTCGAGGCATTTTGGCCAGTGTAGACAGGAGAAAGGAGATTCCCTGGACTCTAATAACCTGCTGTTGTGTCAAACAGCCCTGCGGGGTGAGTGATGATGCGCTAAAGATTTCCTGGCAAGGTGATCGAACTGGCATCCTCCTTATTTGTCAACAGGAAAGAGAAGGAAGATCTTAGAAGTGACGTTGTCCCCTCCGCTCAGCCGTATGGAAACCTGCTGTTTTGAAGCAATTTGTAACAGTTTAAGCCATTTGTTTTGGGCTAAGAGATTGTACCTTCGAGGCAGTGATTATGCTTTGTAAATAGTCGTTTATAAAGTCAGACTTTCAAGGAGAAGTAGGTTAATTGGCTTGTTCAGAAACTCCAGGAACATGGAATTGGAACCTTTGGCCACCATCTCCACGAACCACTTGCCCAAAATGACATCCACACTCAGTACGCCTCTTTTGAAAAAAGGCAAATCTGTGTTCTTTGTGTTTGAAGATTCCTTTCTGGCCTGAACGTTAATAGTAACTGTCTGCCCCAATTTTTCCTCAGGAAAATAACAATACTGTAGCTTTTGATGTTTGCATGCGGGCACAAATCTAATAATACATTCACAGTGACAAGAATTGGTATTGGAAGTGAAAAATTACATATTTACAGCCAGACAAAACAGGACAATTATAATGAATCTCTTCGTCTGGCTTAAACGGACTTGAAACTCACAAGCCTGCGACTTTATCCTTTTGAGTGCATATTTTTTGTGAGATTGGTGCCACCTTATTAAGCTATTCCCAAATGTGCCTCCGCCATTACAATTGATGCATTGAAAGACTGCTTTGCTTGTTGAAAAACTTTTAAGTGGAAATTGTATGTGCATTGGTAATCAGCTAAACAACAATTAGTTCTGTGTATGATAACTTTATATCTGAATACTAGACATTTGATGAGTAAAAGTACAACCTAATAGCATCTCATGGATGATATATTCACCACCTGTAGTACCCAGTATTGGGGAGTAAATGGCTAAAAGAAAAGCTTTTCTTTTTATAGTGTGACAGTTTGAAAACAATGTAGCTTTCCCAGTAACAAGCTACTTTTCCCAACAAGTAGCGGAGCAGCGTGATCAAATGCTACATTACTTTTTTCACATGCAGCTTTACAGACGACTGAGCTGAGGTAATGATCACATGCTTTCTTAAACACACTTCCTCCCATATGCAGCGTTAAATTGATTTGTGAATCATCTCTCTCATATGTAGTAGGCTATATATTTGTGTTGTATGTTACTGATGTTTCTAGACAAACAAAACCAATTCCCATTGTCTAATTGTCCCAGTATGCAAATGTTAGTGTGGATGGCTCTTTCTGTGCTCAGCGCGGACATTATAAACCGTAACCTCAAACAGCACTCGGTGACGGTGTGTAGGAATGTTCAATTGAAAGGGCAAAGCAGGTTAATTGCAAACCAAATGACTGCAAGCTAGTTCCTGTCTTCATTGTAATTTACTAGTTATTTTCCTCTTGTAGAGTAATTACCAAGCCAGTGCGGTTGAAAGGGTACAGGTTTCTTCAATCCACTGATCTATGACTCCGACAGACAGCCTCATAAAGATGTTTGTGCTATTGATTTCTCTGTTTGTTTTTAATACTTATGCACAGGACTTAATTATGTTTAATGTAAAGATCCTGGTATGTTCTTTGCAAATGAACAGCCACCCTGAACAGAATAGTGGGACATTCAAATTCTCACCCTTAATACATGTCTTTCTTCTGTGAAATACACACATGCACACGCACTCTTGTATAGACCAACGCTACTTTTGCGTCATCGAAGGGTAACGCCCCCTTTTGGGGGAAAACAAACGGATTCCCCTGAGAACAGAACTCGCTCTAGATCTGCAAAGTTTCTTGATAGCAAAAATGGCACAAACTTAAAGAAGCTACTGGATACGGGGTTACAGAGGTGTCCCTTTGAAATAGTCCATATTTGGCCACTGCGTGGGGTCATTAATCCAGTTTTTTACCATTGCAAAGGGACACCTCTGTAACCCTGTCTCCAGTAGCTTCTTCAAATACCGCTCACGGTCCTCGGCCGGCAAAGAGTGTGTGTATGTTTGTGCCATTTTTGCTATTAAGAAACTTAGTTAGCAGATCTAGAGCGAGTTCTGTTCTCAAGGGAATCCGTTTGTTTTCCCCCAATAAGGGGCGTTACCCTTCGATGACGCAAAAGTAGCGCTGGTCTATATGTGGTTTACAGGCGTAATGGTTTTTATACTGTACAAACTGTATGTCTATCCCCTTAGACTAACTCTACTTCTAAACCTACCCATCACACAAAATTTGGCATTTTTGCATTTGCATTATATATATATATATATATATATAGTTTAATAAACTGCAGATGCCAGCTCTAACTTAGTAAACCTTCAGTAAACCTTCACCACCATATCTCTCAGATGTGTTGCAAATATATTCACCATCAAGATCACTTAGGTCTTCTGACCAGAAACTCTTAACTGTCCCAAGGTCTAGACGTAAATTTTGGGGTGATCGTTCTTTTTCAGTGTCTTTTTCCGAAACCCTGGAATAGTCTGCCTTTGCATATTAGAACTGCCTCCACAGTGGTATCGTTTAAATCTCTTTTAAAAACTCATCTTTTTTCTCTGGCTTTTCTGTCTAACTCTAACTGCTGATATGTTGGTAGCTTCTTTGCTTTGTGAGAGTTGTTAGATATATGTATTACACTGTATAAATGTTCTGTACATTCGCTCTTTGTATGTTTTTTTACAAATTGTACAGCACATTGGTCAACTACCCGTTGTTTTTAATTGTGCTTTATAAATAAATGACCTTACCTTACCTAAACAGTAAACTCCATATGTTCTCTTGAAGCAAGGTAAGGTGATTACAGGAGACCGAATGAGTGAAGCAATAACAGATTCACCATGAATAGTTGGTGTTTCAGACATCAGAAGCAACACGCATAAAGATGCATTTAAAGAAATGGAGTGCAGGGCCCCGCAAAATTGGTGTCACTTTTCACTCGGAAATAGCCGACCGTCTAACTGTTATTCAAACACGTGCGATAAAACACAGTGCCATTTCCTTTACCGTCACCATAACACCAGCTGTGATAAATCTAACCAGCACAACTCCCCATCTCTCTTACATCCCCCTAAAGGAGAAACCTGCGTCTGTTTGAGGTTTTTTGTCATGAGAGATTTAGTCACTGCTCTCTGTGCTAATGCAGGTTTTCACCCATTCGTCACCTTGCCTCTTATCTCTGCCTTTTTCAATGCTCAGTGGGATCTTTCTACAACACAGATAATTCCAGCGAATGGCAGCCATCCCGTGCGATGGCTAGGATTGGGGACGATAGATTTCACATCGGTGAAGGACACAGGCGGTCTGCTTTTTCGCCCCCCATTTATGGGTTAAGTAATTTAGAGAGCCGCACCGTTACCGATCACACTCTGACAAAGCTTCTTCAAGGGCAAAGGGATGCATCGCGTCAAAGTTTGCCACAAGGCCACAGACTAAAACAGAAGTCCGTTGTTAGATATTGGTGTTAAATATACAATTCTACTCTTGTAGACTTCTGTCACGTGTGGTGGCTTTAGAAAACGGTGGCTTTAGACGAGACCGGACAATGGAACACATGAAACTGAGTGCTTAAACACACAGGGGGTGATTAACTAAAACAGAACAAGTGGTAAACTAATTAAGAACCATGGAAACTAACTCGCAAGTCAGGCAGGCAAAACGGGAACCAAACACAGAGAAAACAAAACCAAAACAGGCTACACGTGACAACTTGTGTGTAGACACACACGCAAAGAACACAATCTCAAACTAAATGCATGAACATACGAACTGATCAGGCAAGTCAGCAGCTGAAAGTATATAAGATGGACGAGGAAAGCCATTGCAGAGGAAGATTGAGCTACTACCATATTTCTCACACTGTTATATGGTATAGAGTTGATCAAATTAACACTTAAGTGTATGTGTTACATTATAGATATAGATAGACAGACAGACAGGAACTGCTGTATTTTGCGCAAAATAGTAAATCGCACATTGTGTACTGTAGGCTACACCATTTAAATTCAAATCAGCAGCTGTATTTAAACTCTTCTGAAAAAGAAAATGCCTAATTCTGTTGAATGTGCACTTGTAGTGTAGTTCAAATCTAAAAAAAAATGTATTGCAGATAATATAATATTAATGACATAAAAGGACACTTAAGAGTAATTAAAGACACTTACACGACTATGTCTCTTAACACACTTATAGGACCAACAACAACAAAAAACATTTAGTCCTGGTCTGCATTGGCATTTTAACACTGAACCTACAGGCATAGGGAAATGTTCACAACCTGGCTTTTATGACATATATTTCAAGACGGAACTTCCCGAACATCCTAAACAATGCTGTGTTCTGGGCTAAAAGCGCTCGTTGTATGTGCGTAGCCAGCCCGTTCTCATCCCAAGGCGTCATACATGTGACGCTTTTGACATTTCGTTGAAATCTTACGCACATGGCATCCTTTAGCGTCAATATGAGACGCAGATCCCAAGGCGTCATAACCGTAACCCTACCCCAGACCTAAACCTACCCATAACAGTGCGTGTTATATTGACGCTAAAGGATGCCATGTGCGTAAGATTTCGACGAAATGTCATATGGAGTCACCTATATGACGCCAAAGGATGAGAATGTGTTGGCGTAGCCTACGTATGATGGTATTTTGACCAGCTGAGAACTCGTGAAGAGTTTATAAAATGTGTAAAGGAGTCAAAACAGCGTCAGGAATCCCTCCGTCACACACACAAACGAAGATCTGCTGTGAGGAGACACAGTTCTGACCCAACTGTGATGGGCAACATGGCGACTGATGAGAGAAAACAGGTTTACTTGAGCATTCTGTCCTTTTCAGGGTCGCATCTTGTGATATCATGTCCCGTTTTTGGTTTGTTTACATGTCTTTGGTCTGTGTTGCGTTCATATTTCATTCAAACCGCAGTTGGTTTGGAAGTGGAGCGTCTGCTTGTTTGGCGCACCAGGGTTCAGATGGCAGCGTTCACACTTGTTCAAATGAACTGCACTAACAGAGCAATCGCACCAGAGTACCTTAAGTACTACTTAAGTGGTTAAAAACACTCTTTAGTTCAAGTAATTGCATTAGATAAAATTGTAAACAAAAATAGACTTTCATTTAATTTCAATTAACATGCAATTAAGTCTTTGAAAAACATTACATTCAGTTCACACATATGCACACTCTTTTAGCGTAATAGTTTGATAAAGTGTACTTTTTCACAAGGGGATGTACAACATGTTTTATTATCATTTGTATTATTAATTAATACTGCAATGACACCTTTAAACATCTGTGATGCACAGAATAATCTGCTATGATATTGTGTAGGGCTCTGCAGTAATTTCATCTGATTTATCCCACATAGAACTAAATTGATTGTATCATTACAACACCTGGCTGAATTAAGAATTCCAAAGGACAGAAAACGTTCTTCAAATGTAAAACATTTACAAACAAATAAGCAGGTGTTCACTATTGTTTTCCCGCATCTCTCGACAGCATAGCGAAACCCAGAGACAAACTCGCCATTTACTCCCAGATCTTTTTCTCATTTCCAATCTGTTTATCCCATCAGTTGTAAACCCCCCTAACACTCATCTCAGTGATTGAGACTGTATTGTGTAATTTGATGCCCAATTAAAGTCTCCTCGCGTGCTTTAGATGGAAGTCTCCAACTGTGAACATGTAGAAAAAGTCTTTAAACGCTTGAGCTAAGAAGCCGTCTTCCAGGGATATACATGTCTGTAGCATAGAGTATATAGAGCCAACTTAATTTATTACAATAAAATTGCGATATTGAATATTGCAGTTATGAGTATGGCAACTTATGAAATTAAATACAAAAGTGACACAGCTAACACATGAATGTACCTCTACCAGGCTCTTGCTCAGCTAAAGACAAAAAAGAAGGAAAACCTATCCACCCATTTATTATTATTATTATTGGTAACGCTTTAGATTACAGCCCGGAAAGTACTGTGTAATTAAGAGGAATTTACAGAGTAACTTTCTGTAATTATATTTTCTGTAATTATAGTGTACCTATAAAGTACTTAGATGTAAGTATAAGGGAACAATATGTAAAGTTTGGGGAATAAAGGGAAAACAACCAGGAGAAATAAAAATATATTTATACTGTAAGTATTATAGAACTAAGGGGTATTTATTCTACTATTATGATACAACAATCTTACAAAAATCTTACCTTTTTGTAATAATTGTGTACCAATACATACTGTATATGCTTTTTAAAAATGACAGGGTACATATCTATGCATTTATTTTAAAAAAAATTTTTTTTTTTTTTTTGATAGCAAAAGTGCAGATGTTTATGTTTGGGCTAACATGTTTCAAGGCAAGAAAAGCTAAGACTACTGCAATTTTTTTTTTAAATACTTGGAAATATATCTGGTTTGATGTGGTTACAGGGTAAGTGGTGCTTGTATAATAAATAAAGGTTTCCGAGTCAGTGATATAAGATTGTGTGTATGCATTTATGGATTTTTATTGTACTTACCCTGTAACTACATGGAACAAGAGGGTAACAAGCACCACTACATGAAACAAGAGTATCTTTCCCCAATATTTAAGCAAAAGTTGCAATAGTTTTCGTTTTCAGTGCACTTTTGTTAAAAAAAATTACTTTATAAATGCATAGATATGTACCCTGTAATTTTTAAAAGCCTATACAGTATGCTGGTTCACCATTATTTCAAAAGGTATGTTCTTGCTAAATTGCTCCCAAATGTAAGATTGTTATATCAAAATAGTAGAATAAGTACCCATTAGTTCTATAATACTTACAGTATAAATATTGTTTTAATTCTCCTGGTTGTTACCCCTTTATTCCCCAAACTTAAAATATTGTTCCCTTATACTTATATTGTAAGTACGTTATAGGTACACTATAATTACCGAAAGTTACGCTGTAAAATCGCTTTAATTATGCAGTACTTTCCGGGCTGTAATCTAAAGCGTTACTTATTATTAAAAGTATTATTTTATTAAATTAATACAGATAACTTACTATTGCAATAATACATGTTGTTTTACTGTAACATAAAAAATCAAGCATTAAATAATAATAATATATTTTATTATAATACAATCTGTTATAATAAAAGTACTAACATAACTGTTATAATTAATAATTATTATTGCATATATTTAGCATAGTATAGTATTTGCGATACATTAGGAGGTGTTTAGGAAACTGACAACTATAACTAAATTTCGTTTCCTAGTGGAGCAGAAATGACAAACTTCCGTTTTAATGAATTGTGTACCTGGCTGCCTGATTAAAATGTTATTTTATTTATCAAATTCATTAAGTCAACTATCCATCATACGAATCGCCCTTATGTTGCATAGCCATTGCACATAACAGATAAAATCATTTAATTACACCTTTCAGTGTGTTTAATCACTGAAACTAACCCAACCTGATTACAGTTGAAACGCATAATTAATGAAACATTACTGAAAGGAACACTGCCCATCATTTTCTCTTCTGATCTCTAGAACGGATGAACAGATGTCCATTTCTGAGTGCCATACTCGCTGATGAAGTGTGTCACATGGATTTTGTAATGAGCAAGTAAATGCATAAATGCAAATATTCCCCTTCGCAATTAATTGATTCTCTGCTCGTTTCCTGCGAAGGAATCCAAATCCGCAGTGTTGTGGGGTAATTAGAGAGAAAGAGGACTGGCCCTGACGAGAGCTTTATTAGCGTGCGAGAGAGTGATGGCGCCACATCTTTGGCCACTGAATGAAATGAGATGAAAATTGCTCTAGCCTGGGGGGAGCTTCAGGAGGGTCGTCTTCATGCTGGGTGTGCAGTGTGCGAGTAAAGCTGGCATCCCTGCCCCGCCACATCCATCTCTGCCACTCCCATGGGACTTCTAACCCCAGGCATTGTTTTAATCACCACAGAGGCATCTCCTTATCCTCCTTTGCTACTTATTTTCGTCACCTGTCTCATGTCCCTGTCCCTTGTCACACATTAATCTGCATCTTTTTCTTTTTGCATTTATCCCTCGTTGCCTGTGTTATCTTTCCCTCGTTCCCTCTGATTCATCTTGAGACGCGAGGCATCCCTGCAGAATGCCAGTTTAAATGCCATCTGATCTGAGAGCAGAGTGCCATGCTTTTTATGGTACATTGTGGCACCATCCATCAATCAAACCAAATAAGATATAAAAACGACACCAACGAACTGCACCTGAGTGTGTTTGAAAAAGTGATCTCGAGTATAATTTATGTAAACAATATGGTTTCACACCAACTGTAGCATTTCATCCTTTGCATGTTCCTGGTAACAGTTTTGTATAATATATTTCTCATAACTTGTCTCCAAATAAATTGCCTTTGGATAGCAGCCTGCATTCTTTGCATCTCTTCCAATGCTTCCACGTCAAATGCTGCTGTTTGAGAAATGCTACGGTGGTCAATCTAAAGACATGAATCAATAACACAGTAAATCGCAGTTGCTGAGCCGATGCCGCAGTGGTAAACAGCTATCGTTAGTGGTACTTATTTTAATGACACAAACGAACCGAGGTTCAGATCCAAAAGACGAAAAGGAACCCATGGGGAAAGTGAAATGGAGCTTGGATTTGGACCAAGAAATTGTGAAAACAGCTTAAATGAAATTACTATCAAACCAAACCAAAAACTTTGTTTATGTACAGTATGCATATGCTATTTGTGTATGCCAAAACACATTGAAATATTTGTGCGATTCAAGCCAAGAATCGTGATTCAGTGTTTTGCATTTAAATTGCTCTTGTATGGCACTATGAAAAAAGTTATTTGGATGCTTCACTAACCTAATGTGGTGGTATAGGTACAGAATTGGATAAGATCAGACAAGTTGAATCTTGAAGAAAAAGTGAGTCTCGGAATGTATACGCCTTTGAAACTTTGTCTTGCTCATCTTATACATGTAATGGCTGTTTCTTCAGGGAGTTTAAGTGTGAGGGTGTCTGAAGGCTGAGTGCAATGGATTCTGGGTTCTTACAGACCATAGCGTTCCTTATTGATCTACTCTTAATGTTAGAAAGAAATAGAAAAATTGAAGTCCAGGAGAACTAGAAAAAGTTGAATTAAGATCGAAACAAAGAAGAGAAATTATTAAGTGAGTTAACTACTGGAATGGCCAATGCTCAACTGTTTGAACCTCTCCTGTGTTATAGGGACTGAGCCTTCTCAGAACTGAGCAAACTCTGAGGGGCCGTCTACACACACCGGTTTCTATTAAAAACCGGAAACTTTTTTTATGCATTTTGGCTGTTCATTTACAGGAAAGCAGCAATGTGGGGGTCTGAAAATGCAAACTTTTAAAAACTGATGTTTTTCTTAATGATACTCTTATTGTCTCTGTGTAAATTACAAAAAGCTGACTTTGTGAAAACGGTGATGTCATGCGCATGCATGTTACATGTTCAGTCTGTAGCTGCATAGTGTTTCTTTACAAAGTGACATCGCCAACTACTGGCCAGGCAGCAGAATACAGTTTTTATGAGAAGGCCGTCTGTACATGAAAAATGCAAAGGAAAATCTTTTCAGTTTTAGTACATCGTTGTTGTGTAAATGTACCAGTAGAGTCCTTCACAGCAGCACCAAGGTCGTAGGTTTGATTTCCAAGGAACACATATTGATTAAAATGTATAGCTTGAGTGCACTGTGACTTGCTTTGCATAAAAGCATTTGCATAATGCACAAATGAAAAAAAAATGAAAAAAATGACAAGGAATAACAGCCATTTCACAAACTAGCATGCAGATATTAAGTGGAACACACAAACACATATAAGTATAATTTAAATAATCATCACAGAATCTGCCAAATCAAAAGTTATTAAACTAAAGCCAAAACTTTTGCCAACATCTCAAGGAGATTGTGAAACCAACATGAAAATTATGTAAAAACACTGCCAAATATGGAAACTAAATGTTATCTTTTCGAGGTGTGAAAGTAATAAATAAATATTTTTTTGTTAAAGGATATTAAATTATTATCAAGTAATTGCAAAAGCATTATTAAGGCTATTTCATATGCTAATTGGAATTAGTTACGTTCATCAAAGTAATCAAAGTTTTCAAGTAAATACTTTATACTCGTGTACATTGGCTTTGGAATAATACCAACATATTCTATTCATTTCTTTAGTTTCGCATTGTGTCTGATAAACTGGAGGAGAAGACAGATCTGTTGAGAAAGTGTGTATAAACTTACACACGGTCTGAGGCTGAGAATGGAGTCCTGAGAAGGTCATTAAAAAACAAATGTGGCAAAAGGATAACTTAAATTTTCATATGTATTGTATTTTAGCTAAATCTTCAGGCGGATACAGTAGCTATCCCTTTCTATGTGGAGAAAAGAAGGAAGGGGAAGATGAGGAAGAATGGAAGATCAGGAAAAACATGGTGAAGGTCAACCTAGCAATATGAGCAGAAGAACAGAAATTGGCTTCTTGGCACCAATGTCTAAAATCCTGTTACTGCTTCGGCTAGTCAATCCTCTTTATTGATTTGTTGCTGTGATTATATGGTTTTAGAGTGAAGAGTGCAGGACTTGCTCGATAAGAATAAAAGAAATGGGTAAAGAAGAAAAGAAAACAATGCTGCCCTGGTTTAAAGTGAATTTGGAGAGGCTAGCAAAGAACAGCATGTGTCTCAAAAATATGTGTGTGGTTATTACAAGGCCATTGCAGGGCTTTAGAAATAATACAACACAATAGTACTAGGCTTTGCCTCTGACACGATATTTATATTTTATATTCATGTTTTATATTCATGTTTAAATGTATTAACTCTAAAAATGTTATGTGTCGTATTGTTACGTACTCGTACGTAGTTAAGTGTTGCAATATGGACATGTGGGGGTGTTGTTGTTGTTGTTGTTGTGGTCTGTGTGTTTCAGGTGTTCATTGGATCAGTCTACTGCCAATCTTAATGAAGGGCGATGACGTCTCGGTTCACCTCTGCCAATCACATCTTACTGCTGCAGTTAAATGCCGTGATTACTCCGATGTCGGACAGCTGTGTGCTCACCTTGTCTGTTGCGCTTGTTTGACTTGTTGTCAGTGATTTGTCTGTGTGTCTAACATTCGTGTTCTGGTAAATTCTTGCATTGTGTTTTGAGGATACTGTTCAGGCTGACCAGTTTACACGGAGTGTGTAAAGCTGGGAAGAGAGCAGGTTAGTAGGTCGCGCGACATACACTTTGCACTTAGGATTTGTGAATATGTTAGACACACTAGTTTAGGAGAGTGCCCACTTTGTAAGTTTTGTTATTTAGTTAGTGTAGTTTAGTTAGAGCGTCTTGACGCCGAAGATTTCTTTTCTACATTTTTTGTTTGGTACTTAGGTTAGTCGAATTAACTTTTAGCTAGTTTGTTTTGTTTTATTGATTTCTTTGATTTGGCATCTCTCGTGCTCGCCTTCCCACCTTGGGGTTTTGTTTGTGTTGAAATGTTTGTTTTGTTTGTTGTTGTTATTTATCGTTTGTACATATTGTAAATATTATTTTCTTCAATCATTAGTTATGGCCTTGAGGATTAATAAATCCCTTTGAGCTGAATTTGAGGAGTACGCCTTCTTTTCTTGCTCTGTCCTGCACTTTGAGGCACACACACACCATTTTTTAAAAGTGTTATTCCCTTAATCTCTAGACAACATTAAAAGGGACGTAACATTTATGGGGGCTCGTCCGGGATCCAAACAGTTGGATTTTTCCCGGTCAATAATAATTATAGTGTGTGTGTTTCTTTATGCGGGATTTTGCAAGGAAACGTTTGGTTGCATTGTAAACGGAGATAGTGATAGTAACGTGAAAGTTGAAATCATGAGTACACCTGATTTTGATTTGCAGTCGTTTATTGATACACCAACGTTAGATACATTGGACAAGTGCAGAAAGGATGATTTGTTAAAAGTCGCTGACCACTATGGGATCTCTGTGGTGAGACAAGCATTAAAGGCAACAATTAAAGCTGCTATTCATCAGGGGCTGGTTGAACTTCATGTGCTTGAGTTGACAGATGCGGATGGTGTGGAGGCTGGCCGGTCGGCAGTGGAAACGTGTTCAAAAGGCCCTGGTACAGTGGGGAAGGTGCTGAGCGAGGCTGCCGAGGTGGAGGTCGGGGCCGAGACTAAGGCTGCCATGCCGCCCTTTTCTCCTTTTTCTCCGCTTTCCGGTGGTGCTAGTGGCGATGTGCGACTTAAGGTCCGACTCGCCCGAATGCAGATGGAAGCACAGGAGCGGGCAGAGACACGTAAGGCCGACATGGAGATGCGTCTCAAGATACGCAGTTTAGAGATTGAGGCTGAAACACAGGTAAATTTGAGAAAACTTGAGTTGGAGTCAAGGAAAGTTGTCTCTGACTCGGTTATGTCTAATCCTGTGGTTACCTCACATGTTGCAAGTGATGTTTCAACAGCTGTCTTTGATGTTAGTAAGCACATATCTTTGGTGCCTCACTTCAGAGAAACCGAGGTGGATACCTATTTTTCAGCGTTTGAACGTCTAGCATCCGCACTTAAATGGCCGAAAGAGGTATGGCCTCTTTTATTACAATGTAGGTTGGTCGGAAAAGCTCAGGCGGTTATTTCAGCACTGCCGGTTGAGGATAGCTTGCACTATGAGACGGTGAAGAACGCTATTCTCCGCGCGTATGAGCTTGTGCCCGAAGCTTATCGACAGCGGTTTCGAAGCCAGAAGAAAACAGCACAGCAAACGTTCGTAGAATTTGCCCGTGAGAAAGGAATTCTTTTCGATAAGTGGTTGGCCGCGAATAAGACGAAAGATTTTAATTCTCTAAGGGATTTGATGCTTTTGGAAGAGTTCAAGAATTGCTTACCTGAACGTGTGGTCACTTATTTAAACGAACAAAAGGTAACGAATTTGTCTCAGGCTGCAGTTTTGGCCGACGAATTTGTTTTAACTCACAAGAGTGTATTCGTTTCGACTCATGCTGACAAAATGCTGTCTTTGCCTGCACCACAAAATTTGAGTCCCCGTTTTAAGGGTAATACATCACAGCCGAAAGAAACAAGAGAATGCTTTTATTGTCATAAAACAGGACACGTAATTGCCGATTGTCTAATTTTAAAACGAAAACAACCTGGACCACCAAAACCAGTTGGTTTTGTAAGAACAATGCCCGTGCGCTCTGAGCATGTGTCGAAAGCGGATGAGATTGATGAGAGATTTAAGCCATTCATGATGAAAGGTTTACTGTCCATAGATGGTAGACCTGAGGAACAAAAAGAGGTCCAGATTTTACGAGATACTGGGGCAATTCAGTCATTTATTGTATCTGAGGTCCTTCCATTGTCCGAACGGACGTCGTGTGGTTCAAGTGTACTAGTTCAGGGTATTGGAATGGACATTATAAAGGTTCCGCTACATCGTGTTCATTTACAGTGTGAGTTGATTTCAGGTTTTGTTAAGGTTGCAGTACGTTCTGCCCTTCCTGTGAAAGGGGTTACGTTGATTCTTGGCAATGATTTGGCTGGAGGAAAGGTGACACCTGTTGTAGAAGTGGTTGACAAGCCTGACTTTGTTAACACTAATGATATTGCTGATACATTTCCGGATGTGTTTCCCGCAAATGTTGTGACGCGCGCGCAAAAACGAAGAATAGGCAATGACATTACGTTAAATGATTCATTCATGATGCCACTCTTTGCTGAAGAGAACTCTTCACCCGAGTTGCAGTGTTCTAAGGTTGTGAAACCAGAACAAAGGGTTGATGGAGTTGTGACTGATTTAGAAGTGTTGACAGTACCAATAAAACGTGAACGGATGGTAGCATCACAGCGAGATGATCCTTCTTTGAACAAGTTTTTCACTGCTGTTGAGCATCCAAAATCTGTAAAAGATCGAAAAGCTGAATATGTGATAGACAATGAGTTACTGTTACGTAAGTGGAGACCTATCGCTGGTATAGATAATGAGTGGGATGTTACCTGTCAAATCGTGTTACCCACTGCTTACAGACAGCAAGTCTTAAGTTTGGCTCATGATCATCCGATGTCAGGTCATCTAGGAATTACGAAAACATATGATCGTATATTGAAACATTTCTTTTGGCCTGGTCTGAAGAAAGATGTCTGTCAGTATTGTAACACTTGTCATGTGTGTCAGATAACGGGAAAACCAAATCAAAAGATCCCACCAGCTCCATTGATTCCGATCCCTGTAATTGGGGAGCCTTTTGAGCATGTCATTTTAGATTGTGTCGGCCCTTTACCAAAGACCAAGTCAGGAAATCAGTTTTTGTTAACAATTATGTGCTCCGCAACACGATATCCAGAAGCAATTCCACTGAGAAAAATTACTTCTGTTACAATTGTAAAGGCATTAATTAAATTCTTTTCCACATTTGGATTGCCAAAAATTGTACAGACGGACCAGGGAACGAATTTTCTCTCCAGACTGTTCAGGCAGGTGGTAAAAACCTTGGAAATATCACACAGAGTTTCGAGTCCGTATCATCCCGAAAGCCAAGGGGCAATTGAACGTTTTCACCAAACGTTAAAATCAATGCTGCGCAAATACTGTTTAAGTTCCGGTAACGAGTGGGATGAGGGAGTTCCGTTAGTCTTATTTGGTGTTCGCGAAACAGTTCAAGAGTCTCTTTGTTTTAGTCCTGCAGATCTGGTGTTCGGACATACCGTGCGTGGTCCACTCAAAGTTTTAAAAGAGGGAATGTTGCGTGAGGATGCCGCATCTAAGGAAAATGTACTGGATTATGTTAGCCGATTCAGAGAACGCTTGCATACTGCCTGTACGTTTGCAAAAGAACATTTGGCGGAGGCTCAAAAGAGCATGAAAAAGCATTTCGACTTAAAGTCTGTTACTCGTGAGATTAAACCTGAAGATGAAGTATTGATACTTTTACCAGTTCCTGGTTCTGCTCTGTCTGCTCGATTTGTTGGTCCATACGTGGTATCGAAAAAGTTGAGTGAGACAGATTATGTTGTGCATACTCCAGATCGTAAACGGAAATTTCGAACATGTCATGTAAATATGTTAAAGTTGTATCGTTCCAGAAAATCATCTGAAAGAATTGAGGAAATGGATACTCTGAAATCTACTTCTGTTGCTACGTCTGTTGCAGTTGTTTCAGCACCCACTGCCGAGGATTGCGAGGTGATATCGCCATCTGCTGGTGAGTCGTTTGTTGATGATGGCGTTTCCCTTCGTAATGCTCATGGGTGTGCCAGACTGTCTAACTCTGAAATACTACAGTCATTACCATCGTTTCTGTCTGATTTGTCAAAGGCCCAGAAGCAGGAGGTTATAGAGGTGATTCGTGATTTTCCTATGCTGTTTGGTGATATTCCATCCCAAACGACTGTGATACAACATGACATTCAGATCACATGTGATTTTCCAATCAAACAACATGCTTACCGAGTAAATAGTACAAAACGATCAGTCATGAAAACAGAAGTTGAGTACTTGCTAAAAAACGATCTAGCTGAACCCAGTTTCAGCCCATGGAGTTCACCGTGTCTTCTTGTCTCAAAACCAGATGGTACATTTCGATTCTGTACAGACTTTAGAAAAGTAAACTCTGTTACTGTTCCGGACAGTTATCCTCTACCTAGGATGGAGGACTGTATAGATAACTTGGGTTCCGCAAGATTCGTAACCAAATTAGATCTACTTAAAGGTTACTGGCAGGTTCCTCTTACACCACGCGCTACAGAGATATCAGCTTTCGTAACTCCTGATAACTTTCTACAGTACAAGGTAATGGCGTTCGGATTGCGAAACGCTCCGGCAACATTTCAGCGTCTTGTCAATATTGTGTTATCAGGAGTACCAAATTGTAATGCTTACCTTGATGACCTGGTGATATATTCCTCCGACTGGCATGAACATTTGTCCCTCCTGAGAACAGTATTTAAACGTTTAGCAAGTGCGTCCTTAACTATAAATCTAGCAAAATGTGAGTTTGGGAAAGCCACAATTACATATCTAGGTAAGGTAGTCGGACAGGGTCAAGTCCGGCCGGTGGGTGCAAAAGTTTCCGCGATTGTTGATTTTCCTGTGCCTACCACACGACGAGAGTTACGTCGTTTCCTAGGCATGGCTGGGTATTATAGGAATTTTTGCCGAAATTTTTCAACTGTTGTACATTCCCTTACCAATCTGTTAAGTCCTGCAACTAATTTCATATGGTCAGAATCGTGCCAACATGCTTTTAATAGCGTAAAGACTCTGTTAAGTAGTGCACCTGTCCTAGCCGCTCCGGATTTCTCACGTCCATTTAAGCTTGAAGTGGATGCGAGTGCGTTGGGTACTGGCGCCGTACTTCTTCAAGAAGATGACATTTGTCTAGATCATCCAGTTTGTTATTTTTCGCGAAAATTTAACAAGCATCAGATAAATTACTCTACAATAGAGAAGGAAGCCCTTGGACTTCTTCTAGCATTGGAGTTCTTTGAGGTTTATGTCGGTTCTTCTGCTTTACCTGTTACGGTATATACTGATCATAACCCGTTAGTATTTTTGTCGAGGATGTATAATCATAACCAACGACTCATGCGTTGGTCATTGTTTATGCAGAATTACAACCTTAACATTAAACATAAGAAGGGTTCTGAAAATGTTGTTGCTGACGCCTTGTCGAGAGCATAATATAGCTAACTAAACTATATTTTTTTTTTTGGTATATCTACGTTTCAATGTTTTCTTTAAAAGTAATTTAAATCTTTAAGGGGGGAAGTGTTACGTACTCGTACGTAGTTAAGTGTTGCAATATGGACATGTGGGGGTGTTGTTGTTGTTGTTGTTGTGGTCTGTGTGTTTCAGGTGTTCATTGGATCAGTCTACTGCCAATCTTAATGAAGGGCGATGACGTCTCGGTTCACCTCTGCCAATCACATCTTACTGCTGCAGTTAAATGCCGTGATTACTCCGATGTCGGACAGCTGTGTGCTCACCTTGTCTGTTGCGCTTGTTTGACTTGTTGTCAGTGATTTGTCTGTGTGTCTAACATTCGTGTTCTGGTAAATTCTTGCATTGTGTTTTGAGGATACTGTTCAGGCTGACCAGTTTACACGGAGTGTGTAAAGCTGGGAAGAGAGCAGGTTAGTAGGTCGCGCGACATACACTTTGCACTTAGGATTTGTGAATATGTTAGACACACTAGTTTAGGAGAGTGCCCACTTTGTAAGTTTTGTTATTTAGTTAGTGTAGTTTAGTTAGAGCGTCTTGACGCCGAAGATTTCTTTTCTACATTTTTTGTTTGGTACTTAGGTTAGTCGAATTAACTTTTAGCTAGTTTGTTTTGTTTTATTGATTTCTTTGATTTGGCATCTCTCGTGCTCGCCTTCCCACCTTGGGGTTTTGTTTGTGTTGAAATGTTTGTTTTGTTTGTTGTTGTTATTTATCGTTTGTACATATTGTAAATATTATTTTCTTCAATCATTAGTTATGGCCTTGAGGATTAATAAATCCCTTTGAGCTGAATTTGAGGAGTACGCCTTCTTTTCTTGCTCTGTCCTGCACTTTGAGGCACACACACACCATTTTTTAAAAGTGTTATTCCCTTAATCTCTAGACAACATTAAAAGGGACGTAACACGTATCCAGTAAAAAGTAAAAAGGTAAAAGTGTTTGCATTTGTTCCTACAAATTTCTATTGGTTGCACCACATGATTTTTTTAAACGTAAAACGTATTTCTATTAGTTTTTTTTTCAAGAATGTTAAACCTTTTTGATTATCATAATAAGACAGCTAAATCACCTTTTTAATTGTATGCCCCTCATCATCGAAGTGTTATTAAGTCATTGTATGTATGAAATTTGCATAAATTAATAGAAAAGATATGAGTATCATGTCATTTATATGATACATACTTAATGGATTTTAACAATCAGTCCAGATGGATCAAATTAACCATGCTACATTGTTTCCCCCCTACATTAGTTGTAAGCACAGGTTGACGTTGAGGACTGAAGACAATTATTAACACAATGGGACACACCAACACAGCATGAGTTTCTCATCCTTTGGCGTCATATAGGTGACGCCATATGACATTTCGTCGAAATCTTACGCACATGGCATCCTTTAGCGTCAATATAACACGCACTGTTATGGGTAGGTTTAGGTCTGGGGTCGGGTTACGGTTATGACGCCTTGGGATCTGCGTCTCATATTGACGCTAAACGATGCCATGTGCGTTGGATTTAGATGAGCGTCACCTGTATGACGCCTTGGGTTCTGCGTCTCATATTGATGCTAAAGGATGCCATGTGCGTAAGATTTCGACGAAATGTACAAAGCGTCACATGTATGACGCCAAAGGATGAGAACGGGCTGGAGTTTCAGGTCACAATCCAGTCCTAAATGCCAGTGGAGTCATGTCATTCTTTGAAAGCAAAGTGGTTTTGAATGAGAACTAGTTCCAGTGGGAGACTCTGTCAGCCCGTCCAGTCTGAGAGGTGCACCCCTCTGGGCAAACGTCCCATTGGCACATTACGCATGCCGGAGGATGTGGGATGAAAAAGGATGCGGGGGTCAGTGAAGAGCTGTGAAGGATAAACAGAGAGGCTCTTTCTTTGGTTGGGAAGTTCCTGCCATTTTCACCTCACAATTTCATTGAATATCACACAGTGAAAACACCTGGAGATATAAGACAATTTCCCAATCCAGAACACAGTTTGTGTTCTTAAACATAGATATTACTACTCGGAGTTTTGAGTTTAATCATAAAAGGCATCCTGGAGCAACGAAATTGGTGTGAAATTAACAATAAGCTCTTAATTATCTCGTCTAGGAAGCCAAGTCAAATCTTGATAGCGGTGGCTTTCCGTTTGGCAAGTGCACTTTCTGTTCACACCACCCAAGGCAACATTCAATTCCATTATTCATTATTTGAATTCTGGCACAGTCATAAAGATCAGGCAGACGCTGGATTGGTTTCATCTTCTTGTCCATGCTCATGCCAACACGATTAAGATAGAAACGATAATGCAGCCATCTCTCTCTTATAAATTAACTATGAAAACAGCAATGGCCCAGACATGCCTATAATAGGAGACTATCTAACATGTAACCTGTGTATCCTACTGTAGTCCACTGGGTTATGAAAAAAGTACAACTTTCTGTGTACTTCCAAGTCTCCAAAGATGCAGAGTGTACATCCCCTCTTACACCGCTCAAATTCAGCTCTGACCTGCAGTTTCTGAACCGCAGTGGGGATCCAAGGCAGCCCCAAGCGGCCCGCTCCTAATACAATGAAAAACAGATAACATCTGCACTCGGCTGCCACAACCAGACAGATGGTGGACAAGGGAACAGTGGGAGAAGGAGGAAAAAGTACCACAAGGTTTTACACTCGGTTTTGACTCGGTTTACAGCACCAACTGCCTTTCCAAGGGTTACCTGACGCAAGAGAGACCCATCAAAGTTATCAGCTGAGCTTTTCATGCCATCATCTAGCAGCAGGAGTGAGGGATATCTTGATTTCAGAGGGAACTGCTTTGGAGCCAATAGCTTGTCTAGACTGTGTGGTTTAAGAAAAGAGAGATTCAACAAGAGCTGAAAGCAAATCAATCTGAATGGCAACCTAGAAACCATTTAAAAACTAAGGATTGGTTCTGATTCCTAGAAGAGTTAATGCAGATCAAATATGATATTATGTAGGAATGAGAAAATGACAAGGGAGGTTTTATCCGAGAGAGCCAGCTGGTGTCTAAATCTACAGAGCTTTGATCATAAAACTGAGCATTTTAATACCATCTTAAGACATATTAAGTGATATGGAGTGACTACTAATATGTATGTGCCTGTTATGTCTGCTATACCGTTATAAAGATGCCACTGATTTACATTAAAATATATCAGAATATCAGACATTTTGGACATAAATATCAGCAACTGCACCAAATTGCATATTTGTGTTTAGCTTGGGTCTCTGAATACAATAGAGGTGTTTTTCTCTCATATTTCAAACTACTGTATATACACATAAATAAATAAATACAAATTTTTATCATTTTATATGTAAGGCTTTACAGGGTTATCTGAAAAGGTTTTGGTTAATGTAAAGTGTACTATAAGTAAACACACCCCTTGATAAATCTTTGGTTAAAATTTTTTATAAATACAACAAATAAAATAAAAAGGGAATGTTTTTTTTTATAATTTGGAAACAAATATTTAATATCTATATATATATATATATATATATATATATAATAACATGAATTAAATGAATGTATTAAAAAGGATATACCAACGCTATCTCACGACCAATTCGTACGAATTCGTACGAGTGATTAAAAGGTGGCTAATTCGTACTAATTCATACGACCTCACTCGTACGAATTCATACGATTTGTCTAAACCCACGTGATGGGTAGGTTTAGGGGCGGGTCAGGGGTAGGTCATTCGTACGAATTCATACGAATTTGGTAACTCGTAAAATATGTACGAATTAGCAAAAATCGTACGAATTTGTACGAGTGGCCGTGAGATCGGGCTAGATATACATGAAACATTGTTCCATATGCCTTTAAACTGTTTAAACATCAACTGTCAACATCAACAAAGAACTGGTACATGACTTTACAACTGAAAAAAAAAGAAGAGACTTTTCCACATGACACTGAAGTTGACCAATCAAGTTTTCTGCAATCTAGTTGGCAAAACATCTTATTGCTTAGAAGGGGTAAAAAAAATTAATAAAAAAGGCAAGTTCTGTGACCAAAATCACAGCTAAAGCAAAAATACTGAACTCTTCTCGGGGGGCTTTGCTACACCACGTAAAAAAAAAAAAAAAAAAAAAAAGAAGCTTTTGTAAGCAGTGTACTTTTAAACTGAAAGCTGAATAAAAAACCAAGCCCAGGGGATTCTTGCTCCAGTAATGAGATTAAAGTCCCAAGTGTTGTACACAAAGTCAGAACTCAGTTTGTGTTTTTTCCTCCCAGAAGCAGAGACACCCTTGGGAGAGCATTGCTTTAGCACAGGGATGCTTCTTTTATACTGCAACCTGTTTAATATGCACAAACATGTGCCTAATTGTTTGAGATGATCGTCCCAGATATTTTGAATCACTCAACCTGTTAGCATGTTCTGTTTGAGTGTGGGTGGCATGCATTTTGATTTCCCTAAAGAGTGTAGACATGGTGGCCCTTTAAATATTGCTCTGTTTGATGTGCCAAGATTGTATAATATCTAAAGAGGAATATCTGTTAGCATTCCCATGCATCTGAATGGGAGTCTGATAGACCCTCAGGTTCCCTTCACTTCACAGAGTGCATGAAGTTTCCAATATTACACATTAGGGGTGTAACGGTTCACAAAATTGACGGTTCGGTTCAATACGATACACTTGTGTCACGGTTCGGTTCGGTACGGTTCGGTAGGTTTCCAATACAGCAAAAAGAAAGAAATGCCAGAGAAATTTCCTTGATTTAATTTTTTTAATTATATTTTTATTAAAACTAACATCATAAAGAATGATATTTTTTAACTTTAAGCAATGATGGAGCTATACTTGACTTTTATTAGGAGCTTATAAAACAAAACAGCTCCTTGGACAAAATGAAATGTATTATTGTAGTAGGCTAGTTATAAACGAAGGTTTATTTTAGTTCAGATTAACATTTGAGGGCAGCAATTGTATTCATAATGTCAAAATAAAACCGACGTGATGTTACTTGAAAGCATTATAGCCTACTATTCCTGCCAAACTTCCATGGTTACAGTTAGTAGTGTTACTACAGTAAACCCATGGTGAATGTTGCTGATCTGTGGACACTGGATAGTTCATTCATGGCACAATGTTTCTTCCTGGTTTCCACGTCAGCACTGTTTGATCCGTTAATAACGGAGAAATGTGAATGTGTCTCACTAGATCTCGCAGCGATGTTATTACTTCAGTGGCGAATTCAAATTTTTTCCTTACTGGATTTGGCTGTGTAGTAACAGTGCTGATGATCAAGATCGGCTCGCGCTGCATTGGTCCAGACTGATAAACGGTCCGTCAACCACACAATAACGACACTCAGTTTCGTTCCGCTTACATTACATTTGGCATTTGATGTTGGACAATGTTGTGGTCACGCCAGCGTCTCTAACATTATGAGCGCGCTTGCGACGCGCCTACATTTGAAATAACGAAATTTTGGTCGGCAGGGAAAATAGTCCAACGAACCGTTCGGTTCAAAAATGCGTACCGAAAACCGAACCGAAAGCCTCGTACCGAACGGTTCAATACGAATACGTGTATCGTTACACCCCTATTACACATGTATTTATTTATTTTATTTTCAGTTAAATAAGTGTTTCATCTTCAAACTATACTATAAAATGACACAGAAGAGTGCACAGGTACAAAAATGTAAATTAATCTTCAGTCTGGACTATAGAAAATGAGGGGAGAGGAAACCTGTTTGGACACAATATTTTTTGTCTTCTATCAGTGGTGCATATATCACACACTGCAGCTTTAAATCTAGAAACACTGTATATTGATCTACTGTTGCTACTGTGAAGAGGTTTTCAATTCTGTGTTGGGGGAGAGTCGGTGGGGTCAGCTGAGCCCTGCCTGGAGCATATCCAAACCTGCACTTTCCCTGCAGCAATATATGTAAGACTCCTTTAACTGGATATTTCCCAAGCTTTTGCAGCTGCATTCATGAAATGTTATAAATAAATACTGATTCAAACGGAGACATTCTGTGAAAAACTATGCCATCAGATCAATAAAGGGGCCCACATTGTGTCTCCTGAGCTCTTCTATAACTTAACCTCAGCTATAAAAACCTCACAATCCATTATGATTATTATTACAGCTGTATCTCTAGCTGACAGGGTTATCAGATTAGCTTGTTTCCACAAAACTTCACAGGTTGCACTATTTTATAGTAAGTGCACTTACAGCGTACTTACCTAAGAACTTACTGGGTAATTTAAGGTAACATGGGTTAAGGTTAGGTTTAAGTTCAGGGTTATTACTTAGTTATTACCCAGTTATAGTACCACTTAACATTTCCCTCTTTGTATTTGCATACATAGACACACAGTGAAAAAGTAACCTATGCTGTTTACGTTGACGTAAACATTAATAAGAGGAAATATTTCCTGAGCAGCAAATGAGCATACGGATGATTTCTGAGGGATCATGTGACACTAAATGTAATATGTCAAAATTATTTTGATCAAATAAATGCAGCCATATATTTTATTTTAATAAACATTATTATTATCATCATTATCCCCGCTACCTATAACTATAGGTATTGTAAACCTTGCTAGTTTCCAACATACTGGTGAGTGTGGCAACTCATAACTCCTCAGAAAAGGACTGAACAAATGCTATGTCAGTCAACGTTCAATCAAAACAGAGTTAAATCAAAACCCGCCCAACGGGGTGGGAAAATACCCCATCTGGCTACTCTGCTGGCAGAGGACTTTAGCATGCTTGTCATTCTGTATTTGACTTGTGTATCTGTTATGAGAAAGTCACTGTGCTGTGACATTATTAACCAAGACATTGGCTGTTCCATGAGGCACAGGTCTAGCACAGATGACAATGGTCTATTTAAATGACAGCTAACTAACATGGTCTAGCATCCATGAAATGATGCAAAGTCATTAATGGCCTTTAGCACTGTAATACTCAGTTTTTGATGTTGTCATAATTTGTTTAACAGTATTGCATTCTAGTAAATGTTTATGTTGAATATTGACAATTAAGCTGATTAAAGGGATAGGTCACCCAAACTATTTTGCTCGCCCTCATGTTGTTCCATACCTGTATGAATTTCTTTCTTTTGTTTAACACAAAATTAAATATTTTGAAGAATGTTGTTAACCAGACAGTTGACGGTAGCCATTGACTATTGACAAAATAGCATGGAAGTCAATGGCTACTGTCAACTGTCTGGTTAACAACATTCTTCAAAATATCTTCTTTTGTGTTAAACACAAATTTTGGTTTCAAAGGTGCTGATTGTGAGAACGCAGATGTTCTTATACGCCTTCTGCCACGTAATGTTTCTGCTCTGTCTTGAATGGTGGCTGGCACTGACTACAATGCCTTCATATTGTTTGCCAGATTTGTTAATGTCAATGCATTACAATGTCAATTAAGATGAAGTCAAAACAAAGGAAATTACATTGATTCATATTGTGACTGAAAGAGTGGGAAAACAAACCGATGAAAAACAGCAGGAGTGATAAGTGGAACGACATTACTGGAATATGCCTTTTATTTGCTAAATTGTGATATAGAAAAGACATTACTTATCACTTTCTTCACAGAAACAGTATTCTGAGCTGAGTTTTTTCTTGCCGAAGATAATAAACTAATGAAGATATGAACTTAGAATGGCATTGTGAGTTGGTTTCTTAATTTACATATGCCATGTGGTGACATCTCCACCTCATTTTATTAGTTCTGCCATATTACACTGCCATTAGAAAAAGTGACACTTTACCCCTAAAAAAGCTTGTAATGCATCTCTGACCTTGGAGCAAATGGTTATGTTCTGTATAAGTGATCTGATTCAGGCCCTATTACACTTTAAATGAACATTAATATCCATAGTATATCGGGTCATCAGTCAAGTGGTCAGCCAAGAACCTACTATTATCATGCATTTCTAGCAGCCACCACACGTCACACTCACATTTTCAAATGCTCAATACACTCCTCTCGCTCAGCCATTCTACTCTCCCCTCTCATTGAAAATGAACTGTGACCTAGCGTCTAACTCTGAGCAGTTCCCCGTTTTCAACTTCAACTGCCCTCTCTCACTTCAGCTGCTATTTATCTGCACCAACGAAATAGGATAAGCGGTCTATTTATCTGCCAGAAGCCAGTACAGGTCAAATTAGCCAAATCATAAAATAAAATATGCCCTATCTGCTTAAATGTATCCACTGATAGTACAGTTGTGATTTTTTATTGGATTATTAAAAAGTACGTTATTCTGAGATTAGACATTTTTAACAGCAAATACAAATTTGATTAATATCAAACATAGACCAGTTGCACCATCTGTGCATAAATTACAACTTAGTGCCCTTTTACAATTAGGCTAAGTTAAAGCTGATATACCTCGAGCAGAATCAAAAAGCGAACTGGTGTGATGTCATTTTGTACATAATCAGACCAAAGTTCATTTCAGGAGTTCGAAATCACTTGCCAAAGTGAATTTTCCAGAAATGTTCACTCCGGCTGGTAAACACCTTCCAACTACCATTGATCCATGGCAATTACGTAATAGGTAGGTGTGGCTCTGTGGCTCCGCCTTCTTTGACGTGAAAATCTTCTCTTGTTCATTTCTTCTGTTCAGTCCGTCAATGTTCCAAAAAAACTCAAAGTGAAGTTGTCATTTTAATTTAAATTAATTTCTGAGATTCATTACTGTAAAGCTGCTTGTTTTAAAGCAATCTAATGCATAAAGTGTTACATAAATATAAATGTGACGTGACGACCAAAGTGCCAAATTGCAGACCTTATATATCCATATCGCTTTCTTAACTGTTGTTTTCTCACATTTACGGACCAGGATTAAGATGTTAGAATCACCTTAAACAACAGTCTTTTCAAGTAATTTTACACACTTCAGGTTAAAGTTCCTCCCACTTACGGTTTTATCCGAATACAAACAGTCATACGAATACGAATACGAATAATTTTGAGATTGTTACAGATACAAATACTGGCTCTGCTGCACACCCCTAAGCAGATTATATATACACTCACCTAAAGGATTATTAGGAACACCTGTTCAATTTATCATTAATGCAATTATCTAATCAACCAATCACATGGCAGTTGCTTCAATGCATTTAGGGGTGTGGTCCTGGTCAAGACAATCTCCTGAACTCCAAACTGAATGTCAGAATGGGAAAGAAAGGTGATTTAAGCAATTTCGAGCGTGGCATGGTTGTTGGTGCCAGACGGGCCGGTCTGAGTATTTCACAATCTGCTCAGTTACTGGGATTTTCACGCACAACCATTTCTAAGGTTTACAAAGAATGGTGTGAAAAGAGAAAAACATCCTGCTAGAGGTCAGAGGAGAACAGGCCGACTGATTCAAGCTGATAGAAGAGCAACTTTGACTGAAATAACCACTCGTTACAACCGAGGTATGCAGCAAAGCATTTGTGAAGCCACAACACGCACAACCTTGAGGCGGATGGGCTACAACAGCAGAAGACCCCACCAGGTACCACTCATCTCCACTACAAATAGGAAAAAGAAGCTACAATTTGGAAGAGCTCACCAAAATTGGACAGTTGAAGACTGGAAAAATGTTGCCTGGTCTGATGAGTCTCGATTTCTGTTGAGACATTCAGATGGTCAGAGTCAGAGTCAGAATTTGGCGTAAACAGAATGAGAACATGGATCCATCATGCCTTGTTACCACTGTGCAGGCTGGTGGTGGTGGTGTAATGGTGTTGGGGATGTTTTCTTGGCACACTTTAGGCCCCTTAGTGCCAATTGGCCATCGTTTAAATGCCACGGCCTACCTGAGCATTGTTTCTGACCATGTCCATCCCTTTATGGCCACCATGTACCCATCCTCTGATGGCTACTTCCAGCAGGATAATGCACCATGTCACAAAGCTTGAATCATTTCAAATTGGTTTCTTGAACATGACAATGAGTTCACTGTACTAAAATGGCCCCAACAGTCAACAGATCTCAACCCATTTGAGCATCTTTGGGATGTGGTGGAATGGGAGCTTCGTGCCCTGGATGTGCATCACACAAATCTCCATCAACTGCAACATCAAAATGCTTTCAGCACCTTATTGAATCAATGCCACGTAGAATTAAGGCAGTTCTGAAGGCGAAAGGGGGTCAAACACAGTATTAGTATGGTGTTCCTAATAATCCTTTAGGTGAGTGTATATATATATATATATATATATATATATATAATATGCTTGGGTGATACAATCTCTAATGACAAATGCTACATAAAGCAATAGCAGAATCCGGAGAGTTTTCCAGTCACTAAAACCACATTTGGAGGTATCATCCCAGACAACAAAGAAGGACAGCAGAGTTTTGAAGTTTGCTTTAAAAGAAGAAAAAAACATACTTAAATGAGTACAACAAAAAAGAACGTACATGTGTAAATGGCAATCTGCCTTGACTAACCACTTGTGATCAGACCACCCAAGAGGAATGTTAATAAGAGGTGTGAACAAGTCTTAAGAATTCCCTTTATCTCTTATATAGTGGTCTGTTACTCTGTTTAGATCAGTAGCAGAAAAAATAATGCTATTTCTGAGAGCACCATGCTATCAAAGAAGTGGATATCACAGTGTTCAGCGGGTGTTGGGGTGCTTCTTAATGGTAGGTCTCAATCGCCGCCTCCAAACACTGATTAAAGATAGAGATCACAGCAGGAAGGGGAAGTAGAGAGAGCTACATCAAACAACCTTAGTGCCGTGAAACAGGTATGCACTACTTTCTCTCACTTCTGTCTCACTAACACACTCTCTCGTGCTTGTATCAGCAAGATGAACAGAGACGTGGGCTTTGGGCAAGTCATATTAATTCCTTATTCCTGGTTTAATGAGTTGAAAGGAATTATGCTTCGAAATCATCCCCATTTCCATAATGTGAACTAGTGAGGCTAAGCAACCCCCTCCATCTTATCCTCCCTGCATTTCTTACAACTGAATCCACATAAGCCCCATGGCTTGATCAAAGTGAAACTCTACGAAAAAGAAGGGTTATGGATTGGAAAGGATACGTTTAGCAGAGTTCAACAATTCCGAACTGTCAAAGCAGTAATTGGTGCTCTGACAGGCGCCTGACGCTATGACATCATACCTCCATATGCTCCATATACCTCGTATGTTTGACTTCACACATGCTGCTGTAAATGTGTTAAGATGTACAGTAGGTTTCTGAAACCAGTAGCTTGAAGAAAGACACACAAGTGTACCTTGCTACTTGACCCTTCACCTACCACTGACCAATACAAACTAATTGTCTTTTAGAAACAGTTACATTTTGTAGTTCTGTTTTGTTTTTCTGTTGTAATCTGGGATAATGAAAAAATGGGCTCAGTAAGATTTCTTTTTAATACTGTTATTCAGAAAGGATGCACTAAATTGATCGAAAGTGACAGTAAAGTATAATACTACAAAAAACTATATTCCAAATAAATGCTTTTTTTGTAACTCTATTCAACAAAGAATCCAGAAAAATAATAATGATCACTGTTTTCACAAGAATATTAAGCAGCACAACTTTTGATAACAGTAGTAATAATAAGAAATGTTTTTGAGCACCAAATCAGCATATTAGATTGATTTATGAAGGATCGTGTTACACTGAAAGACTGGAGTAAATAATGCCGAAAATTACATTAAAAAAATATAGATTTAAATAGAAAACAATGATTTTAAATAATAATAATAATTCACAATATTATTGTTTTAACTGTTATTACTTCTTTAAAAAAAACATAAAAAATATTTTGAATGGCAGTGTATTTTAATTTAATAAATATTAAATTAAGTGAATTTTTTTTACTAAATATTAAGAATTAGTAATTTATAAACATCATAAAAATAATTTTGGCACAGTTATGAGGGTCTGCAGGGTCCCCTTTGTTATATAATTTCCTGTTTTATATATTTTTTTCAGGTTTTTTTTTTTTTTTTTTGTTACATGATTTTTTCTTTTGAAAATTTTCGAATATTAATAAGCAGTTGGTGTTAAAATGTCTTTCTAAGACATAATAATAAAATGCTATGCCAAACTACTTTGCGTTTTCAAGAATTTATTCCTTTAATGAGGCTTTTTTTCTTCATTATATCAGGACATTTGCATCACCCTGATTTCTTTGGCTTTGTGGATTGCATTTTTAATGCTTTTTAAATATATTCATAGATCCAGACAAAAAAAGAAAGTGTCATGTCATTGAGCTATCTACCAAATGAAGTTTTTCTCTTTTCAGTTTTTTCTGTTAGGCTCAACTCTGCATTGCAGTCTCCACAGTCTAATTATTATGTTACTGCCTAATTCAACATTTCTGAATTACTAAAAGGCTTTGCAGTATCACAATCATTCCAGTCCACATAAAATAAAATAAAAATCAATCGTTTTTTTACCATTTTATAAGCATGTTGTGTACTAAAATCATGTTGTCCACAGAGTTGTCCTATTCATTCCTTTGGGATGTTCTATAAACCTTGTTTGAGCTTGCAACAGTAACCCAAGGATCAACTGCATTTAGGCATTCAACTGCAACTTCAATTTTTGTCCATGATTCCCAGCCAGCTGTGCCTTTCTGCATAAATTTCCTTCCGACCCACACATAATTTCCCAAATGAAACCGTGTTTGTCTGGTCTAAATGATCAATTTGCCCAGTGCACTGTCTGATGTGTGGCGTAACATTAAGATATGGTTTTTTAGCTTGGACAATAGAGTTGGCTGCTGACTGTGAACGGGGTAATTACACTAATGCGATGCAATGAACTGTGCAGTCCATGATTCCAGTGCGTGGATAATAATATGGTTTTGACTGACAGCGCAGTGCTAAATGGCGAGATTTGTACAGGACGGTGAAGTCCTTAAATAATTTATTGCGGAGGGCAGTGAGGCAGGAGGATATGCCGCGTGGCTTTCAGCTGTAAGGATTTTACCCAGGCAAGGTCAGCATAAAGCAGGGGTGTAAATGACAGCACAACCGATTCATACAAGAGATGTGAGCGACCTAGCAATGTCCTCAGAATGAAGGCAACACAGTTTTGAATGATGTATTACTCTTTTCTGTATGACCAAAAATGACAGAGTATTTTAAGACACACTTGGACACGTGCATAATAATAGTGCACATCTATCTAGGTTAACGTTAGAGCCAGTGACCATGTAAAGTTGCTACCACTGATAAGCCATATTTGAGGTCAATTGATAGGCGAACGTTTGGATTCCCTGCCCGAATGTAATGTACTGTACTGTATGCACAGTATTTACCTCAAGAAACCACCATTGACGATCTGTCCCTCACAGACTGAGTGACTTCCCCACTTCCTGGTCAACTAACGTTTAGTAGACTATTAGGGGGCAGCACTAGTCATTTGTGAACTATTATCATTGTACTCTAAAGCAGGGTGACTGTCCTTGCTTTAAGTGTCCTAGATGAGTGTCAGCTGATTTATCAGTAAGTTATCAGTTTCTTTCCCCAAAACAAGAGTATCTTATACAGATAATGTCATATGTGTCAACATATTGACAATAATGTTCCCTACACATATATCCATTTGATCTTCGCAAAGATAAGAGGCAGCCTCTCTATATTCACTATGTTGTCCAGCATACAGCAGGAGATCTGCTTAGAAAATCCTCTGAGTATACAGAAGTATCAAAAGAATCAATAACCTTTTCATTGAGACAATAAATAAATCTCTGTGAGTTTGGTCGACTGTCAACATTTTGGTTGGGCACAAATTGTACAAAGCGACCTACTGTGTTCATTTCCTTCCCTGAAGAACTTTCAAAATGTCACTTACAGCCTCTTAGCCCCTTACTCTTAAAAGAGTGTTTTTTGCCCTTTCTTTAAAGGTGAGATGTGCCTGTTCCACTATTGTTACTAAACAGAACAGCAAAAGTATTTTAAGCCTATATTCAAGCAAGTTTCCTAAACACTTTTTTCTCTCTCTGTGTGTCATGTAAACTGCTCCCACCTTGGACATACCAGCCCGTTCTCATCCTTTGGCGTCATACATGTGGCGCTTTGGACATTTCGTCGAAATCTTACGCACATGGCATCCTTTAGCATCAATATGAGACGCAGAACCCAAGGCGTCATACAGGTGACGCTCGTCTAAATCCGACGCACATGGCATCCTTTAGCATCAATATGAGACGCAGATCCCAAGGCGTCATAACCGTACCCTACCCCAGACCTAAACCTACCCATAACAGTGCGTGTTATATTGACGCTAAAGGATGCCATGTGCGTAAGATTTCGACGAAATGTCATATGGCGTCACCTATGTGACGCCAAAGGATGAGAATGCGTTGGACATACCGTACATCATTGGTAGAGCCAATATTATTTTGTCGGGCTGCTCAAAAAAACAGAGCCATGGTATTTACATTATCCACAAATGGCTTACTTTATCTCTGTGCAATAAGCTAGAAGAGGGGAACTTATTTGAACATTGAAGAAATTGCACACATCGCCCTTTAAAAGATAGACAGAGTAGATAATGCTACAGCAACGGTCTTTTTCTTGGAATAGTCTTCCATCTGGTTTGAAAGGACACTGTCCACCAGTCTTTGTAAACATAATTAGACTAAGATCAAATATAACAGTGACAATCTGTTTCCAAAGAGATGTTAATTAGGAATAATGGCAGATGGACTCACATCTCCAATTATACACGCATTGAGGTATAGCCTTCTCTGTCTTAAGTGTTTTGCGCTTAATGGCATGCACTTAGTCAGTTCCTAACTAGCCCCTAATTAATTTGGAAAACATTAGGGTAATTAGCACCTTGTTGTCCTTTTGTCCACAAATGATCTGCAAATTTTGCACCTTGCCCTCTTTGGTGTAGATTTGAACTTTTACTTACACTTGTGAATCAGTTAAAGGGATACTTCGCAAGTCATTATTTACAGTACTCAACTTAATTTTGTTCAAAACCATATGCTGTTATTGTTTCCAAAATGGTCCATAAAATGGTCTGTTCCAGTCTTGTTCAAAACGTCTCATTTTGACACAACAATACGGGTTTTGAACGACATAATGATTAATAACCTAATTTAAATTTTTAGTTGAACTGTTCCCTTTATCATAGCTGTGCAGCAAGCACACTCCGTAAACTTCTCATCTCCTCAAGAAAATACTATAGTTAGCTATTCTCTAGCAATGATCTTGCCCTCAGGGCCCAGATATGGATTGCATTAGAAATCAGGGGATGAATGGACAAATTGTCTTCATGCCGACTCAGAGCCTGGTGTGGCCAATTACAAATTTTGGTACAATGCAATTTGGGCCACTTAAAAACCATGCAATACAGTCACAGGAAGACTTGTAATGCTTCACCTTAAATCATTCAACCATTTACCCCAACTGGGAGAGAGAAAGAAGGAAAGAGTGAAAGGGAGAAAAAAAGAGGAACCAAGAGAAATGGGATCAGCTAATCTCTATCAGCACTAGGGCACACTGAACCATGTCAGGGCATTCGCAGCAGGCTGAAACTATCTAGGGAGATCATTTAGTCAGAAACTTGAAGGCCAAAGCTGTAGCATCTGCTGGCTGTTGATAAAGGGTCATTTTGGGGATTGGATCCCTATCCATAGCTTCCACATCCTGGTCTGCAACCCAACAACTAACCATGCGATTAGCCCAAAATAGAGTCAGGAACGAGCCGAGAAGTATCTATAACCAAACGATCACTTGATATTTTCTGGTTTAACACTGGAACGGAAAGCAGATCATATAATTTGGGTAGAATTCCCATTGCCACTAGACCAACCTAATTTCACGAGTTGGTGATTTTGTATGAAAGCATAAAATTTTTAGAAAAAAAAAGTCCGCATGAAGGTCCATCCTTATTAGTATATACTATGATTGTTAAGTAAAATAATGATGATAAAACACAACGTAGAATTTGTCAATTGTCATAAATAAACTGAAATTCTTGAAGAAAAGATGGAATATTCAAACTTCAATAATCTTATAAACCAAACTAATACTACCACATTAAATCAGAGCTGCAGGTCACTGGTTATATGCATACAAAATGAACCCAAATCTGTTTACTATCAGGTTTTTAACTTTAAAGGATAAGAATAAATACTATGCTAAATGTGAAAATGTGACATTCAGGTTCATAGGTTATGCACTCTATATAACCAACAACTCAGCTTTGATCTGATTTGAAAAGTATAGCCAAAGGGTTATTTAACATCTTGACACACACTGACCCTGCCTCTGGCTTCACGTCACTTTGTTTACCATGGTTTAAATTTACTATATAGAATACTGTCTGTATTGATAACAAATTATACATCATTTGAAAGTTTTAAGGGATTCGTGTCAATCTACAGTGTCTGTTTTGTGATATACTGTAGATGCTCCAGCAACATAATGTCATTTGTGTTTGGAGTGCAAATGACAACATGCAAAATCAAAATGGGATTTCTTTGTTATGAAATAGTGATTACAAGATTAATCCAATCCGTCTCACTTGGGTAAAATGTCCATGACAATCGTCCATTGAAAAACATCCAACAACACTTTTTGTCAACAAAAGCGTTAAATCCGTGAAATATTGATATATTGTCCATTGTTAATATCAGATTTTGCCTGAACAATCTGCCCTCCATCATCGCTCTTCAAGAAATCTGAGTACCGTTTATGTTGTAAAACTGTTGATGATAGTATACGTAACAAATGAGCCAGCCTTACAAGTTTCTTTTTCAAAATAGGGCGATAGTTTTCCTTACAATATCCATATGATATCTACATGATTCGATACGAAACAAAAAAGAGGGTGAGTTAGGACACGTTTAAAGAGACACTGCTACTCTTTTCAAAGTGAGAAAGAAGTCTACAGTTTGCTGTTCATCGTCATAACTTTAGCAGTCAAACATATTTTGGGGGTGAAGGAAAGGTTAAGCCATGTTCTTGTGTCCGAGATATGCACAGTAAGGTGTTCCATGCAAGGAAATGGGGAAAAAAACACTACCTAAATAAAATCATGAAAGTAGGCCGAATACTGCTTGTTAATCTCTCATTTAATTAGAGATTAGAACGCGCTTAATGTCCGTCAGACACCATGTGCGAGGAATCTCAACTGGATTTCATGGCTAAGACAGAAGCATTTGGACCTGTGGTATCTGCTTTCCAACAAAGACATGCTGTCGTTAGATTTTGTGGACTGGGAAAGAACTGATTTTTGTATTTGCACTAATGAATGAATCAAATATAGGAGTTATATAGCCGTTATAGGTTGTTGTTTTTTAGCTCACACTGTGAAAAAGTTTATTGCATATTAACAACATTGTAACTACTATGTAATTACTATATCAATAACTCAGAAGCACTCTGTTTTTATGTGTGTGCATCTTGGTTTGAATTTTTATATATATATATTTTTTTTTTTAGTTTCTAACATTTGTGACTCTTGCAAGCATAGCTTTCAAGCGTCTGTGAAAGTCATTGTGAGTGCATGAACAGCTTCAGGCTTCTGGTTGCCTTTGAAGTCTTGCATTCTGATATTTGAATAAATGTGGAAAAACGTACCTTTATTTGATGAAATATTCAGATATTTATAGTGAGCGGTTAAACATTTTCAAAGCTTTGTCACAAACGATATTCACCTACAACTTAAATATTGTCAAATGTTTCTGCATTAGATGATTTCATCTTTATTATATGATACAAATATTTAATATCGCCTTGTGCAGCATTTCATCTTTAAAACTGTTTGTACTTTCATGAATGAACATGCTTCATTAATCAAGGGTGAATTCAGTTAATAACATAATGAATATATCGTGCGATAAGGTCTTGTCTCTTTGGCATAACCAGGTGGCTCATGCTAATAACTCAAACCACTTCAAAACAAAGGCCACTGACTGAACAGAGCACACACACTGTTAATTAAACGTGCTCCTGTGAGATTTAGTCATTTACATTCATTTGCTTCTTCATAAGTCACTGTCGTGGTGTAGTTTGTACACATCATTTAATATGTTGTTGCTTGCCTTAGAATAGTCAATTCATCTACAAGGGTGGAGGTGCACATATTCTAGGGATCACAGAGAAGTCTTTTCTGAGACCACATTCATCTTGAACAGCAGTGAACACTCCCTGGATTTAATTTTTCTATTCATATAGCAATAAGTGCAGCGCTGGCATTGGGAAGATTGCATACTGAAAAACCTAATTACAAGCCTGTCAATCATCTCACCTGTGTGATTACACTAGCATTTGTGTTTATCATGTGGGCTGCATCTGGGAATAATTTACTGCTCTAAAATAGATATACTAAACGTTGATGGAGTGAAGCACAGAAGTGCTGCTGCAGGCCTTCACTCGTCTGGTGGTGGCGGGTTTAAGACTGTCCAGAGATTCACACTTCCTTCTTTCCTACATCAATCTAATGATTGTGACTGTTGTTAACCTTAAAGACCGAGATCTTTTGTCACTGGATCAATGCATAGCCATAGGCACAATGTACTCTTGTTTGCCAATTATATTTCAAGATTGTGTTTCTAACCTTTGTAGCATCCAGCAACAAACCACTGTAGAGCGTAATACACAATTTTGTACGGAAAGATTTGATCTTGTGGGTCTGTTTTGGAGCATTCTTAGTTATATAATTTATTTTTTTAAACAGTACTCTTTTGCTATAATTTCAAGAAAGTGTAAGTCAGATTTACAGAAATTTGTTCACACTCAGGCAATTTGGTAGTTTACAAAATGGCAAGAAAGTGAATGGCATGTCTAACCATTGCTCATGAGGGTTTAAACTTGAGGTTAATTCCCTTTTTTTATCCTTTGAAAATGTGCAAATATCATAACGATTTCTGTATGGCATGGTATTATGTTTTATCATGATCAAATAAAACACCTAAACATAATGGCTTCATTAATCTATTGTTAATACTTAATACTTCCTGGAGGATGATGTCATGACTTGGCTTTTGTAAGTTATGTGCATTTCAAAAGAATGTGTGGAAAGTGAAATTGAGCACACTGGGGGGAAACAAATAAATACATCCTAATATAATGCCAATTTTTATTTTTTTATAATTTGCATAGCACCTGGGGACATGGGGAAAATAGCAACATCTGCTCAATTAAAAAATGATTCAAATTCAACTGACTTAATTGTACAAACCACTAACTACGATGACCTCCATCATTCGGAATTATGAATTTAACGTGTTCTAATATGGGCATGGGGATATGAAAATGCATAAAAAGAATGACCCTTATGACCTTACAATGGCTAGTAGAACTAAATGGATATACTGCATGCACTAAAACAGCCCCGTGGCCTCTTAAAATACAAGAAGATGCTAAATAGCCTTCCTGTGTAAACATTATAATGTGGTGCATCTATCTGCATCAATTTAACAATGCTGCATAGACTTGCATTCACAAGTATAAGCACGTACTGCTATCTTAGATTCAGGCAAAAACACTAAGGCCCCAAAAGAGAAAGAATCCCTGCAACCTCTCACAACACCTTAGCTTCAGTTTCACACACATATTCATCAGAAAGTGTAAACATGTAGTTACTTTATTTTTTTTCTATGATTAACTGTACAATATTCAATTATGATGAACAAAACACTATTACTTCACTTTTAATATTCTGCCGTCTAAAAATGCAGAGAGACAACAAACTAATACGAATAGTAAAGAATACACTTTCCCATTACACAAACATTGCACTATTAAACATAAACAGGAAACATACTGTCTTACAAGACAGCAATAAGAACCAAAGTACTGTGATAATATGAGGGAATTTTGTGTATAGAATTTGCACAGGTGTTATTTGTTTGTTAGTTTAATTAATTAAATGAAGCATTGGATTGTGTTGTGCTGTGTTTTAGGTTTGAAGGAAAATGGGTCTCATTCACTAATAATTGGGTTGATTATTTGTATCTATATATGCACAAGGGAACTTCTCACTGTGTAAATGTCCGCCTAATTCACAATGCATGCGTACGCACATGAATTTGTTCTTAACCTCGTTCAGATGTTAATGAATTTTGAGTATTCTAAATGAGCGACTGCATTACAGAGAAAAAATATGGTTTAAATCACTTTCAGAACCACTTTTTTTAGCTTGATGAATGATAAAAAGCATTGACAGCCAATCAGAATCCACCTGAGTTTGAAAAGCTTGAGCATTTAACATCACTGCATCCCATGCTTATAATAAACAGAGCAGTATTGTTGTGGATGCTAATATAGTTATCATTATATGTATCTTCACAGATACCGTGTGTGCTGTGAGTGGATCTTTAGCCATGAATTGTCATAGCAATTTAATAAAACCTGCTTCCTTGAATGTATTTTATTCGCTTGATCAACCCACACAGCCAAAGAAAGAAAAAAAAAATCACAAACACAATAAAAGACTTTCATTCTGGAGAAAACTCAATCAGATCTGCAAGCGATAAAGACCTTAGAGACACTGAGGCACAAGGTATGGATAATAACCAGCGTTCCAGTGGAAAGAAAGTTCATCCTGGGGTTTGCTTGGCCGCCCAAGCATGACGTCGCAATGCATTTGATTAACTCAGTGGGGCTGTTGCTCAAATTCAGTTCGATGTTAAACACATGCTATGTACACAATGAGCAAACTGAAGTATTAAGACCAGCAAAGAGCAGATGGTACAAAATGATGAATCTCATTGTACATTAACAAACAACAACCCATGTGGCCCGAACACCCATTCACTAAACACACACTATAATAGTGAACAGACGTCATCTGATGTCTTTGTCTGTCATATATCCTAAGAGTCATATCCCACATGCACAGCATTTTGTTTAATTACTGTCTGACGTTGCAGGTGAAAGGTTTTTAGGTCTGCTTTGCCGTTTTTAGGGTAGACAAACCCTGTGGTTAGGAGACAGGAATAGCTGTCAAGACTTACAGTATGTTCTCACAGAAATATTGTCATGTTCTCCCCAAAAAATAATGCAACTGTTCAGACGTGTCTTTTCCGAGTTGATTTCATTCACCTAAATATTTTAGGTAAATGACTTGACTGAACTAAAAATGTCAATATGTCATGGCTTAAAATCTGCCATTATTGTAATAACTATCAGAAATCAAGTCTATGCAAATCTACAACGGTAATGGTGAACTTGACTGTATTAAGTACAGGAACAATTTCATTTTGACATCACAAGACAAGTTAAACATGACAACTAAACAGTGGTGGACGAAGTACACATACCATGTACTTGAGTAAAAGTAAAGATACTCAAGGTAAAATATTACTCAAGTAAAAGTAGAAGTGCTGCCTTTAAACATTCACTTGAGTAAAAGTACAAAAGTATTTGCCTTCAAATGTACTTAAGTATCCAAGTACTTGATTTTTTTTATGGCTATAATGTCCTATTATAATTTGTCGCAAGACTCTTGCTTAACTCAGTCTAAGTGAAGACTAATGTCACTCTTGGCACACCAATCTATTAATAAAATGACATTAATTAGTTTGGTATATATATATATATATATATTTGAATTGAATTAATTTTTTGTGTGTTTAATTTTGGAGGGAAGGGGACTGTTCCTATAAGGTATAAAACATTTACAGTATTTATTGTAGGCCTATATTTTTCTCCAGCGCCTATGGTCATAATTATTAACATCTTAATGTTATGATACATTCACATAAACCTGCACAACGCCATTAAATATATATATACACTACCGTTCAAAAGTTTGGGGTCAGTGAGATTTTTATTTTTATTTTTTGGAGGAAACAAATCAATACTTTTATTTATCAAGGACAGTAAAGACATTTATAATGTTACAAAAGATTCTATTTCAAACAAATGCTGTTCTTTTGAACTTCCTATTCATCAAAGAATCCTAAAAAAATAATAAAAAACTGTACAACTGACAGACCAACAACTGTTTCAACATTGATGATAATAATAATAAATGTTTCTTGAGCATCAAATCCTCATATTATACTGATTTGTGAAGGATCATTTGACACTGAAGACACTGACACAGGTGATGCTGAAAATTCAGCTTTGATCACAGGAATAAATTACACTTTACTATATATTCACACAGAAAACAGCTGATTTACACTGGAATAATATTTAATACTATAACTGATTTTTGTTGTATTTTTAATCAAATAAGCGCAGCCATGGTAGCAGAAGAGAATTCTTTTAAAAGTATTTAAAATCGTACCGACCCCAAACTTTTGAACGGTAGTGTATAATATACACACACATATACACACATACACACATATATTCACAGACGCGCGCGCGCACACACACACACACACACACACACACACATATATATATATATTCTATATTCTATGTCATGGGAGCAGCCAATTTCCCTCCAAAATTAAACACAAACCCAGAAAAAAAAGCTATTATATGCAAGTCATTTTAGTGGCAACGTAAGCAATGTAGGCTACATTATGCGTCAATAGCCTACTTACCGATAATTGCTGCAATAATAGCAGCTCTCTGTCCCGCTTAAAATCATTGTCAACGCGATTTGTTTGGAACTATTGAGAGCCACACGAATAACGACCGCGCGGCGGCGAGATCACTGTCACAATCATCTATGTTCGCAACTCTCATATTTAACGGCTCTGATTCGCGCTCAGTAGATACCGCCAAGGCAAGTTCAAAACAAAGCGCGCGCGCTGTACTGTGATTGGTAGCTCGTTTGGCCAGTTACGTTTTTATCCACTCATAAATAAAAAGGAACGACTGATTTTGAAAATGTAGTAGAGTAAAAAGTAAGATATTTGACTTTGAAATGTAGTGGAGTTAAAGTAAAAGTCTCCCAAAATTTAAATACTTGAGTAAAGTACAGATACACAAAAAAGCTACTTAAGTACAGTAACGAATTACATTTACTTCGTTACTGTCCACCACTGCAACTAAATCAACAACATTGTAAATAAACCAGAGAAACAATGAAACCATATTAATTATTCATGCTAGGAAAAGGGCATTCTTTTTTCTTTTCAGTGTAGGCCAGTTTGAGCACAATAAGAAATGCATTCATCCATCTCACATGCTATGCTTCCTGGGTTGTCTTTATATAAGAATAGAAAAGCTGCATCGAAGATCTTTAATTGTGTTCCTGAAAGTTGCATGCTGTTAGACCTTTGGATTATTATTTTGAAGGAAAAAAAAATCGATTTAATTTATATTCAAGTCTATATTCAATTAGCAAGAGGTCTTCATTGTCAGTTTGGTGGTAAAACGTATGAATGGCTTCCCCTCACAGAATTAGAGCGAGATTAACATCTCTGATAATTCAGAGACTTTAAGGTACATTGCCATCGTGTCAGTTCCCCATCTGATGACATCTTAATTAAACGCCAAGCGTCATGTGAGAAAACAAGATAATCAAGATGAAACCAATTTACCCGTGTCAACAGTAGTTACATATCCGGTGATAATGAAGCCTTCCTCGATAAAAGCTCAGAGAAACATCCTCGAGCAAGTTATCTCCATTGTCAATTTCGCAAATGGTCAAGTCCCCAATTAAGGGAAACAAATGCAGGGTTGTTTCCAACAGGCCAATTACCAGGCCATCACATTCCAGGAAAAAAAATAAAATAAAAATTGAAATGGTGGTTGAGGTCAAGGAAGTGATTATTGTAAAGTGTTGATTGGATATCTCTTGCACGGAAAGATCATAATGAGCTGGTGAGAATAAACAAGAGAGGTGTGTGGCGTAAATGCACTTTACAGCATTGTCCCGGGAACTCTGAATTCATTCCGACAGGTATTTCATCCAAATTCATCCAGAGAAGGACTTTTTATTTCTGCTCCTGTGCCTGATTGGCATATCTATGCAGCAGGACGGTTCCTGCACTTTAACGCCCCAGTGATTCAGGTAATAGGAGCTTCAGCGCTCAGGTGTTAGCTAAGACGCGAAGAGCCGCTGACCATGCTAATGTAACGCTAATACTCTCCAGTTCCAAGGTTATGATCAGAAAAATCTGTGGATTCGAACTGAGCCGATAATCTTTTTGTTTTGCAGAGATAATTCTACTAAAGCATACCTGTGT
Organism: Rhinichthys klamathensis goyatoka; assembly: GCF_029890125.1. Lineage (NCBI taxonomy): Eukaryota > Metazoa > Chordata > Actinopteri > Cypriniformes > Leuciscidae > Rhinichthys > Rhinichthys klamathensis. The sequence continues at coordinate 982,111 of NW_026606654.1, read as the reverse complement.
TTTGCAGTGATATGTACTGTAGCACTTTTATTGAGATTCCTGAAGATACCTTGACACAAAATCCTATAGCCCAGGGGTCGGCAACTTTTTGACAAGTGCCGTTTTTAAATTATGGCTATTTATTTAACTTTTAAAAGGTCTACAAGGGTTTTGAAAAGAACCCAGAATAAATGATAAATGCATGCTGAAATGTTTTCAAGAATATTTAACTTTTTTTTATTTATTTATTTATTCCATTAAAGGTGCATTGCGCAACATTTCATGTTAAAAATACCCGTTTTTCTAACCCATACATGCTTAAACAATTGCCTGATGGGCTGAAGGAGCCCTTCTCTGATCACTGCGATTGGCTCTATAATCCTGTACAGTAAAATAAATAAGAGGGATTCGGGACGGAATTTGAGACTGGGCATGTGCGTTCACGCTCACCTGGCTATGTCTGGGTTTGTGTATTTGCCGCCATTCTCCGCATCAGTGAAGACAACTCGAGCGACAAAACTTTAGTCAACTTTCGACAAAAGTAGAAGATGGATTGAAAGAGACCGGCTCGTAGTTCATTCCAAACCCCAACGCAAACTTCGCGTAAGACAAAGAAAAGAAAACTTTTGTCTAGTGTCACCAAAAGGGCCAAATTGGAGTCAGACAGGCGTCGGAATAAGACGAGAGTCAACATCGGGAAGGCTTTCAACAAATGGAGAGATCTCCGGTCTGCTCTAGGGCTCAAACGGGATCCTCAGTTGGCTTTTACAAAGTAATAACTTATATTGTTCATGAACGTGTTTCCGTAATAATACAATCATAAGTGGATACAGTAAACACATAAAACAGTTCAACATGGAGATAGATGGAAACAAAAGCCGAAGTTTTCTACTACCCCTGTTTTCCCCTCGCACATAAGTGTGTAATTTACTCAAATGCCTTTCCTTTCATATATTTAAAATGACTTGCAGATTTATAACTTTATTACCTTTGAAGACATTATGACTGTAAACAAAAGATTTGTGTGGCTGATGCTCCTTTGGTTATGAACAGCTCGTGCTCGTGCAAGCGTGCGTATGCGTGTGGTCCATGAGCGTGCACACCTCTGGTTGCAGTTTTGCTTGTCGCCAGAGGGGCATAGTTCTGGAAAAACTCAGAGACTTGCGCAATGCACCTTTAAAAAGTCAAATATTTTTGAAAACATTTCAGCATGCATTTATCATTTATTTTGGGTTCTTTTCAAAACCCTTGTAGACCATTTCAATATGTATATATAAATAATGATCACTGTCCAGTATCATTTCTAATTTTTACTTATAATTAAGGTGTTTTTTTATTATTTTTTTAAGTTTTGGCAAATTAGTTTACCAAAGAGATCAAAGAGACAGATTTTGTTAATCACATTTTTGCTTTGCTGGTTATAAAAAAATATTCAACATGTCTTGTCACACAAGGTTCTATCATAAAAGCATAGCTATATTTGGTAAGTGAAAATACATTTCACTTATAAGACAAAAAAAGAGGCTCAAGTCGTGACAGATCTTTCCTTCAGAAGGCGGCCTGAATGATTTTGATTTGAATCGCAAATGACACATCACACATCGTTCACACATCAGCGAGTGTCAGATGTAACTATTCTTACAATTTGACTGTAATGCATTGTTTACTTGCTATTACATTTGGCACCTGGTTAGTGTTTCTTTTTTTTTCTAAAATAAGCTACATAAAATGACAATCATTCCTTTCTCTCCATATTTTGGTCATATTTCTGTGTTTACCATTTCTGAGGCTGCCGACCCTGTTTAAGCCTAACAATAAAAATATTTATTGTCTCTACGATAGTCCTTAAACCACAAGCTATATGTAGATTTTATTGTTTTATTCTTGTCCCAGACTTTCAGTCTTAAACTGTGAAAATCCATTATAAAAATATGTTTTACACTTATTATTACACTTAAAATGTTGATAATATAAACAAAGGATGAAATGAACATATGGTCCCCTGATCCAAACATAGAGTAAAATATACATACAACATTTCCATGTCTGTGACTGCCCTGCATCATTTCCGCCACACTTTCTACAAATTTTTGTATATTTGTTTACCAAAGAGAATTTGTTTATCACATTTTGGCTTTGCTGGTTAAATATATATAATATTCAACATTTGTTACAAAGTTCAAGGAAGAAGAAAATTAACTTCTAAAAATGGCATCAGATATACTTGGTGATAATACATTTTCTACTAAGACAAAAAAAAAAGACAATTTTACATCTGTGATTGGTCATATTTTAAGCCCAATTCAAACTGCACAGACAGATGCAGACCAACGCCGACAGTCACCAGATTACAGCACGTCACTTCTCAGGCATACTAAATCGATGCAGCACGTTCAATCGGCGAACACAAGCTCCGACAGACGCTAACGGACTCTGACAGGGTTAACACTGATCCAACAAAAACCGATGACGTGTCTTTTGCCGTCTGTCGGTGAGGTGTGAACTGGCCTTTAGCGTTTACCATCTCTGAGACCGCCGAACCTGTTGAAGCCTGACAATAAATAGATTTATCATCACTACGAAAGTCCCTAAACCACATGCTCAGCGAAACACACACTTCTACTGAAAGTCCACAACGTGTTTTCAGCTGCGCCCACGTACAACCTCCGCATCATCCCTCAGTCCCGGTCATGCAATAATTGGTACAAAGATGGCCAGTCTGGCAGGAAGTTAAAAAGAGAGTCTGAGAGCAAGTTGGAGAGAATGGTAGAGCCAGCCGAGAGACTTCACAGGCTCTTCTAATCCCTTGTGGTCAAGGATCCATTCAGCCACAGCTCCTCACCTCAAATGAGATCTCCAGGGAATAGGGCGGCGTGGATCAGAAAAAACCCTCAATGTCCTCTGGGACTCGTTTCCTCCAACCTTACCTTCATCTCATGGATAGAGTGCATCTGTTCTATTGGTTTTTGGGGCATGGACGGTAGCAGAGAGGACGGACGGTTTGGATGCAAGACTTAAGAATACAGCAAGCAATCCATCTTCCATTTGCCAAGGTAAAGATGGCAGTAAGATGATTGCACGGAAGAGTGAGTAAGAGGGACGGCGAACTAATCCAGCGGCATCTATTAAATCTGACACTTCTCTTAACAAGATTTGACAAGCTTTCGGGAGAGAAAGATAACCTCGCCTCGTCAGTGAAGGAGAAAATGGGAGGAAACATTCAGAAATGCTGAAGTGTTCCTTGCTGGCTCTCAGAGCGTGGCTACGGTCGAGCATTACCTTTCAAGATACATGTGTTTGCAGACCCGAATCTCCGTGCAACTGTGCCACGCTCTTAGCCGCTCTAATGCCCAGCGGCCTTTTTGCACAACCTGAGAAACGAGATCACAAATGAGACGGCTAATGAGCACAAGAGGCACCGCGGCATCTTGTTAGCAAAGATACTCCTCACTCAGACACCTATTCGCCCAAGCCAGAAAAATGCAAACATAACAACACACACACACAACACTTCCTAGTTAGACTCAACACTCGAGCTGTTCTGACTCACTCCGCTGTTGAAGTATCACAAGCCCATGTAAGCTTCCTGTCCTTGATTTGACTCTTTACGCCTTGACTTGTGAGCTTGAGAATAATTTTGCCTGGCATACGGTCTATGGTCTGCCACTTTGGAAAAGATCCTTATCCAATCTGAAGTGAATGGCAGCAGCCCCCCCGGTGAGGGTCTGGCCACACAATAAAGTCATTAGTAGCCCTGCTAAAGTACACAATTTCCTGACAAAGAGCAAATAAAAGTATTGACAAACATGAGGGATAGAGACAATTGATTGACTCAGACGGTGGTGACTTGCGGTGCAGACTTTATTCCCCGCCATCAGTTTGCAAAACACAACCTAATTTTAGAGACACGGTACATTGTGATTCAATACCCTTCAAGTTACGCAATCTCTCTCTGTTTGGTACACAAACCTGAAAGAATCGATTCTTCTCAAGAGTGAAAACAGACAAGGCACCTAAAAAAGAATTGGAAGGTTGTGGTAAAAGCAACAAGGATGCAGCAACAGTGTGTAATATTTAATGTAAAAAATCGGAAATGCTCTATGTAGCAGAGCAATTCAGGTGAGACTTCAAAATAACAAAACAAATGAAAAAATGAAAAAGTTATAGTGTAAAACTTTTTTTTTTTTGAATTGTTACTTGTATATTTTTTCAAGGTACAATTATTATAATCATTATTATTATTTACAAATATACATATTACGTTCTGGGGGAGTGGCACCATACAACGTTTTTTTTTTCATTTTTATACTTTAAAGCAACACCAAGGAACTTTTCCTCAGCGGTCGCCCTGCAGGTTGGAAGCGGAATTGTCCATTACCGCTGTCGTAAATAATTTAGCCTACCGCAGCCTAATGTCGTACGCGCACGTTCACTGTTTATCCAGCACGGCTTTGGAATCAACAATGGCAGACATCCCAACCTGCAATAAGTCATTTCAGGGAGGTATATCTTGGGGGGGGGGGGGGGGGGGGGGTCTGGGTGGCGGGTTGACTAGCTTTCGTGAGGCACACTCGCAAGGTCTCTCGCTCTCTCTCTCTCTGCCGTGCTCACGCTATGTATGTTATGCGCGCAGTATGTTCTGTCTCGCGTGCGCGCTCTTGATTCCGGCAGATTTGAACTAATTTGCGGGCATCAGGGAGACGCTATAGACTTGGGATGTCTGCAATGGCCATATACAATTTGAGGAAGTGGTGGGGGAAGTGACGTATGCCATAAAGCAGTCGAGTTTTGTAGTTCTTTTTGTGCTCGGGTTACTACCCGAAACCCGAAGTTACATAGTGCGAGTAAAAGCGATACAGACCACGTCAGGCTATGGAAGACGTGTCAATCAACCTATTGTAAGTCGATGTACCATCACAAGGGTCTTGGAAATATATTATGAAGGTTGAAAAGTTCCATAGTGTTGCTTTAAATGACTTATCTATTATATATTTTCTAATTTTATGCTTAGTTTATGTTGGTTAGACTACATAAATTGCTAATGTTTAGTAGACCATATTTAGCAGACCAACGTCCAACCAATAGTAAGCTAGATTGTTTTGCCAGTTACATATTTTTAAAGGATAAAAATACAGTTATATTTCACCCTGTCTGCAGCTTTTCACATCAATACTCAGGACTGTACTCATTCATATGGTGACATCAGACAATCAGCTTTATCATGAAGTCAATTACATGTAGATCAAGAGTACTTGGTCACATGATATTTACAACGCAGTTAACTTGCTCAAAAAATGAATTGAATGCCCATTAAAATCGCATAGATCCTACGCCAGCTGAGCAACTGCCATTGAGATAAATATGATTACTAACTCATCACTTTTTCCAGGTATTATATATAGTACATACTTGGCCCAACCTTCGAAGAACCATCCTGTGAACATCAGCACGGCAAATTCACCCAACCCATCCTACTTCTATTACCATAAATTCAATGACTGTGAAAAGATTTGTGCCAGACATAGAGTAATGCTGATGCAGATGGTGTTCTTAAGAATGCCATTATAATCTCTGCAGTACAATATCTTTCGGGTTTTTTCTGCGCACTCTGCAACATTTTGCCTGGCATTTTATGCCAAGCGAGTGTGTGTTATTCATTAGAGGCATAAATCTCAGATATTTAATTACGATGTTTGTTTAAGCTTTAGCCAGGTCTTCGGCCGTCTCACTAGGGAAACACATAATTATTTTATGCTTCCCTACTTGACAAAAGCTTTAATTTTACCTCCTGCCAATCCACAGATGCCTAAAGCAATCATTTTCTCAACCAGGGCCGTGCACAGACATTTTGTGGGGCAGGTGCTCAAGTGAGGGGAAAAAAGGGGATCCCTTTGCGGTTTAAATTTTTTAATTAATATCAACTTATTGTTTATTGAATTGTTGTATTAAAATTAACTGTTGTATGAAAATGAAAATATTAAAATTACATTTGAGATCATGCTGATATTCAGAAAAACAGCACTGTTTTCATCATGTGTGATATTGCCAAAAAAAAGAAGAAAAAAAGTCACTGTTTGGCAAATGCTTAAAAACAAAACAAAAAAAAACATGTATGGACCTCTTGATGGAAATATTAGATTTTTTGGGGCACATACTTAATTGAGAATTGATGCCATGGGCCAAATTTAAATAAAAACTAAAATATAAAATTTAAAAAATGCACTTATGACTTAGAAAAGGGAAGGTATCTAGTCGGAGAAAAAGGGCATGTGCTTGAGCACCACTTGAGGTCTGTCTGTGCACGTACATGAGATCCAATGATCTCACTGACATAACTATTGCAAATAATAACTTATCACCTAACACCTGGAATAGATCACCTGAATTGATAAAAGGTCATTCATTTGAGCTTCTCAATGGCATTCAATTATAGCACAGCTGGGATCTGGGATAAATGGAAGTAGGCCTGACATGAAGATAGGTCACTATGAACTAGTCATCCAATTGCTCAATTAGTGAGTCTACTTAGATGTAGTGTTTTTGTTTGGATATTTTGGTGGCTGTGTGTTAATGTGAATGCTAACAGTGTGCTGTCCTTAAGCTGTATAATTTTGCACAACCTAGGCTCATTAGAAATTACCAAAAAAAAAAAAAAGTGCCTATACATTCGATTCACTGCAGTTTTCAGCTGAAAAGAACACTAGATGTACCGGTAGTAAAATGGCAACAACATTATACAAAAAAAAAAAAAAATCCTTACCATAACCAGCTCCATATGTATGGCTTTTCTGGCATAGTAAACTTGCTCAGTATAGCTCACCTGATACAGCATTGCAATTGGGACATGGTAGACTTGGGTACGAGTCAAGATGAAAGAGCTCAAAGACTAGAAGCAAGTTAAAATGGCATGGTTGCTTCAGCAAAATCATGTTTATCTCACATTTGCTCTTGTTAATGCTATCGGTTAGGTTTAGGGTAGGGTGTGTGTTTTTTGTTATTGTTTTTTTTACATTTCAGCCAGATATTTAATTTTGAAAGCTTTGCGAAATGTGCAATAAGCACTATAAAATCATTCTGCAGAATTGTTGCCAGAGGCTCTTGTTTCCAATGAGCCTGGGCTGCGTTAAAAAAGCATAAAAAAGTTACAAAATAGTCTTTTTATTCCATTGCACTCTTTCTAATTGTTTTTGGAGGTATCGCGTATATATATATATATATATATATAAACAATAAAAAACAACAATAAATGCATTTAGAAATGCATCCCAACTGATTCTGGTAAACCTGAACCTGCCAATTATACAGGAATTTTTAAAGACAGAATAGCTGAATATTTGTTTAGGCCAATGTTTTCCAGTCCTGTTCCTGAAGGCACACCAACACAACACATTTTCATATTATTCCTAATTAAACACACCTGATTCAACTCACTAGCTCATTAGTTGAGAATACAAGACCTAAAGGGGGCAAAAGTGGCCTACTGGTTAGAGCAGTGTTTCCCAACCCTGTTCCTGGAGGCACACCAACTCTACACATTTTCCAACTCTTCCTAATCGCTCACACCTGAATCAACTCATCAGCTCATTAGTTGAGAATACAAGACCTAAAGGGGGTAAAAGTGGCCTACTGGTTAGAGAGTCAGACTGGTAACCCGGCGGTTGCAGGTTTGATTCTCGATGCCGGCAGGATATGACCGAGGTTCCCTTGAGCAAGACACCTAACCAACAATCACTCCCCAGGTGCACAGGAAAAATGGCTGCCAACTGTTCCGTATGTGTGTGTCCATGGTTTGCAGTGTGTGTGTTCACTTCTCACTGCTCCTAATGTGTGTGCACTAACTTGGATGGGTTAACTGCAGAGGACAAATTCTGAGTAAGGGTTACCATTCTTGGCCGTCACGTGTCATTTTCACTTTTCACTCAAATGGAAGGGTCAGATAAGGGAGATATCCAAAATGTGTACTTCTGCTGTGCCTCCAGGAACTGGGTTGAGAAACACTGGTTTAGGCAACCCAACAACTAGCTGTAGAATGTATTTTTGCACATCCCTAGCTTGAGGTGCTACTGGCAAGCTGAAAATGAGCAAGTAAACATCTTCCAGGCTGCTGTATAAAGCAGAGACTGTCAATTTACTTAAGAACATTTGTATGATGGATTTAATATTTTAAAGGTTAACACACAAGCCAAATAAGATTCACAGCAGTGTATGGTGTATAGAAAGTTCTGGAACAGTGATAAATTTATGCGGCTTGTGTCTGAAATAATATTTGGTGCTCTTGGCTGACATGCTTACTTTCTCTACTAACCTGAGTCAGCTGTCATTCAGAAAATATGATTACCATTGAGTTTGACTGTTGCAGGACTGGAACCGGCACAACATGCAAGCAATGATCTTTGGTGACATGGCTTAATATCACACAACACAACATATGCTCTGATCATGGTAGACATTATTTTTTAGAGACAGCTCACCAATATCACTTCCCTTTCGCCTTTTGCATCCAACAGAAACTCGAAAGTTCAGGACAACACATTTTCTTCTTGTTCTTTAAAAAGTTAGATAAACAGAATATCTACAGTACTTGCATGTCAGCAGGACTGGTCTTGGGAAAAAGAATTGAAGTAGAAATGTAAGGTACCCAAAGTCAAGAAAGACAAAGTGCACTACAACCCAGGGCTGGATCATTAAAACAGACACTGGCTCAAGCATCTAGTTATGCAAACCAAGAAACAACATCGGCAATATGGAATGCAAGTGAGGGAGGGTGTTGAAGTAGAGCTTCAGTTTTAATTGGCTTTTTTGTTTTTCATCAATTCCGGCTGAGTTGTAATTTATGAGTTTGATTGTTCATAGTTGCTAGAAGCTAACAAGGGTGTTTGTTGGGTTCCAACAAACAGCTGTGATGAACAGCAATGTGTGAAATAAATAAATACATTAATTAATTAATTAATAACTAACTGGCCTTTACAGCACTTGATAAAAAGACGCCATTAAACAATAAAGTTATATAAAACGATTTCCTTCATGTCAATGTTACTTTAATTTGGGAAATTGGCGTGAATATTTATTATATTATCGTCACGGGTGGTTGCAGGAAGGCAGACGAAGATGAAGAATAAAGATCCAATACGAAGATTAATGAGAATAATACAAACAGGCAGAGCAACACACACTAAATGCAACAGTGCAACAAACAAAAGGAGGAACTTAAGGACTGACACAAATAAAGGTAATTAATTAATTACACATCAGCTGAAACAAACAAACAAACTCATAATGAAGTGACCATGGTAACAAAGGAGTGGTGATCAAATCAAACAAAGGAAGACATGTGACTAATGAAAACAAACTGAATGTACATGAAAACGTACTCGGTTACTAACGTAACCTCGGTTCTCTCTAGAGAGGGAACGAGTACTGCGTAATAGCTTACGCTAGGGGAAAAACTCTTTTCCACGAGATATTGAAGCCAAAAATTATCCTTAATTTTTTATTAATGTAAAACGCTTTGCAGCAGCAAGCAGACATAGGCGAAACAGCTCGCGCGCCTATTGGTTGCTCTGCAGCAAATGCAGCAGCCTATCGAGAGAGACTCTGCGTGACGTAATGACCAATGGGGGCAATTCGCGCCCATATCGTCGCGTCCCGCCAGAAGGGGCGTGGTCTCACCCTATAAATATGCTCGTTAGGCTGGTACAAGCTGGTTTTTATCGCTGAAGCGAACCAGAGCGTATTCCAAGCACGGCAAGATACGCAGTACTCGTTCCCTCTCTAGAGAGAACCGAGGTTACGTTAGTAACCGAGTACGTTCTCTTACGAGAGTATCTCTCGTACTGCGTAATAGCTTACGCTAGGGGAACACAATGCAACACGCCGTGCGTACAGGGATCCAACACCAAAGTCCCGGGGGCCGAAGCCCAGGGCTCATGTAGTGCATAATCACCATAAACTCACATAGAGTGGAGGAAGAGAGGCTGGAAGCGTCATTCCCTATAAAAAAGCACCCAGCGGGGCTATCATATGACAATAAAACGCGCAGCCAGGGTGAAAGCTTTCAGCCTGATCTGGGTGGCCATACGTGTGTCAACACTCATGGGGCTGCAGTAAACTCAGCATCTGGGCCGCACAGCGGGGCAGATAGCACTGAATTTTAGACCGCCAAAAGCTTAGCTTGTAAGGCGGGTACCTCCAGGTTATAGTATTTTATAAATGTAGACGGCGAGGCCCAGCCCGCGGCCGTACAGATATCTTGCAGGGAAACCCCGCTCGACCACGCCCACGAAGAGGCCACGCCTCTCGTGGAGTGCGCTCTGACACCCAAGGGGCACTGTAGGCCCTTCGCAGAGTAAGCGAGCGCAATGGCATCCACTATCCATCTGGATAGGCTCTGTTTTGAGGCGGCGAGTCCCTTGGAACGCCCGCCAAACAAAACAAAAAGCTGCTCCGTCTGTCTGAAAACAGACGAGCGTGACACATAAGCTCTCAATGCCCTGACGGGGCAAAGGAGACTCGCATCCTCCTCCTCACTGAGAACCGGAAGGGCGGACAGGGAAATTACCTGGGCCCTGAACGGTGTATTGAGGGATTTCGGGACATACCCGTGCTTTGGTTTGAGAATGACCTTCGAGTCATTAGGCCCAAACTCCATACACGACGCGCTTACTGAAAGCGCCTGTAAGTCCCCAATGCGCTTCACTGAAGCGAGAGCCATGAGAAACACTGTTTTGAACGACAGGTGTTTCATGTCCACCAGCTGGATTGGCTCGAACGGGGCGCCTTTCATGGCCTCCAGGACCGTGGAAAGGTCCCACGTCGGGACTGAAGGGGGCCTGGGAGGGTTCAGCCTCCGAGCTCCCCTAAGGAAACGCACGACTAAGTCGTTTTTCCCCAGCGACTGGCCAGACACCGGTTTTGCAAACGTTGCTATGGCCGCCACATATACTTTGAGCGTGGATGGGGTCCTGCCCTTATCCAGTAGCTCTTGAAGGAAGGAAAGCACTTCCAAAACCCCGCATTCCACAGGTGAAAAGCTCTGGGCTTGACACCATGCAGAGAAAACAGACCATTTCGAGGAGTAGAGCCGCCTGGTAAACGGAGCTCTAGCCTGCGCGATCGTGTTTAACACTCCTTCTGGGAGGCTAGCGGGTATCCGTTGATGGCCCATGCGTGCAGGGACCACAACTCCGGGCGAGGGTGCCAAATCGAGCCCTCCGCCTGAGAGAGGAGGTCTCTCCTCAATGGTACAGGCCATGGGGCAGTGCTGGTCAGCTGCATCAGGGCAGGGAACCACGTCTGGTTTGTCCAGAGCGGAGCTACGAGCAGCACTGGGCATCCGTTCTCCCTGATTCGTTCCAACACCTGAGGCAGGAGCGAGACAGGAGGAAAAGCATATAGGGGGCAGCGGGGCCAAGCATGAGCCAGTGCGTCCTTGCTTTTCGAGAAAAACTCCGGGCAATGAGCGTTTTCGTGGGACGCGAATAGGTCCACCTGTGCTCTGCTGAACGTTTTCCACAGCAGCTGGACCGTCTGCGGGTGCAGCGACCATTCCCCTGCTGGAACATTGTTCCTGGACAGTCTGTCTGGTCCCACATTCAGGTGACCAGGCACGTGCGCTGCTCTCAGTGAGAGCAGGTTGTGCTGAGCCCAGACCAGGAGGCGTTCCGTCAGCCTGTGAAGGTTTCGTGACCTGACGCCGCCCTGGCGATTTATGTATGCCACCACTGACATGTTGTCCGACCGGACCAAGACGTGGTGGCCTGTTACCTGGGGACAAAAACGCCGTAGCGCTTTGTCGACTGCTATCATCTCCAAGCAGTTTATGTGAAGGAGCTTTTCCCGTTCTGACCACAGGCCAGCTAGCGGTCTGCCCTCGAGCAGCGCTCCCCACCCCGAGGTGGAGGCGTCCGTAGACACCACCTTCAAACTCGAAGCGGTCCCCAGACTCACACCTGACTGATACCAGTCGGTTATTTTCCAAGGTTCCAGAGCTGAAACACACTGAAGGTCGACCCTGAGGCGAAACAGACCCGCTGTCCATGCCCTGGGTGGAACCCGCGCTTTCAGCCACATCTGCAGTGGGCGCATGCGGAGCAAGCCCAACTGGAGTACAGAGGCTGCTGAGGCCATCAGCCCCAGCATTTTCTGAAACCTTTTGAGCGGAACTATCGCGCCGTGGCGGAAGGATTTCGTGCCGCGCTGAATATTTAGCCCGCGCTCTGGTGACAGGCGTGCTGTCATGGACAGCGAGTCCAACACGGTTCCCAGAAAGGAAATTTTCTGACTGGGAGACAGTGAGCTCTTCGCCCAATTGACTGTGAGGCCCAGCTCCTCGAGGTGCTCGAGTAATGCGGCCCTGTGTTCTATGAGCTCCGATCGTGATCGAGCTAGAATCAGCCAATCGTTCAAGTAGTTCAGGACTCGCATGCCCTGAAGTCTCAGGGGTGCGAGCGCCGCGTCCATGCACTTCGTAAATGTACGAGGTGCTAGGGACAGGCCGAACGGCAGGACTGTGTATTGATATGCCTGGCCCTCGAAAGCGAATCTCAAGAATCGCCTGTGATGGGACGCCATTTGTATTTGGAAATAGGCGTCTTTCAGATCTATTGACATAAACCAGTCGCCGTGGCGCACTTGCGCGAGGATTTTCCTGGTCGTAAGCATTCTGAACTGGCGCTTCACAAGCGCTCTGTTCAGCTGTCGCAGATCTAAAATGGGTCTGAGACCTCCATCTTTTTTCGATACCAGAAAATATCTGCTGTGTAGGCCCCCTTTGCTCTGAGCTTGAGATAAAGGTTCTACAGCACCTTTGCTCAGTAGTTTCGCTATCTCGGCTCGAAGTAGATGAGATACTTCGTTTTCCACCGTCGTCTCGACGCGCGCCGTATAACGGCGGGGACGTCGAGCGAACTGTAGCGAATAGCCTCTATTTATAGTGTTTAGCACCCATTCTGATACCCCAGGAAGCTGTGCCCACACTTTCGCGTGAATAGCTAGGGGTAGAATGAGATCTGGGCTCTGGCCGAGACATAGTGACGGCAAGAGAGCTCCGGCGTGCTGTAACGCAGACACTGTGTTTACAGTGTGTGAGGCGGGGGGCGCGCCGATCGCGGCGGGCAGCCTGGCCGCGCTCAAAACCCTTATAGCAGTTTGCTGAGGGAGAGAGAGCGGGGCGAGCCCCGTGGGGCTTAACATGTCTGTGAGTGAATGTGGGCGCAGGACAGCGGGCACATTTACTGCACTGAAAAACACCGTCGGCCTGAGCTGACTGAATGCGTGTTGGTTTCGTTTTCACAGAACCCGTGGGACATGTGGTGTGTAGTGTTTGTGGGCACTGAGACGTAGGCACATTCACTACATTTAGTGCACAATCGACATGAGGCGATTTTGTTTGTGCGAGCCCTGCATTTTTGCGGGCTGTGTTTGTGTGTAGAAATGAGCCCTGGGTTGTAGGCATTTTCAATACACTCATAACACCATCGGCTGTGGCCGGAATACCAGAAAATACACCATTTATGTGATTTATCTGGGTCGCCATGGGAACAGCATTTGTGTGCAGGCAAGCGGGCATGGTACTGGCTTGCTTACTGCAAAATACACTGGAACAGTCACATTTTCTGGAACTGAACGAGCGAAAATTTCAGTGGAAGTCTGGCCACGGCGAGACTGAAACACCGTCGATTTCCTAGGAGGCTAGGAAGACTTGTGTTGGTTTCGTTTTACAGAAACCGTGGTAGTGTTTGTGGGCACTGGGTTGTGGGCACATTTACTACATTTAATGCACAATTGACATGCGTCGATTTCATTTGTGCGAGCCCTGTACCGTGGCGGGCTGTGTTTGTGTGTAGAAATGAACACTGGGCTGTGAGCATTTTATTACACTTATAACACCATCGGCTGTGGCCGGAAAACCAGAAATACAATGATTACATGATTTTTCTGGGTCGCCGTGGAAACGGCCTTTATGTGCAGGCAAGCGGGCCGTGGTACCAGCTTGTTTACTGCAAAATACACTGGAACAGTCGCATTTTCTGGAACTGAAAGAGCGAAAAGTTTTTGGTGGAAGTCTGGCCGCGGCGAGACTAAATTTTTATCTGCTGCGAGAGCCGGGATCGAACACGGGTCTCTCGCGTGAAAGCTTCGGGTTCCGCCACTGGGCCACAGGGAGAACTACACTAGCGCAAGCAGATAAGAGAGCGTCATCACAGTTTTGTGTGTGTCGGCGTTTGTATGCAGGTGTGCGTGTTATACAACAGGCTCATTGCTGCAATAATGACATTTTCAGCCGCTCAAACTAGGAGCTGAGAAATGTTTAAGAAACGGAGATTAGTCCGGCCTCGGCGGGGACTAAAACACACTCTTTTCTCATTTGCCGGTGACGCACGCCCATGGGGGGCGGGGTAGATTTCTTATAACGTAAAGAAAGCTAGCCGCGGTTTTAGGGCTCGCGGTCTTGATGCTGGCCCGTTTCCTTGACGACTCGCGGACAGAAGGAGGAGGTCCACAGAGCTCGCCTGTTGCGCGGGCGCCTCCCAATCGAGGCCGATGCTTTCCACGGCCTGAGAGAGCAGACGCATCAGCTCAGTCTCAATGCCGGCTCTCTTACCAGTGGTCTGGCGGGAAACGCTAGCGGAGGGGAGGTCCACGGAGCTCGCCCAATCCTCGCTATCGGATGCCAGAAGAGAACACGCCTCGGTGGGTTCGTCAAACTCGTGGATGGACGCGGCGGCAGGCGGCGGCCGTTGTCCGTCAGTGAGCGACTCGAGCGAAGCCGGCGAAGCTGGCGGGCGAACCGGCGAGCTTTGGCGGGCTGGAGAAAGCTCGGGAGCGCGCTGGGCGCGGCGCTTCTTGCGGCGCGGCACCACGGCGGGCTGCGGTGAAGGCTCGGAGAATGATGCCAGGCGAGTCCTCAGAGTCACCATAGGCAAAAGCTCGCAATGAGGGCATCCGCCGTCAGCGAGCGCGAGAGCCGCGTGATCCTCACCCAGGCAGGAAACACAGATGACGTGCCGGTCTCCATCGCTGAGCGGGGCGCGGCACGAGCCACGGGAAGGCATCTTTAAAAAAGACGCAGCTCTTTTGTGAGAGAAGTGTAAGTCGCATCAAGTAAGCGAGCAAACACTCTCAACAGAGTAAATACACACAGAGTATAAAAGGATATAGAACGCCGGAAAGCGCAGCAGGTACGGCAGTTGAAGGCGGCGAGGCCAGCGACTCCAGAGCTCGTCCCGCTGAAAGGCTTGCTTCGACGGCGCGGCTTCTCACTCCGGATCCAGCGATGCGTGTGCGTCGCTGAAGAGATAAAAATCAGCTTGTACCAGCCTAACGAGCATATTTATAGGGTGAGACCACGCCCCTTCTGGCGGGACGTGACGATATGGGCACGAATTGCCCCCATTGGTCATTACGTCATGCAGAGTCTCTCTCGATAGGCTGCTGCATTTGCTGCAGAGCAACCAATAGGCGCGCGAGCTGTTTCGCCTATGTCTGCTTGCTGCTGCAAAGCGTTTTACATTAATAAAAAATTAAGGATAATTTTTGGCTTCAATATCTCGTGGAAAAGAGTTTTTCCCCTAGCGTAAGCTATTACGCAGTACGAGAGATACTCTCAACTGTACTGTTACAATTATATTTTAGCCTATTATATTTTATGATTGTTTTACAGTGTCATTATTACATGTTAAATGTTACATGCAGTTATAGTAATAACTATAAATTATGCTTATACTACAGGGCTGTTGAATGCTTGATTCTGATTGGTTGAGAACGTTCCAAGGTGTGCAATTATTTTCAGGTAAACAACACGGCTAACGTAGTTTCAGGCAGGTTTGACCGCATTACAGTTCCATATCACTGCGCGTAGTTAACTGTAATAACGGAAAATAGGATACAATCCATAACAAGAAAAAACATGCAGCCCCATGCGCTCGATCTGCAATTTTCGATGTCTAACTTCACAATCAATGGACACATACAGTTTAATTTTAATCAATAAAGTATGTAGTCCTATCTATAGGCTAAATAGAAAATTCAATTGAATATAACAAATAAATAATTACTGATAGGCCTACTTGTTAAAAGGGCTTTGTGTGTTTCATTTATTGGGTTATCTATTGTCAATAATAGAAAACAAGAATGAACGAATTAATTAAAACAAATTTAATATAGAAGTGGAGAGAAGCTCAAAATTTGTATTGGTGACAAAATCGAAGTTATTCAAAGCCCATATGAGATCTGGGATGACAAAAAAACGTTGGTCCGACTCGCCCGTGTCTTGGCCACCAATCTGCTGGGGAGACATTTATTCTTATTTAATAGAAACCCCTGGACCCTTCACTCATGAAAGATTAAAGGCTTTCAAAAGTCTGGAGGCCTATGATTATTTTGTTTCTCGAAAAGTTGGGCCGATCTTTTCTGCCAAACAGAAAGCAGTGATCGTGCTAAAAGCAGAGGTTAGACCTGGCCAAGCAGAGTCACAGCGTGATTCGCATCTCCCGTGGGTGATCGCCAAAGAGAACGGCGAAATAATCACTGCTCACTGCGACTGCAAAGCCGGGTAAGTCTTCATTGATCAGTGTTCTTATTTATTTATTTATTGAAAATGTAGTGACTGTTGTACCAATTCAATTGTGTTCAGTGTGAGACTTTCAATGGTGTGTCATCGCTGAACAGCCTTTTCTTTTGCTTTTAAGTTTTGCGATCCAGAATAGCCCATTTTGATGTGAGGAACATAGTCTGGTTGCTGTGGATCGCGGTTTGGGATACCTGAATCAGAACGCGAAAATATATGACTTGGTTGATTTGACTGATTTTTTTTATTTTTTATCTTCTATAAATACATAGTCACTAAGACTTACCATGAACAAAATGAGCCTCACAAACTCGATCAGAAGCTGCAGGAATCCAGGCTTTCTATCTTACGCAACCATTTCTTTCGTTTTTCGCGATCCTTTTCGGAGGGAATTCGAAAAAAACTTTTTATCAGGCCACCAACGAGCCGTACAATCGACCACACAGCAAGAGTGAACCATCCTCTTCTCTAAATCCTCCTCCAAACGTGCAAAACAATCAAATTACAGGTATCTAGCGGTGTTTCCTGCCACACGATTCCAATGATGCAACGCGACAAACATAAACAATGACGTCACAAAAGATCCGCCTATTCACAGTCGGTGTTTAAGACCTGCTACAGTCGATGGAAACAGTCAGTCTTCGAATGTTTCAGCGAGTCGTAAGTGTGTCCCCATCATTAGTCTGATATCAGTGGCTCAAACCTCCGTTACTAACTCTAAAATGACGTTTTGGAATTAGCAACGGAGGCATGGGATTAGATGCGTAAGAAATCAGTCCTACATACAAGAGCGTTTTAATGACAAAAACTTGACAAACGTCTTGAAATGCATCATCTATAATTGACGACAGGCCATTGCAGCATGGCCTGTCGTCAAAGGAATAATTGACGACAGGCCATTGAATTAATAGAAAAATAATGCACACCCGAGGTGTAACGGCCACTCCGCTTCGCGTCGTGACCGCATTACCACCTCGGGTGTGCATTATTTTTCTATTAATTCAATGGCCTGTCGTCAATTATTCCTTACATAATTACATACAACTAACCCTAAATCAAACCCTGATCCTAACTCTATAGTAAGTACATGTAGTTACTTAATTAATTACTCAGTACTTCAAAGTAATTGCATTGTAAAGACAACTTAAAATAAAGTGCAATCTATTTTTCATATAAACAATAAATGTATAGTTTGAGTAACACTTTACAAGGTCCCATTAGTTGACACTACTAGTTAACAACCAACCAGTTGATGCGCCCCATTGACTGCAATAGTATGGAAAAGAAAAATACTATGGAAGTCAATGGGGTCATCAACTGTTTGGAGACAAACATTCTTCAAAATATAAAACAATATAAAACAACTTGAGGGTGAGTAAATTATGACAACATTTTAATTTGTGGGTGACCTATCCCTTTCATTAATGTGATTAACAAATTCCAGTCTTGACAGTATTTTTCCACATTGAAAAAAGAGTTGTTTTAAAGATGTTTCGACTTTTTTGCAAAACAAAACAAAATACTGATTATTAAAATGAGTATTGCAGTGTAGATCTAACTTTGAGAGTATTCAGTAGTGCGGTGTGTCTGAAGTAGTATCTTTCTCTGTTTGAATGCTGCATCTGTAGCTGTGGGGCATCATTGTTAGATTACTTTAATAAGACAGGTAATGATGAAGAAATGTAACTTTAATAAGTTCATTGGTGATACTAACTGAAGATGTTAATTACATCCAATCCCAAGTGCACACACATAATGATGGTAAAAGCAGATGCAAGCTGCAAGGGATGGTGTTAATTAGGTTCAAGATTTCTTTTTGCAAATACTGAGGAATTGTAATTCTTGCACCACGGCTCAGCAGTGACAAGACTAATTGCAAAAGTGAAGCAGTTATCCAGCTGTAAATGAGCGAGTTTGGTAATGGTGCCGCGGAGGCAGTGTAAACAGTCTTTGAGGCGAAAAATGTTTCTGAGATCTCGGATGTAGCAGTCCTGGAACATGTGAAGGTTACGGTAATGAGCACATGATTGGGAATGACAGGAGTGAGACAGACACGAGTGCAAAACATACTGAACCACAACAAATGGTGGCAAATCGGTTTAACATATGCATGGAGCGAGTTAGCAACAGAACGCCTAGACATTTGAGCTCAGTATGTGTACATTAAAGTTTTTTTTTTTTTAGCACACGTTCCAATAACTTGACCTTGATGTGTTGAGAGTTTAGGAGCCCAGATGCGGCATAGATGCACACAATCCCACAATGCCCCAGCTTAGCCTTTGTTCACATCTCTCAATTAAGCTCTGTACTCATTCTCATGTGAACTATGCACACTGCATAACATTTCAAATGCTTTTTAAATATGTTACTACTCCATAGAGGCATAAATCCAGCCGTAGAGTAAGATTCTCGCTACACTGCTTGCACAGAGAGTCCCCAGCTGGGGTTTGATCTATGATTAGGTGTAGGCAAGGGAAAGTACAAGATTACATTTAAAAAATGAAGGCTTATGTCATGACAAAGGTTTTACAAATTCACTGGAAGGTAATGGGAATGATTAATAAGATGGGGTAGAGAACGCCTGGATCATTTTATACTCACCTGCTATAACAAGAGCACCATTAGCACTTGCATTCTCTCTCTCTCTCTCTCTCTCTCTCTCTCTCTCTCTCTCTCTCTCATTTCAATTTCAATTTCAATTTCAAATTAACTTTATTAGCATGACTGTGTAAAATTGCATAAAATTGCCGAGGGGGAGGGGGAGGGGGAGGGGGAGGGGGGTTGGGTTTGGATCGGGGGTCGGGCATTTCGTATTATACATAAATATATCACAATAATAATAAAAAATACAGAGAGTAGTTTAAAGGGAAAAGATGGTTCAGTCCTTGTGTTACTCTCTCTCTCTCTGCAACGCTGCCTATTAAAATGTGAGCAAAACAAATACAACCACAAAATGTGCCAATATTATTTAACCCTTACATATGCTTTTTGGTAACACTTTGGTAACACTTGTGACAGTAACACATTACATGTAATTACTAACATTCTAAACATTTCATCGATTGTTATTAAGGATGTAGCACTGTCTGATCACTTCTGTATTTTCTTTGCCATATTGATCTAGATCTATTGAAGCTAGATCTGTGTCTGTCAAGAAGAGATGCTTAAATGAGAACACTAGTGTGATATTTATGAAGGCTATATCTTTAACACCAAGCATATCTGCGGACTCTGTTGATTCACTCCTTGAGTCCTTTAATTCAAAAGTACAGAGTGTAATTGATGATATTGCTCCTGTGAAAGTCAGGAAGAAGAGTGGCAGACAAAAATAAAGAAACTCAACAGCAGTGCAAAATATGAAAAGACAATGCAGAAAAGCTGAGCGCATGTGGCGGAAGACAAAACTTGTAGTCCGTTATAACATCTATAAAGACAGCATTCATGCTTTCAGTGTGGAACTAGGCAAAGCTAGACAGAATTCTTCTCAAATATTATAAACAGAAACATAAACAGCACGCACTCTTTTTGCTACTGTAGAGAGTCTAACAAACCCCCCACGCCAGATTCCCAGTGAAATGCTCTCAGATGGCAAGTGCAGTGAGTTTGCTTCCTTCTTCTCTGAGAAAATCAATAATATCAGAAAGGCGATCAAGGTAAGACAGGGGTAAGGTAAGACAGATCAGACCACATCCGCAGAAAGTTGATATCTATGTCTGACTTTGTCAGACATAATCAAACTATGTCTGATTTTGAATAAATTAGTGGTACAATTTTGGAAGAAACAGTACAGCACCTTAAAACATCAACCTGCATCCCTTGACACAATCCCCACTTCATTTTTCAAAGTGTGTTAAACTGCTTGGAAGCAGAACTCCTAGAAGTGGTAAACTCCTCGCTTCTCTCTGGGACTTTCCCAAAGTCCCTGAAAACTGCAGTTGTCAAGCCCCTCCTGAAAAAGAGCAATCTGGATAGCAACATATTGAGCAATTACAGACCAATCTCAAATCTTCCTTTCATAAGCAAGATCATTGAAAAAGTTGTCTTCAATCAGCTGAACAAATTCTTAATCTCAAATGGATACTTTGACAATTTTCAATCTGGTTTCCAACCACATCACAGCACAGAGACAGCGCTCATAAAGATAATAAACGATATTCGCTTAAATACTGATACAGGCGAAACGTCAATTCTGGTACTACTCGACCTCAGTGCTGAATTTGACACTGTCGATCGTAACATACTTCTTGACAGGCTGGAAAACTGGGTCGGGCTTTCTGGGATAGTCCTAAAATGTTCATACTAACAAGGGAGAGGTTATTATGTGAGTATAGGAGACCAAAAGTCTGAATGGACATCCATGACATGCGGAGTCCCTCAAGGCTCAATTCTTGGGCCACTCCTATTCAACCTGTATATGCTCCCAATGAGCCAAATAATGAGAAAGAACCAAATTGCTTAACACATGCAGATGACACACAGATCTGCTTAGCCCTATAGACCCATAGACACCCTGTGCCAATGCATTGATGAAGTGAACAATTGGATGTGCCAAAACTTTCTTCAGTTAAACAAAGACAAAACTGAAGTCATTGCGTTTGGAAACAAAGATGAAGTTCTCAAGGTGAACGCATACCTTGACGCTAGGGGTCTAACAACTAAAAATCAAGTCAGGAATCTCGGCGTGATTCTGGAGTCAGACCTTAGTTTCAGTAGTCATGTCAAAGCAATAACTAAATCAGCATACTATCATCTCAAAAATATTGCAAGAATTAGATGCTTTGTTTCCAGACAAGACTTAGAAAAACGTGTTCATGCTTTCATCACCAGCAGGGTGGATTACTGTAATGGACTCCTCACTGGCCTTCCCAAAAAGACCATAAGACAGTTGCAGCTCATACAGAACGCTGCTGCCAGGATTCTGAGCAGAACCAGAAAATATGAACACATCACACCAGTCCTCCGGTCTTTACATTGGCTCCCAGTTACATTTAGGATTGCTTTTAAAGTATTATTACTGGTATATAAATCACTCAATGGCCTAGGACCTCACACATTGCAGATATGCTCACTGAATATAAACCTAACAGATCACTCAGATCATTAGGATCACATCAACTAGAAACACCAAGGGTTCACTCTAAGCACCGAGAGTCTGCTTTTAGCTATTATGCCAGCCGCAGCTGGAACCAGCTTCCAGAAGAGACCAGATGTGCTTCTACAGTAGTCACATTCAAATCCAGACTCAAAACACCTCTGTTTAGCTATGCATTTACTGAATGAGTGCTGTGCCGCTGTACGTCCGACTGATAACACTGTATTTTATTTCTGCATCCTCCTTTTGATTCTAAACTCAAATGGCTCTGAAAATGAGACAAACATAAATTACTTAATTGAGAAAATTGAGAGATGAAACCATGCTGATGACCTGGGTCTGTGGTGGAGTAGTGAGTTTGATGTGTCAGTTAAACTCGAGGTTCTGTGGGGTGCGGACTGGATCGACTCCATTCCTAGAGCTTCCGAACAAATGTTTTTTTGGGGTGCGGACTGATGGGGCGGTGAACCCAAGGAGTCAGTCCTAGAGCTATTGGAGACGTCAAATAGATTGTCTGTGCTGATCTTTTGATGCGCCTAAACACAGTACAATCCACATGGGATAATCTCACAGTATAACACGCAGCTGTACAAAATATGATACAGCAGTGTTTTGACTGTTTATCTCTTTTAATTATTTGTATAACTGTATCCACTGTACGTCCGACTGACTGCACTGTATTCTTCATTTTTATTCTAAACTGAACTCAAATGGCACTGAGAATTGGGTAAGAGAGAAACAAACCACTTAATTGGGGAAAATGAAAGATGAAACAATGCTGATGACCTGGGTCTGTGGTGGAGTAGTGAGTTTGATGTGTCAATTAAACTCGAGGTTCTGTGGGGTGCGGACTGGATCGACTCCATTCCTAGAGCTTCCGAACAAATGTTTTTTTTAGGGGTGCGGACTGATGGGGTGGTGAACCCAAGGAGTCAGTCCTAGAGCTCCTCCTGTTCGATTTTAGGGAAAAGTCGGGTCCAATGGAATTCTTAGGTGCGCCGAATAAACACCACAGACACATTGTAAGAGTAAAACTATATGCTAGATAAGCTACACCGGTGTTTTGCCAGATGAGAAGTTTATTCTATGTATCATCTTTTTACTACTTTCATTCATTTTACTCTTAATTTTATAACTGTATCATTTATCACTTTTAATTCCATTTTGAATAACTGTTTTAATTTTCCTTGCTTTTATTTTGTGAGTATTTTTATTCCTTTCTATGTAAAGCACTTTGAATTGCCATAGTGTATGAAATGTGTTATATAAATAAACTTGCCTTGCCTTACTATAGTAATAACAGTAAATTATTCATAATTACAGGTGCATGCAACTTATATTAAACCAAACCCTAAACATATGAATACATGTAGTTAATTAAGATCACTCAGTACTTATACAACGTAATTAAACTGTAACAACAGCATATTAAAATAAAGGGGAAAGTGCGTAGGTAATATTTTCAACAACTAGTAAATTTCACAATTAATTACAAAGAAACAGCAAATAACACATTTAATTAAACGTAATTTTAAAGTTGAAAGCTGGAAATTTTTTTTTTTTTTTTAAATGTACTTTAATAATCTGTTGTATTTACAACAAAATTTTTGTTTTACTGTGTATTTTTATATTTATTAATGAAATACGATGGATTCAAATCTTGTGCATGTCAAGGCCGATGAATACATTCTGCTGATTACTCATTATATCTGACATTTATCTCATGAGTGAGTCGCTTGAAGCAAAATGCTTCTTTTTTAGTATGCAGCACTAACTAACTAAAGGCAAAATGAGCTCCGCTGATCAATGCATCTCTCTGGAAGTTTGGCCACATTTCGATTTAGTGTCTTCCCGTTGGAAGCATCAAGGAACAACCATTGACAGAGGCACGGCTGCCTCAGCAAGGTCTCTCCAAAAAATGCAGGCCGGAATGCATAGGAAGTGGTGGAATATGAGACATGGACTATCGAGACAACTGTAAAAGGAATATTTTGCTTATTGTTGCAGCAAACATCATGCAATGATTTTTAATATTAAAAAGCACATCGGGAGGACAAAATTGTATCCATACATCATTTGTCATGTTAAAATAAAAAATAAAATAGGATTTGAGGATCTTTCAATCATCATTATATTGCATTTCATTATATGCTTTGCCCCCTAAAATATACAGAGCTTTGATAAAACTAAGCATTTAAATTATATTTTACAAGGTGTTTTTTCTCTCCTGAATTCCATATACTATACAAGCCATAGAAGAAGGGAATTGTATTCATACAGGTTAAGTAATGAAAAATAAAAACTGGATTGAGAATCTGTAAATCATTTTACCGAATTATCTGTTGTTGCTGGAAAAAATAAAGAAATTGATAAGACCTTTACAGTCTAGTGGATCAGAGAGCAGGACTTTCTCTGTCAGATTAGCTGTGTGAAATCTATTAGCATTAATCTGCCTAAGATCAGGTCAAAGCTCAGTTTTTAACACTACACATTCTGCCCTTTCTCTTCCCGTGTCCTCGGCAAATGCAATCAGATGTGTGTAATCTCATTTCAGTAGTGAATGTATGGCAGCATTCTGTGCATAAGACTGCAGTAAAATGCTCTCTATATTTTTGTTCTTCTTTGACTTGCCTTCCTTTCAGTATCACGCAAAGTGAAAAGAGGATGAAGATTGAAAAAGCAGTTGTTCAGTAAATTAATGGTCAATAAAATTATCCTTTATAAAAGGGATTATTTTGGCTCTGAAATCTGATTGGATAATCTATGTTCTAAGCCATTGAAAAATAGCTGATACATATACATTAAAGGTGCTGTATGTCATTTTTTGACTGTACTAAAGCATAAAAATGCCATAATATGTTTGCAGAGAAACATGCTCACATTCTCTGAAAAGCAATGCTACTGCAAGTTATTCTACTGTATGTGCGTTCCATGTCGGAATGAAAACAGCGCTAAGTATTTGAAACATTGAGCAGCAAGCTCATTGGCTGCTGATGTCACAGCGACCAATCAGCTGCGCTATGTAGATAACAATGTGATCACTAACAAATTAAGGACCTATCAGCCTGCACCATCTTAAGTTTCATGACAGAACTTTGTATTTCTGTATTAATGCGCATGTTGCGGCAACTGTAACCCTGTTGAAAAGACTCTTACTTTGCAGAGTTGTCTATTATTATTTTTGTATTATTTTTAATCTGTTTTACTTTAGTCTCCCACCCCCCACTTCTGTTCTGTTTTATAATGCTATATGAATGGAACTATTGTATAATGCGTGTCTCTTGGGTTAAACCGTACTCAGACTTCATAACCTGTTCAGCTCCCCTTTTATCACTCATCTTTCTTTCATTCACTCCCTTTTTTTAAGACTTTATCGAATTCCCCTCTCTAAAGGGAAGGCTAAATCATCGGTTGTACGTTTTGCTGTTCTCTCACCCCATGAAATCTCTGGGGATTCTTGGTTGAAGAGACCAAATATAGAGAATGGGTGGAGTAGAACAAGATGCATTCACTGAGTGATTTTATTGACAGTCTTAGGCTCTCAATTCCTAATAGAAAAGCAAACAACAGTAAAGAACAGCGTTGCAAATGGCAGTTCAATAAAGTGGCGTGAAGCCTCATAAAACCCTTCCGTCTACGTGAAGAGATGGTTAAAGCTCTTTTCCTCTTGTCATTTTTCTGTGAGAGACAATTTGTTGAAGGAAAATGAAGAAACATTTTTTTGGAAGAAACAGCTGCATTGGTGTAGAATAAAGTGAACCCTTCAAAAAAATGAAATAAATAAGTACATTTAAAAAAAATGACGTCTACCTGTATATGCATTAGTGCTGATGAAATGCCTACATTTGAAGCTGGGGAACCAAATCTGTTGACAGCCAACATGCACGTATGGTATATCTCTGAAGCCGATTCAGCCGAAGGCTTTTTTTTCCCCCTTGCAAATGCAGTTAGTGACACTAAATTGATTGGATCTCTCCATCACAGACTTGTTGATCAGATGTAATTAATTTCAGTCAACAGCTGAATCTTAATAGATGCGAGCGCAGTGTGTTTACCCTGAAAAGCTTGTGTGACTATTAGATGAAGAGCAGCAGTTGTCAGTTGTTTCTCAGTGCATTTATTTGGTAATGGCACATCACAGGAACACAGTATGCTTCTTCTTCGAGTCCCCTATGAATTCTTATGGTTTCCCACACTTCCACGGAAAACTGTTAATTCTAATTAAGAAATATACCTGTGACTCTCAAAGACGATTAGCGGAGAGTAATTGTAGAAAAAAAAAGGTGTTTTTTTCACCTCTTAATCAACTCTAAAGTTCACATTATATCTCATTAAATCTAACCCAGCTTCTTTTACACAACTGTGCTCTTAATTTTATATAATATTATTATTGCATCAAGTAATATAGACATGGATAAGGTAGAAATAGCTTCTTGAAGTAAGAACTACATGTATATAATTATAAAGTTGACCAATTATGCATTCATAGCTTTCAGTAATTCCAATCTGTGTCTCATTGCTACTGTAAGGGTTCTCAAATATTTTGGTATGCAAAGTCACCTAAGTGCACCCAACCGAGCAACACCTGGCCAACAGCTGGCAAACACCACACATGCTGCTCAGCAAATCAAATTTAAATTATCTGAAAAATAATTTGATCTTTCAGCAGCAGTCTGAATCAGACTGAACCCAGAGTAATGCAATCTGGTGAATCAATAAATGCTTGTGAAGTATTTATGATAGGAACTATTCAGTAATTGATAGATGTTCAGTGAATGTTTCGCAGGTGTATCGAGCATTAAAGTAAATGTTAAAGGAATGTAAAATGAGAGGTCTTTCCAACCATGCGATATTCTACCAGTATCACCACGGGAACCATTTAATCGTTTGTATCACTCCGCTTGCAGCATTTCTCACAGCGAGTGTCATGGCAGAAGAGCAAACCCATTATCATTTTTCAAATACTACTGTTGTTGTGTCACGAAAAGTTGTTTTAGGTGAGAATGTAGTTGTTCACATATGTGGTTTATTTATAAAGATAGCGCCTATCTGAAAGTTTGCTTCGATGTTTTCAGAGATGCGAGCTCCAGGCCGTCAGCGGCCGTTCAACGCTCATGTACCCGCCGAGAACAGCCTTACTGACTCCGGAACGGATCCGCGAAACGGGTCCGGAACAGAGTCCACTTGCACAGCGCAATGGATTCGGAACAGATAAGGATTGCGGATCCAGACCAGGGGCCTGATGTGTAAACGTTGCGTATGCACAAAATGGGCATAGAAATATAGATGGGCATAGAAAGCCATCCTCTTGGAATTGTGTTCTGAATTACGGCCAGTAACATGAAATCATTACTGAGAAGTTACAACATTTTTATATTCAATAAATATAAATATTTGTTGTGGATGTGATGCTTTTGAACACTTTTCCTCTGGCATGCTCTCTGTGTTTTAATATGTTAACTACATTGCTTATCATGATAGCAGATTGTCTGAGAAAATGGTTTGGCCAGTGGAAAAGATTGAGAAAAACTTTCTCTGAAATGCTTTTTGCACTATTTTATTTTATTTATTTAAAAAACAAGGGAAGGATGGGCTACTAAATGATTTTTATTAATGTAATGTGACGGCACATCCGTATTTCATATTTTCCTAATGTCTTGTACCGTTAAACATGTTATCATGTGGATGAATAATCATATGCAAATGATATGCAGATGAGGATATGCATAGTAAAACTAGGCGTTGTAATCTCCATATGTGGTTATTTCGGGGTGGAGACGCATGTGCGCACAATCTTCCGCTGACTGGGATTTATAAAGTGAATTCTGCGCAGGTTTTAGAAGTCTAAATATTTTTTTGCGTACTACATTTTTGGCTTTCGGGCGCACGTACACTTTTAGTAAGGATTCTACGCACAGTTTTATAAATGAGGCCCCAGATCCGGGGCAGACCCTACCCGTATCCGTTTATAAAGCAGCTCATCCACCCCAGATCTGATCATTAAGGTATTATTACCTTATTCAAAATGCATCATATGGCCAAACCTAGCTGCAGAAATATCTAAAATATAGCTGACAAACATTATATAGACTAGATTTTCATCTTTAAAAGCTTGAATATTCCACATTTTACTTTCAACAGCACCTTGTGAAATCCCCATAACCGTTGAAAGAATAATACGACAAAGACATTTCCTCAGCGTATTATGAATATGAGATTGACCAGAAGAATGAATGCTGTATCAGATGCAGGTAATCACACTCGCTTATTCTATCTCTCTCTCATAATACTCTTCTCTACATAATAATGTTTAGCATATATCTTATAGCATACAGTATAGCTTGAAAGAATTTACATAATACTTTTACATATAATAGATTTTAACTAGGGGCAACTCAGTTTTCCTTCATTACTAGTTCTAAAGTGACATTTCCAAAAGGATCATCTTTTAAACTATTGAGATTTGAATCTGTGGCAGAAGCAAGTAGTTCCACACACGACACAAGAGGGTGTAAGTCACCCTGTTGTTGTTTCTTGTTTATTTACACACTTGTGCTGTCGGCCGAATCACAGCTGTGCTGATATAGAGCCACATCGCACTATATAGTAAAGATTTGGGAGTTATAGGAACTACCTTGCATAAATTATAACATGGCTGTGCAAGATAGTAGCTACTCCAACTCCCAAATCTATGATATTCTGATCCCCAGATATGGCTGAGATTTCACTTTGAATGTAAGTCTATTGATTTTTTTTTCAGCCATTTTATCATATTCCATGCAAAAATTGTAAATACCAATGTTTAGAGAAGTAAAAGCACACCGTTCTTCAACAAATCGCATGATTTACTTTTGTTCATGCCTGCACTGTAAAAAAAACTTAACTCATTATTTTGTGTTATCTTTTTGCATGGTTTTTTTTTAGTTTAACTAACTTATTTCGATAAGTTGAGGACAAGAAAACTTAAAATTTCTTGTTGTCTGGACAATCTAGTTATCTCTACACAAAAAAAATAAGTTGAAATAGCAAAATTGCTAAAATATTTTTTACAGTGTGGTGCTGGATACCTACCTTAACAAATTAGTTTAATACTAGGAGTTTAAATACATATAGCAACCCCAAATGCAATGCTTGCCTTAGCTGATGCTTTCCTTAGAAGCTAATGTAACCCCTAACAGCACAAACTTCACTTTCTTTAACAATACTACCCAACTGTGTTCCGTTATAACTCAGAGTTCCAGCATCAACTATGCTTTTCTTTTCTAAATATATGGATTATGGAGATTTCGGTAATGACATACAGGAATGGTTCATGACAATTGTGTTTTCATCTTAAGGTAATGAAGGAGAATCTATCTTGTTTATTAGATTTTTTTCTGCCGCAGGGTTAGTATGCCCTTCCCAGGGTTGGAATGTGTTAAATGAAGACATAATGAGCAGGCGTTGCTGATAGCAGGCAAAGTGCCTGAGGTTCAGAGTTCTGCCTAAACATATAAGAGCTTATCTCGGAATATTTCAGAGAGCTTTAATGCTGTTTGGGATAGTCTGGTATAGCACAGCAGATTCAAATCACACAGATGTCTCTATTTCCTTATTTCTTTAAAGCATATTCTCTTTGCTTTGCTCAGTTGCTTTGAACAAGACGTGACTCAATGTTATTCATTTAAAATTTGAATTGCATTATCCAGATAATACACAAGTAGTATAATTTTTGTAATTACACACAGTAAAAAAAAGAGACAATTTTTAATAATTAAGTGCAGATCCGGCCCACATCCAGTACGTGTGGAATTCACGTCACGTGTACCAGATGTGGGCCGGATCTGGGCCGACACTATGTTGCTGTCTTGGTTGGATCTCATTGCATCAAATTTGCTTCCATATAAACTACTGGCACTTTTTACAGAAGGTTTCTCACAAACAGATTGCACAAATCTTTTTTCTTTTCTTTTCTTTTCTTTTTTTTTAGTGGCTATTTTTAACTAATTAGATTTGCTATATAAAGCCATACAATTTCGGCAACAATGCTGAAAAATTCCACAAAAAAAAGAGAAAATAAATCAGCTCGCATTAGTTTGACCTCCTGGGATCGATTCAGAAAATATTCTGAAGGTTAAGTACATCATTTCACTGACCATTTGTTTGAAAAAAAAAATCCAGGCTTCCAGGACCCATTTTGGAGGTTATTCATTGAAAGTGCCCCCCATACATTTAATCTTTAGTATTGTGTGTGTACCAGGGTCAGCCAGTGCTTTTCAAGTGGAAGCACAGATTCCACTTATTATGTCAAATAACAGTAAGTACTAAAATGTATTGTGTGTGTGTATCTGTGTGTTTGCAGTGTTGCTCCTAAAAGCTGCTTCTCCAACTACCAATGAATAATACAATTACTAAACAAATATAATTGCCCAAACTCAGAACTGATTTTACAACTTTTATAAATGGCAATACACAAGAGACAACATTATTAACGTCAAAACTAAATGCCTTACAAGTCATGAGTGACTTCCATAAACTGTGTTTATCTCTGAGCACTCAAAGCTTTTTTCCAATGTAAATGGGGCTCATAAGACTCAGGTGAAACATGGCTATGCTCTATAGCAAAATTTTGACTTTTATCCACTAAAATGTTGGAAAAAAACACTGGTAATACAGATGACCGTGTGTGTGTGTGTGTATATATATATATATATATATATATATATATATATACAGGTCCTTCTCAAAAAATTAGCATATTGTGATAAAGTTCATTATTTTCCATAATGTAATGATACAAATTAAACTTTCATATATTTTAGATTCATTGCACACCAACTGAAATATTTCAGGTCTTTTATTGTGTTAATACTGATGATTTTGGCATACAGCTCATGAAAACCCAAAATTCCTGTCTCAAAAAAATTAGCATATCATGAAAAGGGTCTCTAAATGAGCTATTAACCTAATCATCTGAATCAACTAATTAACTCTAAACACCTGCAAAAGATTCCTGAGGCTTTTAAAAACTCCCACCCTGTTTCATTACTCAAAACCGCAATCATGGGTAAGACTGCCGACCTGACTGCTGTCCAGAAGGCCATCATTGACACCCTCAAGCAAGAGGGTAAGACAGAAAGAAATTTCTGAACAAATAGGCTGTTCCCAGAGTGCTGTATCAAGGCACCTCAGTGGGAAGTCTGTGGGAAGGAAAAAGTGTGGCAAAAAACACTGCACAACGAGAAGAGGTGACCGGACCCTGAGGAAGATTGTGGAGAAGGACCGATTCCAGACCTTGGGGGACCTGCGGAAGCAGTGGACTGAGTCTGGAGTAGAAACATCCAGAGCCACCGTGCACAGGCGTGTGCAGAAAATGGGCTACAGGTTCCGCATTCCCCAGGTCAAGCCACTTTTGAACCAGAAACAGCGGCAGAAGCGCCTGACCTGGGCTACAGAGAAGCAGCACTGGACTGTTGCTCAGTTTTGCATGTCATTCGGAAATCAAGGTGCCAGAGTCTGGAGGAAGACTGGGGAGAAGAAAATGCCAAAATGCCTGAAGTCCAGTGTCAAGTACCCACAGTCAGTGATGGTCTGGGGTGCCATGTCAGCTGCTGGTGTTGGTCCACTGTGTTTTATCAAGGGCAGGGTCAATGCAGCTAGCTATCAGGAGATTTTGGAGCACTTCATGCTTCCATCTGCTGAAAAGCTTTATGGAGATGAAGATTTCATTTTTCAGCACGACCTGGCACCTGCTCACAGTGCCAAAACCACTGGTAAATGGTTTACTGACCATGGTATTACTGTGCTCAATTGGCCTGCCAACTCTCCTGACCTGAACCCCATAGAGAATCTGTGAGATATTGTGAAGAGAAAGTTGAGAGACGCAAGACCCAACACTCTGGATGAGCTTAAGGTCGCTATCGAAGCATCCTGGGCCTCCATAACACCTCAGCAGTGCCACAGGCTGATTGCCTCCATGCCACGCCGCATTGAAGCAGTCATTTCTGCAAAAGGATTCCCGACCAAGTATTGACTATTGAGTGCATAACTGAACATAATTATATGAAGGTTGACTTTTTTTTTTGTATTAAAAACACTTCTTTTATTGGTCGGATGAAATATGCTAATTTTTGGAGACAGGAATTTTGGGTTTTCATGAGCTGTATGCCAAAATCATCAGTATTAAAACAATAAAAGACCTGAAATATTTCAGTTGGTGTGCAATGAATCTAAAATATATGAAAGTTTAATTTTTATCATTACATTGTGGAAAATAATGAACTTTATCACAATATGCTAATTTTTTGAGAAGGACCTGTATATACAGTGGTGGTCAGAATTATTTGCCCCCTTGGTAAATATGATCAAAGATGGCTGCAAAAAATAAATCTGCATTGTTTATCCTTTTGATGTTGTATTTAAAGAATATTGCAAAAATTTTACCTTTTATTGAAGTAAAAGAATTGAAAGTGGGGGGGGAATCACATTATGAAATAAATGTTTTTCTCCAAAACACATTGGGAACAATTAATTGCCCCTTTTTATTAAATGTGCAGTGTGTGATTTTTTGCGACATCTAGCGGTTCGGTTGCGAGTTTGCACTAAGGGCTCAGCCCACTGCTCACCCCTCCCTTTCGAAGAAGCTACGGTGGCTAAAACAGGACAAACATATCGTCGTCTGAGACAGCAGAGAATAGCCAGAGTAAGCCAAGAGTGTGTAACATTGTCACTGTTTCTGTACCACAGTCCATTATAAACCACATCATGGATAAAGTTTACAAAGCCATAGTCAGGTGAGGATCAAGGGTCTTAATATATAATATAATAATAGTAATCAGCTGATTGTCTCACAAACGTAACCCGCACATTTCTCCCCACATAGCAAACTCATAATACAGCGAGGGAGAAGAACCACATGAAACTATGCAACTATATATTTTTTCTAACAGGGTAGTAAAAGTTTAGCTGGCTAAATATGAGCTGTTACTGTGGCTGAGCTGGTTAAAGCGTAAAGCATTGTTTAAACTCGACGCGTCCGCAGGAGCAAAGGTGCGCGCGGCAAAAATGACATGATTGTAACAGCGCACGCGCCTCCGCATCCCCTAGACACCATTCACTACACACAATAGGCTTTTTTTCTCTGATTTTTAAAACTCTTCGCGATCAACTTAAAATGCTTCCAAGATCGAGTTTGGAGAACACCTGACAAGAGATCAGAGCCCATTCCTCCATACAGAATCTCTCCCGATCCTTCAGATCCCCAGATCCATGTTGGCGCTTCTCTTCAGTTCAGACACTCATTTTCTATAGGGTTCAGGTCAGGGACTGGGATGGCCATTGCAGATGCTTGGTTTTGTGCTCAGTGATCCATTTTTGTTTTAATTTGGATGTTTGTTTTTGAATCACTGTCCTGTTGGAAGATCCAAACGTGGCCCGTTATAAGATTTCTATCAGAGGCTGTCCATGAAACAAAAGACAAACATCAATATATATATATATATATATATGTGTGTATATAAATACACATACATACATACATACATGTATACACACACACACACACACACACAAACACCCACTTGTTGATGGTTTAGTGGAACGCTGAGCTTTCAAAACAGTCTTAAAGCAATCACCACTAATATGTACACAGTACAATGGAAATGGAACACTAATGACTAATTACTAACATTCAAGACGAAGGAGGTCTTTACTCTTCCCACATACCAGATGCACCGATAATTTCCAAGGATACACTGTATGTGTAAATAAATTTTTTTTCTAACATCCATTTAGCAAGAGTTTTCAACACAATGGAGATGGTGAACAGCTAAATATATAAAACTTATGAATAAGGCTGCATAATCAAAACCATTGTGCATTGTGTTTAAACATATGCCACATTATAAAGACCTGTCTTGATAAAAAGTTAGGTAATCAAAAAAAGCTGATGCGATATGATATGATATTTTGAACCATATATGGCTCTTCATTGCAGACCGGTGTTATTTATTTATTTGTTTATTTGTTTGTTTGTTTGTTTGTTTGTTTGTTTTTCCTTATGCCAGGAGCAGCATCATACTTTTTCATGATCATGATTTTTGCCTGGCATGATACAAAAAAAAGAGCCATATCTTGGGTCGAGTAAATCATATAAGATTACAATTTCCTGATAATTTACTCACCCATGCCATCCAAGATGATCTTGTCTTTCTTTCTTCAGTGGAAAATAAATTACGTTTTTTGAGGAAAACATTCACTCCAAATCAATGCATTTTCAAAGGGCTCTGCACGATCCCAGCTGAGGAATAGGGTCTTATCTAGCGAAACGATCGTTCATTTTCTAAAAAAAAAAAATAAACATGTAAATACTTTTTAACCACAATTGTTTGTCTTGTGCTGGTCTGCGACGCGCCAGGCATTACGTCATCACGTTGGAAAGGTCATGCTGGACGTAGGCGGAAGTACCGCCCCATTGTTTTAAACATCCAGGATACGCACACAAAAGGACCATATTAAACAATAAACTGACACAAAGACATAAAAATGTCATTCAACATACAATAAAATTTGAACGATCCTCCTTCTCCACACTTGTAAACAATGGGGCTATTCTTCCGCCTACGTCCAGCGTGACCTTTCCAACGTGATTACGAAATGCCTGGCGCATCGCAGACCAGCACAAGACAAATAATTGTGGTTAAAAAGTACCGGTATATACATTTAAAAATTTTTTAGAAAATGACTGATCGTTTCGCTAGATAAGACCCTATTCCTCAGCTGGGATCGTGCAGAGCCCTTTGAAACTGCATTGATTTGGAGTTCAACAATTTGGTTACCATTGAAGTCCATTGTGTGGAGAAAACTCCTGAAATGTTTTTCTCAAAAATCGTACTTTCTTTTCCACTGAAGAAAGAAAGACAAGAACATCTTGGATGACATTGGGGTGAGTAAATTATCAGGAAATTTTCATTTTGAAGTGAACAAATCTTTTAATAGAATAAGTTGACATGTACTTGCTAAGTTAATTATAGTCAGTAGAATGTCTGTTGGCGAGCATCAAAATAAAGTGTTAGCAGATGTTAAGCAGACAGTCTAGTAATACTCCAATGATTGGTAGTTGGCGTAGTTGAAAACTTATTTAGTAGAATGTCCAAAATAAAGTGTTACTTCATACCAACTTGGGGATTGGCTCTTTTGAACTGGGACAATAAGCAACCACACAACAATTCACCGAAACAACCAGATAGCAACACCACTCAGAACATTGTGGCGGCGACATTTCGACAGGCAAGCACCATTCGCCATTACAAAATATTAATATTACTCTCACCCACAGCATGTTCTCTATCTATTTCCATAGCAGTGTCAATATGAGAAAAAACATTATTAATATATTATGCCTCATGGCCTTTCTTTTTATTGAGGAGATAACTTTTTGTGGGTCATGGTATGAAAAACAAAAAGTTTGTTAACAAACTTTGAAGAGTAATTTGAATAAAATTTGAGTCAGATCTACACAAACCCCAAGACGCAGGACTTTTTGATTTAGAAGTCATGTTCCCATTGGCATATTTACCATCCATATCATCCATAGTTATCTTCAAAACATCTGACTGCAATCGGATTGATATGCTGACCTTTCCACTTAATGCAAATGACAGCAGAGATCAGAGAGCAGGGAAATCACATTAGCTGAACTGAGCTCAACTAAATACAAACGCTTCATTGCGAACTATACATTATTTCTCAAAGCTGCGGTTGTAATCAAGGCTCAGACTATCTTCATTTTGCACAAAAAGCAGCATGAAAGAGAGATGTTGAGGCATCTGGAAAGATATGGCTCAGCAATGGAATGTGTTTGAACCTCTATTTCTCATCACTGTCAAGAAAGTGCCAAACAAGGCAGGTGTCCGTTCTGATGGGCTGGAAAGTTCCTAATCAAGAGCGACTAATCAGAGAGCTCTGACCTCCAACGATAATTTCCATTCATATCTGCTGCTTCAGAGATGGGAGAAAGAAACTGTAAAGGTCATCTCTCAGACATGTAACCAGAAAACAGTCCATATTCAAACGCATATCTTTTTTTCTCAATACTAGTACAACTACATTTTGTACATCTTTCTTGTGTTGTTGGGGGTTGCTTCATATTTTTTAGTGTGTTGACTACGTTGACCAGGGCAGTTTCTATAGCATTTATAGGGAGGTCTGGATATTTGCAAGACTTCACCCCCAAGTCTTCATAATGTTCTGGTTCCAAGTAAGCAAATGCAAGTCTATGAGATCTTTTTACTTGTTTTATTGTCCGTCAGGAATTCAAGTCTGATCATTTATTAAAGTAATTGCACACCACTCAAGTCAGATAAAGTATAATTTATGTCAGTAGCACAAACTGTATGGGAAGAGTAGCATGCTGAATCTTGCTTAAGGTTAATATTTTTACATCCTAACTGTAAGTATGAACAATAGAAATAGCAAAAATCACTAACTATTCATCAGTATACTATTCACAGAAGCAGAGAATAGAGCAGATGAGAGGAGAGAAATTGGACAGCTCTAATATAGGATTACTGCCAAAAAATAATAATAAGTAGATGATTTTACATTAGCTTATGCATCTAATAAATTCCACTAATCTTTTCTGACAATATGTGTTTGCTGATAATCAGTGGAATCAGGAGCTTATAATGGACTTGCTAGAAGCAGAATAATTGTGTCAAAGGTTTGAAGAGTCAGAAAAGCTTCTTTTTTTTTTTCTTTTTTTTTTAGTCTCCTTAGAAAGTCTGTATTACTGAGTTTGGGGGGGAAAAATTGAGGACATTCTGTCCTAATCAGAATGTGGTCTCAAAAACAAGAAGAAGA
Source organism: Rhinichthys klamathensis goyatoka (assembly GCF_029890125.1). Classification (NCBI taxonomy): domain Eukaryota; kingdom Metazoa; phylum Chordata; class Actinopteri; order Cypriniformes; family Leuciscidae; genus Rhinichthys; species Rhinichthys klamathensis. The sequence goes on along the minus strand of NW_026606654.1, from coordinate 945,635 downwards.
AGAATATGATGCTCTCACTGTTTGTTAGATGTTATTCTTGTGTTTCAAACAGAAGGTCAGATGGTTTGTCACTAACTAACAGAGGGACTATAATGGGTTGAAATTTCAGAAAAGTATTAAATATTTTCATTGTATTATTCATATAGTATCTAAGCTTGTGTGTAATAATTGCAACTACAAAGCTCTTGTGATCTCAAATCTCTCGAGAACTTTCCAGTCATCTATTATTGGTTGCAATGCAGGCACATAATGAGAGATCCTGACCTGTAATTTGGCACGCAAGAAATCACTGGTTTGTTATTGTGTTTTGGAAGCTTCTGGGTAACCGCCTGTCTTGTTCTGAGATACCCTACACAAAAAATCTATTTCAAACTGAAGTGCGTCTCAATTTCCAAGACTACAAGAGAGTCAAAGGCAAAGAACTGGAGCTGTGGTCACGCAGCTGCCGAAGATATGCCATATCTGCTACCAGTGCATCACCGCAAGGGTGATAATTGCGTTTTGAGGCCTTCCTAACAAAAACAGATTTGAAGGGGATTAACGGACTTGTCCAAGCTCACATAGCCAACCTGTGATTAAAAGAGGATCGGACGATGTGGCTCCGTTCCCACCGAGTAATCAAGTGAGTCCCTGGACGAGGCAGTTTGCCAGTCAGTCTTGCACCATGGAAGCATATTACCCAAGAGGCATTCAATTAAATTTCTCTCTCTTGATTCTGTCAAGGTATTTCTTTTTTCTTTTTAAGTGTTTGACTCTTAGGGAAATGTCTTTAGTGAAGTGGTTGATTTCCCAGCAGCATTTGTTTAGTTCTGCCACGCTGTTGGTAAGATGAACTTGCAGAACTAATTGAAAAGTTTTCGGCAGCAGTTGGGGATTTAGAGGTGCAACAAAAGTGCTGGGCTCATTCATATTCCTCTTGTGTTGTATTTGAAAAAAATCAGGAAAAATAAGGTGTATGACAAGACATGGCTCTGTTCACATTGCTTTGTAGGTCCTTGGAAGAAAACAACCTTTAGACGAAACATGAATGGGGGTTTCCGGCTTGGTTGTAAAAATGAAATCTCAACTGCATGCTTATCTAAACACAGCAAAATAACTGTTAGCCCTTCACTTTAGTTTAATCCCCTTTGCATCACACGGCTAGCCCAATAGCCGTAGTCCAACAGTCAGATGCCAGGGAAGCCCACTGTCACTCCTCAGCTGGCCGGTGGGATGCCAGGATGGACAAGAGTCCAAACCATGGCTCCTCTTCAAAGCTTACATTTGTCACTTTAAAAGACAGGGAAAGAGTGTGGAGGATTATAAAGGATAGCTGAAAGGAATCTGTCAACAGGAAGAAGTGTAGTCCATCTCCGGAGGACAGCACTAAACACTGCAGGCTTTTCCTGCACACAATGCGTATCCCAGTCTAAATTATTCCTGGCGGTTCATGTTGGCCAAGCATTCACAGGCTTTGGGCTTTGTCCCCTGCCTTACGCTATAGTTTCTCTCATGCCACCCACTGCAGAGGGACTTAGACCTTAAAGATTAATACAGGACCCTTGAGGTCTGAAACTTGGCAGTAGGTGGCAAGCAAGAGGTTCAGTTGTATTAGATGAATTAATTGCTTGGTTACAAGTGGGGCCGTTTTCAGCAGACCTGAAGAATGGAGCCAGCTGGACAGATTTGATCTGAATATTGAGATCGCCATTGTCTTTTAGAAAGGATCTTGGGCAAGGTTGTTCAAGGGGTCACTGTTTCTGTTAAATAATTTCAGATCGAAATGTATAGTCACACTGTCAGAAAAAAAAATGGTACCGTCACTGGGGAAACGTTGTACCTTATTTGCAGAGGTGGAAAGTAACGAATTACATTTACTCGCGTTACGTAATTGAGTAGTTTTTTTGTGTACTTCTACTTTTTTAAGTAGTTTTTAAAATCTGTACTTTTACTTTTACTTAAGTACGTTTTCTTTGAAGTATTGTACTTCGCTACATTTGAAATCATACCCGTTACTGAGTAAAAAATAATAATACAAGAAGAAAAGAAAAGAAAAAAAAAAACACTCCGGAAACTACAGCATTGATTGAACGGCGGGAGAACAAACGCGCAAGAAAGGTGACGCAGACACAGCTGAAGCTGAAACCGAAGCGCCAAGCGAATTATGACCAGTATGAAAATACTTTGTAGAAAAAAATCGTGGTTGTCCTCGAGGATAGATATCCAATTTGCAAAAAATGTGGACGCAAAGTGGCTGCAAAAGGAGGATATAGGACACCATCTCTCCTGCAGATAAAGGTATGTCCCGATTTACGTGATGCAGAGGGAACCCCGGAATCTAGTCATGAAAATGAAATTCACTTAACGCAGATGTCACGTAAAACACGCAAAATAATGGATGGATGAATACATGGAAAGTAGAACTGTGCAATAAATCCAATCGCGACATGGTCTGTGAATATTTAAGCTAAGCACAAATACTGCATGTAAATATAACCCTATTTGTTCTGCTGAGCTGCGCCGCTTTGTCTACTACATACTCAAGTACGCGTGACATTCAGAGTCTCACAAACAATTTGAGGATATGAATACATGAACATTTACAGAGCTGCTCTGAGAGAACGCCTAATGAGCATTTTCATAATTTATTTTAGATAAACCATTGTCAAATACACTTTGAAACACTTTTTTATACACTTTTGGTCTTCACTACAACCCGTCAAAATTAAAGTTTGGTTTTACTAGGAGAAATTAGGACAGAAATATATTACTATTATAGGCATACAATAGAACGTAGCCTACTTCTCTAAATAATAATAATAACAACAATAATAATACATTTTATTTAAACATTATTTAAAGGAATATATTTTTTGTCCATGGTTTGATGTAGTAAATCTGTTTTTGCAGCGCTTCCCCAAAAAATAAAAGGACACAATTTTACATTTACATTTGATTACAACCGTTTTTGATAATATATTTGGATTAAATCATAAAAAGAAACATTCATTTTCTGAATAAAATACATTTCATAGGACAATATTTTTCTTAAACATTTTAATAAATTATTAATGTTAAAAATAAGTTGTTAATCTAATTCATTATCAATTATCAAATTTAATTGATTAGACATGTTTTATTGAAATTTGAATAAACAAAACAAACAAATGGTTTCAAGTTTGTTATAATAAAAGCATTTGTTCAACCAAAAAAAAAAATCCTGTTTTCATTAAAGGGGCACTTCACCTCTGGGAAGATGAATGTGTATGTAAAATGGGTCATTTATGTAGAAGAAATGTGAAATTATTTTTGAATTTGGAGCTTTCTAGACTGAGAAAAGCCAGAAAATGTATTTTTGGCTTATGTGGATGAAAGACAACAACTCCCAGAATGCACTTGCTTCGCTGCCCTAGGAGGCCATGCCTACCGGTAACAGAGCGCAGTAGTTAAACAACAAGTCTAGGCTACTAGTGAGTCTCCGTGATGAGTCTGCCCGGGATTTCGAGATCGCCCAAAATGTCCGGGATTCGGCTTTTGCGTTCTACAGTCGTCATTCATTATGTTTACTGAGGCGAGCAGGACGAGTGAGGGCCGCGGGAGAACGCGGCCCTCACGGAGGAGCGGGAATTTTCTTAGCAATGTCAAAACACACATCAACCGATCACTTGTTTAGAGTTCATGTAAACACTACATTCAGATTCACCAATCGGAATGAATTCAGTTAGATTGAAACAAAAGGTGTGCATGTAAACAATGAATGGCGACTGCAGAAAGCAGAAGCTGAATCCCGGACATTTTGGACGATCTCGACGTCTGGGAAAAAGAGGATGGTAACCCCTACTACTCCGCTTTCTCCACAGAACAAGAGTCTGCTAGCTTAGCGTCCAAAAAAAGATGGCTGACACTATGTATACATTCTGTGAGTGAGATCCCACCCTCTATGGGCGGGTTGAGAACATGCGGGACAGCCCCTACTACTGACTGTAGTCTTTAGCCTCTGGCCAAAAAATCCTCCGATGACGCAAAATGACGATTTTTGCGTCATCAGAGGATTTTTTCCAGACTAAAAATACATAAATCTCTCATATCAGGGGGATATGAGGAGGGGGAGGAGGAGGGGGAGCACGGTAATTCGAAAATACTACAGGTTTTCTACTGATACAAAGCTTAATGCTAAATCCTGAAGTGACCCTTTAGTTTAACTGTCATTTTAACTGATGATAATAATAATAATAATACCCATAATTTAATAATAGTTTATTTATTTAATAATTGATTAATACTGTAAACCGTGATATTTTCTGAGACGTTATCATACTGTGAGAATCTCCACCATTACATACCACAAGCCTACACGGGAGTCCCCCACCCCCGCTGTTAAAAAAGTTACTCAGTAACTTTTACTCTGAGTAAATTTTAAATGAGCTACTTTTTACTTTTACTTGAGTAGATTTTTAGACAGGTACTTTTACTTGTACTTAAGTAAAATTTAATTGAAGTATTAGTACTTTTACTTGAGTAGAATATTTTATTACTCTTTCCACCTCTGCTTTTACCCCTTATTTAAAAGGTGCATATTAGTACATCAGAGTAGTAATCCTTCATGTACCCTTAAATAAGGTACAAAGGTGTCCCTTTAATGGTACTGTCCCAGTGACAAGCTGTTGTACCCCTATTTTTTTTCTGAAAATGCAGCAACAGAAATGCTGCACATTACGAATGTCCAAGACATGATGCACGCCAGATCCAAAACTTCATATTCATGAGCACTAAAGCTGCGTTCACACTGCCAGTGAGAAAGCGACATGATCCCATTCATTTCAATGGAGAGCTGGTGATTTCCGGCAACAGGATGAAGGCATGTCCAGCCAACAATTTCACTGTCAGTGTGAACGTAGCTTAATGCTCAGTCTGTAGCACATGCAGTGGTGTATTGCAGGGTATACGCAGGTATACGGCGTGTACCCACTTCTTTTTCAGTCGGCATTGCGTATACCCACTTCTAAATCCCCTCTGATGGGCATCATTTAGTTGCTAATCCAATCTCGTGAATAAAAAACACCCAGTCAGGGTCCTATCATTGAGATCCCCGAGGTCCTGACCTCAGTCGTTTTTTTTAGTGTAGCCTATATAATGAAAGTCGTGCAATAATTCCCTAATATTAACTCTAATTTGGTGCTGCAATGATTCGCACATCGCGACGATTCTCGTCTGAGCTGCTTCAGCACTCAAACACCCGCTCGTCAATGTCAAAATGTTTGAGCCCAATCCAAGCAAGCAGGATTTTTGTTCACAGAAGCGCGAGCCGAGCGCGAATCCCAACGCGACGCTTCACTTCAGTTAACGATCACACAGTGCGAGATAAGATGCAAGTAGCTAAAATATAGGCTACGGCTGTTTTTCGATTGAAGTTTTAAATGACCGACAGAAATAAGTTTGATCAACAGTGGAAATGATAAGCTCAATTTAACAACACAAGCACCCTATTAAATATATTGCCATTATTATTGTATAAATATTTGTATAACGTTACCTCGAATGTGTTCGACTTTTCACTGTTTGTATCACTCCGCTTGTCTGTGTTTGCGCAACTTGCTTCATTAAGCCAGAAGGCGGCGACAAGTGACTGTCTTTATGAGTGAGCAATTGAACCATTAATTAAATGAACAGATTAGTCCAAAAACATTGATTAATTTAGGAAAGAAAAAGTAGCTGAAACTGGAACTGATTCTCATGTTTAATCTGATCAAATACTTCATGCTTTTAAAGCTGTTGTCCATTTGTTTGGCCATCAAAACATCTTAAAATGCTCATGTCGAGATCAGGAAAATCAAAATAAATTTTGCCCCCGAACCCCCCTAGCAATATCATTTATGGGACCTGGGTATTTAGAAAACCCTGCGTACAGGCCTGATATGCAAGAATACTAGTAATTCTATATGTTCTATTCTATTCATTATATTCTATATCAACGCATTCTCACCCCAAGGCGTCACTAAAATGACAATTTTGACCATGCTTCAATATTCGACGCTTTAGGCACCCTTTAGCGTCAGTTACATGACGCGATCCTAGGGCGTCATCTTACTGACGCTTTACCTAAGCGTCAGTTAGATGACGCGGGTAGGTTTAGGTCTGGGGTAGGGTTAGGATTAGATAGCGTCATCTAACTGACGTTAAAGGTAAAGCGTCAGCAAGATGACGCCCTAGGATCGCGTCATGTAACTGACGCTAAAGGGTGCCTAAAGCGTCGAATATTGAAGCATGGTCAAAATTATTCCCAAGGCGTCAGTTTCATGACGCCTAGGGATGAGAATGGGCTGTCTATATTCTATAGTCTAGCATATTCAATACTAATGCAAGACTAGTCTTACATGTCACTGTTTATAACACAGATCGTTCGTCCTTTGCTGGGACGCTTAAAAAAGTATTGGGGGCATAAATTAAGAGTATAGCCACTTCTCCAGGCACCACTACATCACTGAGCACATGCACATACAACTGCTAGGCCATGGCTGTAAGATGTGTCAGGTTCTACTTAAGAAGCTACTGGCTTCACTACTACACAATATTACTACACGCTGATGATCCAATCTTGGCATACAGGATGCCATCGCAAGTAATAGACCAAGCTAACCTGGCTCAAATCAGGCGTCTCTCATCATTTATGACAAACTGCTTCCTCGCAGTCAGCCTGACAGTGGGACTTTCTTTCCTATTACTGTTTATCATAGACTTCTAGGGAGATGAATTGCAAAGCAGGGTGCCTTATTTGTCACATCAGTCTCCATAAGTGAGGCAGAGACTATTTGGCGGGTGCTAGATTTGATTTACCAGGTGATAGCAGCTGGAAACACCGCAAATCTAACATGGCCTCCGTCTGTCTTGTTGGCAGCTAAGAAAATTCACCTCGCAATGGGAAGGTGTGCTAATTAAACGGCAGCAGATAAGGACACACTGACGCTGCCTCCATGTTAAGCGCACTGTTTCTATCTGCGTATCTCCAGACAGCAATATCACAATAGAAGCTTCATCAGTCATATCAGCTGCCTGAACCGGGCTGAAGTTTGTACCTGAAATGAAGGATTTGTGGCTTTGAAGGTGAGGGGGCGAAGACAATTGGAACAGAGCATGAAAGGGAAAAGGCTTGTGAAAAGGCTGTTCTTCACTGGTGTTTTAGAAGGGCCAAGCAATAGGCATCATTTATGTTTTTTATGATTTTGTTTATATATCTCATGATATATAATATCTGACAGTGACAGTGTTCATGTGGCGTTCAGACATGCGCGCCAATCCATCCATTTTCCATTGGAGTTGGTTAATTAAAATTAATAGTTAGGCCTACTGCAGTTTAGATCCAAGAACCCATCATACTTCATGAAAACATTAGACCAAGCTTGACAATTAATTGCTGATAAATGCATTTATCTGCTAATCTAAAAAATATTATGACAGGATGAATTTCCTGATGTATGGATGAAGTTATCCAATCAAACCAGTTCATTTGATCACTTGAATGGTCAGCAAGAATGACTTCTCCCTCAAATCAATATGTAACAAAAAGAGAACTGCATTTTGTCAACAAATTGTTGATTTATTTACATTTCCAATTGCAATTCTGTTGTTTACATTTGTAGTTATGACTTGAAAATTAGCTAATACTCAATAACAGATCTAACCTCTGGATCAATGCATCATATAGATTATACATTTCAGTAAAAGATGATTATTAGTGCATAAACTATGAGCAAACTATGTTGGTGCAAACACTTCACCCCACACTTGTGCCCACTACTGATCCAAAGTTACACCTGTGGTCAAAGGTGAAGGTTATTATAATATTTATTGAGGCTGAAGATCTCCAGAGGATGTGAGAGAACAGACGTGGAGATTTGTTCATGCTTGGCACTCATTTATTTGCCAGATTGGTGTCGACTGTCACTGTCTGGCAACCGGTAAGGGTTTAAGACTTTAGGCACGCTGCCGATCTCAGCCCAAAATGCCTGCTGAGCTCTCTGATTCAAATCTACAGGAAGTCTAGGATCCTTAACCCTTCTTGTGTTACTCATTTTATCAAACACACGCAAACATACATATGATAACAGGCGTAAAGTCATCGCCCCCACCACATGCATACATTAACATGAATCATTTTAAATATTCGCTCCTTTACATCTGCTTATACAAGTCGTCGGTGTTGGCGAAGTCACTGCTTTATTGAAATGTAACTTCTCACCCCATAATGTACTCTGGGAGAACATAGGTGCACGTTGACATCTGTGCTTGTGCATTGTTCTGAAGGCCACATAAGGGTCAGGTTGGCACTGTTCCACTCAGATTGACGGCTGGTCATCCCAATCAAAACTGATGAAATATTGCAATATCCTAACTTATCATGTAAGCAGTATCATAATATTCATATTCTATGCTTTTGTGTCTCTTAGTGTGAATGTATTGTGTGAGTGAATATTTATCCCACAATATAAATGTAAGATACAAGAAACGGATATCACATTGGGAAAGCTGTTTGACTGTGGTCAGTGGTGCATTCTAGTTTTAATTCAATCTGCAGGATAAAAAGATGATATACAGTAGAGTTTTCTGCATTGTGCCTTTAACGGTTGTCTATTATGACGGTGACACTCAACAACCCCGGAATTAAGATGACACATAACGTGAATGATACAGAATGACACCAGTGTAAATAGCAGAGTAAAAATTAAATAGTGAATAGCCACACAATATTTGCATGATTTCTTTACACGCCTTGATGCATGCTGGGAAGCATAGTCTCGCCTCTGGCACCACAGACAAAGTATATACCTTACAGAGGTAATATATACAGTACCCTCAACATATTAAAAAATATATAAAAATAAAAGTGTCTGCCAAATGTATAAATAATAAAGATGAGTAGCATAGCCTTAAATCAGCTGTATTATGGAGTTATTAAAACAGTCCAATCAATCTGTTATATTCATTGCATGTACATGGTCCATGCTTACATATAGCACAGGGAATTCATTTCCATGCACAGGTGGCTCACTCAGGCGTTTAGGTGATTCACACAAGCTTGCATTAGATAGTGTTAGCACACAGGCCCAGAGATATATGGACTGCGGTAATGTGCCCTCGACATCCCCATCCACCTCCACGATTCTCCTCATTTCATCTGTCTCAAGCTCTATTTACAGTAATGGATGGTCCAGTATCTAGACATCTTCCAATGGGAAAAGAGAAAATGAAGTGTGTGTGAGCGAGATGTGAAGAAATAGAGAGTGAGAGAAAGAGACACAACCTGTATTTTCTCTGTCTCCCCCTGACTTTACTCATCATATTTACATCCACTACTTGTAGAACACGCACACACACACACACACACACGCACACACACACTCACACCTCTCACCTGGGTGTTACAAAGTGTAAATCTGAGAGCACATCTGCTGCTGGAGTACATGTTAGCTTCTTGGAGAGACACGCGGCATACTGAGCTCTCATACCTGGCAGTAGCTTCTTCGCTAGCAGTTGGAAAACAGGTGGACCCGACAAAAGACACACCGGCAAACAGATGTGTTTGTGCAAGTGCATCAAATATCACACGATAGCCAAGTATATGTCCAAAACGAAATTCTGACAACTGAAACGACAACTAAAGACAACTAGCACTTAAAACTTTAAGTGAATTTTTTTTTTTAATAATCCTTTGCATATTTGATCCTATTTATTTAGGGGAAGAGGAACCTCAAATCAGGACTCAAACTCAGGTCACTTATTTATACAGATATTTTGATGATACAATGGTGCAATGAAAGTCATATGTGGCCAAAATAAAGTTGGATCCCTTTGACTTTTTTTATTGTGCAGCCAAAAACAGACATTTTGTCTTCAAGGTCAAAAACACTCTTCAAAATATATTTGTGTGTGTGTGTGTGTGTGTGTGTGTGTGTGTGTGTGTGTGTGTGTGTTCATACAGGTCTGGAACAACATGAGGATGAGTAATTGAAATTGTAATCAAGCTGTACACATGCACGTAAAATCAAAACACAGTGCTACCATGACCTAACTATCCAGACATGTCCACACTAACCACCAGAGCTAACAGGATGTCCCTTCTTCATTTGTATTCACCGTTCACATACGCATAAGAGCTGTCTGGCTTGCGAATAAGAAGATGACAGGAACCAACAGTTATTTTCTCTCTCTCTCTTTCTCTCTCGGTCCTCTTGACTAGAGACAGAAAGACAGAAAAGGCTGCAGAGAGATAGAAGCTGCCACTTGACACATCTCAGATTCTGAGGCCATCCCGCTGATGAAAATTCATTTCAACTGTCTTGATGTGTTTGCCTAAGAGACTAAAAGTATTTTCAATCTTAATCTCTGTAAAATGGTATCGAATGAGACTGAGAGGACATAAGGGCAACTGAGAAAGAAAACTGGTGGTTATTGCTATGTATAATACATGGTCGAATGAACGCAGACACACCACATTCATATGGGTCCCGTCCTATTACAGCAGATTCCACTCTTCTTTTTACTAGATGTTGGAAATTGGCTGCAGGTATTTACTCCAATTTAGACACAAGAGCTTCATTCAGAGGTCTTGGATCAAAATATTTTTGAACCAACATTCAGAGCATTCTCTCTTTAGATCCGTGACTTGAGAAAATACACTTCCCACCAAAAAAAAAAAAAGTCGCTGTTTGGATTTAAATAAGAGTCTATGACTGGATCATTATTGCTGTGGTTATGTTTCTAGCATGATATATGTTTGGCGACAGTTCTTCTAACCCTAATTGATGGAGTGTGTAGCTTTTCATTTCTTAAAGCTGCCGTCGGCAAGTCTGGCAGATTGAGTGGACTTAGGCAAAATTTTGAATGTTTACAACTCTAATGCCCCTCCCCCCCTATCAATACCCTCCCACCGAGTTCGTGCTCGTCAGTGCGTGTGCACCAGATTTTCTGTGAACGCGCCCGTCTCATCAGAATCCATCAACACCATGGAGTATTTGGAGGTGTGCTGCCCTGGCTAATCTACCGATAGATTGCAATTGCTAACGTCATTTATACTCTAAATGAGCTTACTTGATTTGTTAGTGTTTTGAAAGCGAGATACATCCGCCATCACTCTTCGTTACTGCGTGAACTTCCGGCATGTGCATGTGATTGTAACGTGCGCAAGGGGTGGCGTGTGCCCGATCTGTGATTGACAGTCAGATCTCACACCCCCCTGCGCTGATTGGACCCGATGATCTGGGAGCTGTGGATTTTTGCCAAACAAATAACACCCTCCTTTTTTCTAAAACCACTTTATTTATGTTGTTCTGTCGGATTATAGTGTCGATTTCACTGAATTTGATCAGAAAAACAGCCATGTAGGAAGACACATCATGGCCATATTCCAGGATGACAATGTCACTATTCATCAGGCTCAGATTGTGAAAGAATGGTTGTGAGGAACATGAAGAATCATTTTCACATATGAATTGTCTCCTCTGAGTCCAGACCTTGAATTCATTGAAAGTCTTTGGGATGTGCTGGAGGAGACTTTACAGACTTTAAATTGTCAATACAAGATCATGACCAAAAGTTGATGCACCTCTTGATGGAAATAACATCAGAGCATTTATTTCTATCAAGAGGTGGAGATGCTATGTGCAAGTTTAATATGAAAAAAAAAAAAAAAAAAAAGCAATTTCAAAGGAGGGGGACAGTCACCAGCCAACCCCCAGACTGTGATTTATGCCTCTGGCCCCCCAAAAAATTAAACTGCCCGCCCACTTCATGGGTCCTGCCGCCAACCCAGGACCTTGCAAAAATAAGTCTTCGTTAATCGATAATCTGCCCCTGTAATCACAACGTTTATTAGTTTTCAAATAAATTATGTTTTACTGCCACTAGTGTCATTTGAGCTGGAAACTGCGGTAATATGTATGGGCAGGTTTTTTAAGGTTGTTCAAAAATGTAGCTAAAGGCATGTTTTTCCATTGAGCCTATGCTCATTTTCTTTTATATTTTATTTATTTAGAAATGGGCTTTCTTACTGTATACAGTAGGTCTTCAACACTGTCCAGGGTTCAAATCCCATGCATAGCCTAGAACACATTCAATTTTCCATTTGTAATCAAATAAAAATGACCCATTCTGTTCCAACTTTGCTTAAACTTAATTATACACACACTTTGTCATTACCTGATACCTGCAGAGTAGAAGAAATAATAAATCCAAGACAATCAGTATCATTACTCATAATCAAGTGAAGACAAGGATCCATCTAAGTTCTGTTCTATAAACACTTGACAATATTGCATGTGGCACACTTTTTGATGCCCAGACAATTGTTTAGAACTTTCAGACATAAAATCAATTTTGGATCACTGATTAAAGGTTGGATAAAAGACATCAGCTCATTGAAAGTCACTGAGCAAGTTGGCCCAATTTTACCGAAATGGTTTATTTGTATGCTTGATGTTATTCACCTGTGTGTGTAGCTGAAATAGACATTACTGTTTGTTAAAAGCCCTGTAGAGAATAATTGCTTCCAATGTTTACTGTTGTAACAGAGATATTAGCTAAGATATTAAGAAAGAAAGAAAAAAGAAAGAAAGAAAGAAAGAAAGAAAGAAAGAAAGAAAGAAAGAAAGAAAGAAAGAAAGAAAGAAAGAAAGAAAGAAAGAAAGAAAGAAAGAAAGAAAGAAAGAAAGAAAGAAAGAAAGAAAGAAAGTTGCTCTTGCATTTTTGCTGTGTAATTAATTCTGTATGTCCTTGGCTATACTAATTAAAAGTTGACAGCTCAGCTTGATAAAAGGAGCAGACGGATAAAAGACGTTGACAGCCAATCAATGGTAAAAGACAAATATGACATTAACATTATCTACTGTGATGCATTAACCTCATTTGTCATGTGACTAGAGCAGTGCACCACCAAGGGTGACTGGATAGCACAACCCCATTCGCTTCTAGATGTTGTAACTACACCGTCTGGTACTAAAAAACATCTTTTTCAATTGGAAGCCATTCAAAATTAGTAGTACATTACTGGTCAAAAGTTTAACCCTTGTGCCTCCTTAGGGACATTTTTGGCCTTTTCAGTTTTGGTTTTTTGATCACTTTGCCTGTGTTAACTGCATAAAATTTGGCACAGGTGTGTATTTTTATTGTAATTTTACTATTTCACTGCTATTTCCTTAAAAAAATCTTGTTTGCACTAGGTCCACAAAATACTCTCTCTCAGAGCCTTTTGGACAAAATTTAAACCCATTGAAACCCATTAAAACTGCAAAAAAAATTATCCCAGGGCCATTTAACGATAAAATGATGCAATCTTTGTTGAAAGGCTTTCATTCTGTTGGCAAGGCTTCAAAATTAAAAATGTTGCTATTTTTTATCAGATGGTGCCATTTTTTCAGGTTTGGTCTATAAAGCAAATTCCCGCTTTAATCCTGTTTTCTGCTTCGGCATATTATAGAGCCAATTGGATAAATTATGCAACGATATTTGTGTGGGTGTGTTGGTATGGATGTCAGAGTGTGGTTGGTATGTGTGTTATAAATATATATATATATATGTGTGTGTGTGTGTGTGTGCATGTGTGTGTTTGTAATATTGAGAGAGGAAAAACTCAACTGCAAATCTAAAATCACTGTGTGCACCAGTGGAGTTTTGGCATCCAATGGGGAAAATCTGTTACTGCGCCCAAACAAAATCTTACTGAAAGCTCATTTTTTGAGATATCAACCTCAAATTTGGAACCCAACTTATGTATATTAATGGCTCTGATTTTCTAACCGTTTTTGAGTTCAACTTGTTTTATAAAATATATATTTTATGTAAAATAATGTTCATAAATAATTTTCATAAACTTAAACCTATATAACTTTTTGGGGGATTGACTTATTTATTTTTTACTTCAGCAATAATCTGCCAAGGGTCTACTTTAAAATGATACCAAACTTAAGTCTGTGCTCCCAAGCTTCAAATTTCTATGACAGTTTTTGACAGACATTTTTGTCCTCTATGGAGCTATGTGTAACTTTTTTTTAAATGAGGCACAAGGGTTAAAATCATTAAGATCATGTGACTGAAGACTGGAGGAACGACTGCTGAAATCTCAGCTTTGCCTTCACATGAATAAATTACATTTTAAAATATATTAGATATATTTTAATTTGTAATACTATTTCACAAAATGGCAATTTTCACTATATCTTTGTTCAAATAAATGCATCCTTGGTGTACAGAGCCCCACATATGAAATGCGGACAAATATATACACACATACAGTATATATATATATATAAAAAATTTGATTTCCATTACACGAGAGTAGATGTTAAAACTTCATGCTGATTTGTACTCGGCTTTCGCCAAGATAAGCAAAACTAAGACGTAGCTTTACAGTAAACTATGCTTCTCCATCCATTTACGCTTCTTTCCATAAGGTAGTGTGACTCCCCTTCTGTCCGGCGTTAACGGCAGCAGTGTACTTGGCACGTTGGCGCACGCGACGGCTGCAACTACAGGACCAGCACGACAACCGTCTGGATTGAACCGAGTAGGGGACATCTCTAGGGTCTTCAAGTGGGCACCTTCCGTCCTCAGTGTTTCGTCGACTAGCCCACGACACCTCAAGAGGGCTCGACAGTGACTCTGGCGTCCCAGAGTCACCCCCCTCCGTCCCCCACTCAACTCAGCCCAGCTTACTGACCTCTACATCCCTCCTGCTGCTGAGACCTAACCACAATATCACAATCTCTCCGCGACCCAACCATACGCGCCAACCCGTTGACTAAGGCTGTCGAGCCCCACTGGTGCGTTAATATGCAGTTTCAGTGGACAACGGTTCCGTATGGCATACCACCTACCGCAAAACACAATATCTACCCAACCACCCGTCATTCACGCAATATCCACAGGAACGTATACAAACAAACCAACAGACTCTTCAAGTTTTCAAGAACTCTACGAAACCGTAGCGTGGCGGCCTGTACACAGCCAGCTAGAATCTTTCCGTCTCAACCACAGCCAGTTGCTGCTCCTTTCTGCTGCTTCAGATAAGTTCTTTACTGTGCGACGCAACTCTTGGCCACTGAATCCGACGTCTCTGAGGAACCGGGTTGTAGAGTGGGCCACAAAACCTCGACAACCCACTTCCACTGGATAAACCTGGACTCTCCATCCTCGCTGTTCTGCTTCAGTGGCCAGATGAGCATACCGCAGTTTCTTCCTCTCATATGCCTCATCTACCGCATCCTCCCATGGCACTGTTAACTCTATCAGTTGAACAATGCGTGCTGATCCAGACCACAAAACAATATCTGGTCGTAGGTTAGTGGTGGCAATCTCAGGTGGAAAAATAAGCCGTTGGTCAAGATCAGCCAGCATCTTCCAGTCCCTAGCAGCTTCCAGTTGTCCTGGGCGAGAATTGGTGTTAACACCTTTTCTTGGTGGTTGCTCGCCTGGGCGGAGGAATATTGTCTTCTGCGTGTAATGTTTTGCTAGAACAGGTGGCAACTCATTGGTCATGTTACGCTTGCCTTCTAATGCTAAAGCCAAACATCGCAGTACTTGGTCATGGCGCCAAGTAAACCGACCTTGGCTAAGAGCCACCTTACATCCTGTCAAAATGTGCCTTAATGTGGCAGGTGATGAACACAAAGGACAAGAGGGATCCTCTCCTACCCAGAGGTTTAGGTTCTGCGGTGATGGGAGAACATCATATGTTGACCTAATAAGGAAACTGATCCTACTCTCTTCCATTGACCAAAGGTCTTGCCAGCCCATCTTACGTTGTTCCACACTCTCCCATCTCATCCACTCTCCCTGCTTGGCCTGTGAAATGGCCTTTATACACCTCATCCTCTCCTCCTGCTGTCGCACCTCGTTGACTACCAGCTTCCTCCTTTGAGCTGGGCCTGCCTTGTGCCATTTAGGAGGAGCTAAACAGAGCCCAAAACTCCCTCTTCCATGCTGTACCTGTCCCACGATATCCCTAATTTGAAGGGCAGCCTTTGCCTCTACTACAGATTTCTTTGCTGACCACTTTCTACCAGTTTTTAACACAGGGGCTGCCTCCCTTACACATTTGTCGCGTGACTCTACTAAGGTCATTTCCAGTCTGACCTTGGCACACTTGAACTCCTCGGTTAAAGCAGAGACTGGCAGCTGCAATATTCCTTTACTATAAAGTCCTACTCTGCTGAGGCAGCGTGGAACTCCCAACCATTTCCTGATGTATGAACTTACCAACGCTTCCAGCTTATCCACTGTTGTCAAAGAAACCTCGTACACGGTCAGTGGCCACAGCAACCTCGGCAGTAGACCAAACTGAAAGCACCAGAGTTTTAGTTTACCAGGTAGAGCACAGCTGTTTATGCTCTTCAACCCTTCCACTGCTTGTCGTCTAACTTCTCCCACCCGAACTGTGTCCTTTAGATCCCCATCGTACCATCTCCCAAGACTCTTCACTGGCTTCTCAGAAACTGTTGGTATTGCCTCACCATTAATGAAGAATGTTTTATCTACTACCTTTCCTTTAACTATCGAGATGCTCCTTGATTTAGAGGGCTTAAATTTCATTCGTGCCCATTCAATATTATCTGTTAACTTCCCCAATAACCGATTAGTGCAGGCTACTGTTGTAGTCATGGTTGTCATGTCATCCATGTATGCTCTGATTGGTGGTAGTCGCATCCCAGAAGCCAAGCGCTCTCCTCCTACTACCCATCTTGATGCCCTCATGATTACTTCCATCGCCATGGTAAAAGCCAGTGGAGAAATGGTGCATCCTGCCATTATTCCAACCTCTAGGCATTGCCATGCAGTGCTGAATTTTGGAGTTGAGAAACTGAATTGCAAATATCCAAAATAGGCTTTCACTAAATTTGTTATTGACATTGGTACTCTGAAAAAATCAAATGCTGCCCAAAGAAGCTCATGTGGCACTGAACCATATGCATTAGCCAAATCCAGGAATGTCACATGGAGCTCCTTCCTCTCCTTTTTAGCTGACTGAATTCGTTGCCAGATAACATTGATGTGTTCTAAGCATCCTGAGAACCCTGGAATACCCGCTTTTTGAACTGAGGTGTCAATGAAGCCATTCTTTAACAGGTAGGTGGACAATCTCTGGGCAATAATGCTGAAGAAAATCTTACCCTCAACGTTTAATAGTGAAATAGGACGAAACTGACTGATGCTTGTAGCATCTTTTTCTTTAGGTATAAAGACTCCACCTGCTCTGCGCCATGCTCTAGGTACAACCTGTTTTTCCCATGCCACTTTTATCAATTTCCACAGAATTCGCAGAACTCCTGAAGCACTCTTGTACACTCTGTACGGAACTCCATTAGGCCCTGGAGATGATGAAGCCCTTGCCTTTCTCACAGCCTGCTCTACCTCTTTCCACTTAGGTGCACAGACCTCCATTTGGTATTCTGGTGGGTTGATCGGTGGTATGTCTGATGGAATTGACATAGGCTCATGCCTTTTTGCATCTGTATGCGTGTCCTCCAAATATCTCTCTAGCTCAATCCTAGATGTTTTTAAAGTGCCATTCTTCTCACTGGTGAATAACTTCTTTACGAATTTGAATGGGTCTTTATAGAAATTAGCCCTCGCACGTTCCTTCTTTTTGTAGCGTTTCCGTAGGCGCTCAGCTCTGCGTAATGTTGTCAGCTTATCTTTTATGGCCCTTTGTAAGAGATTGAGTCCCTCCTTCTGACTTTGTTCTGCTCTTTTCCATTGCTTTGAAAATAGGCCACCTTCCGTCAACACAACGGAACTATTTTCAGGCGCTGCGTCATATCATTACGCCTGCTGCACTCATGGTACGGCAGTAAAGTTTCTTGATTATTACGCAGGAATGAGAGTATAGTTCCTAGCCATATCAGCCTAGAAAATCGCAACTTTACATTTCCCGTCGGTCTCAGTGCACGATGTAACTACAGAAGAGTCAAGTTTTAAATAGGAAAAATATCGAAACTCTTTGGTCATTTTTTTTTAGAAATGCTAATGGTCTTGTCCACTTCAATGATGTATGCAAAGCTATGCTAAAAGTGGTACCGCCAGAACCGGAGATCGGCTGAATGGATTCAAAAACGGTAAAACTCAACAGTTTAACTCTGGGGGAGTTGTAAAATGAGCCTATTTCCAAAAAAAGTGGAGTATCCCTTTAAGTCAATTGTGCACACTAATAACTCTCTCGCTATTTTTACTGCATCATGCACACACACCACACAATATAATAATTTGTTCCCTCGATTTAGTAAATAGTGGCCACATTAACTAAAACAAGGGAACGGATTACAAAATGGCCTCGATTTAGTAAAACGAGGGAACGAATTATTATAACATGCACATGATTTACTTAAAACCAGGGAACAAATAAAAATGTGCTGACGTATTAGTAAGTCATGGGAATGAATTGTTAATATGATATACATAAATGATTTTTTTTTTTTTTTAAAGTCCCGCATGTCATGTGCGGGGCTTCATTTTGGCATAAGAGACTCAAAAATTAAACAAAAAAAAAAACTTAATCATTCCAGTTTTTTTGGGCCGGTACTGTATGGTGATGGAATAATATTTAAGGGTATAGTACAGATTGTGAAGGACTTGGTAATGTAAAAGCTATTGCAGTGCCCTAATGAGGTACCATGAGCCAAGACAGCATATCTCAAAACACATAGTTAAGGTAGCCGAGCAATTGCCATTGAGATGAATGGGAATGCTAATTTCACCTGGTTGTATTGCAAAACAGCTATTTTTCTTTCTTTTTGTCCCTATCTCTTACTCCTTTTTCTCTAAAGCACTGGGCCAGTGTTTTTGATTCTTTTTGATGCAGCTGTGATCTGGCATCATGGGTAACGCTGATAAGAACTGGACCTCTATCAGAGCCTAATTAACACTATCTCAGAGTCAGGACGGCTTAAAAAAAAATATGGCAGTCATTTTAATGACTTCTAAATATAAAAGGCATAAGCTAAATCCATGTCAGCACAGAGTTTTATTTTTCTCCCACTGCTTCTCATGAATTATTCACACCGGGGTGTGTTTGATTCATTTCTTTATCTGCGAAGGCAGTAATGAGGCTTTATTGTGTGTATGCAGTGGACAGTGGTCGAACTTGGTATTGATCTTTCTCTTCTGAGGCTCTGCGTTTGTCTTTCACAAACTCTCAAGGCACGCACAAGGCCATTCCAAGGATAAAAGGGGGGGTAGCAGCACTCCTTCCAACACTTCTTGCAGTTTGAGGATATACGTGTTATGTAACTTTTTGTTTTTAATTTTCTGAATAGATTGTTGAGTAGGGCTTGTCCATGTAAATGTGTTGTGGGTGGTTGGCGTGATGTTGCCATAGTGTTTTGAGCTGTTTTTAACTGCTGTTCTATCTGGCCCACATCCTTAATTTGTCTACTAAAGGCTAATTCACACTACACCAACAGACGGAAAACAATGGCAACAGACACTTTGTTGGGTTTTGTCAGATCAGTGTGTTACCCCTGTCGGCCATATTGGCCTGCGCTTGTTTTTGCAGATTGACACGTTCAATTGTCTGCTTGTGGAACGTCTGGTGATTGTCCGCGTTGTTGGTCAGCATTTGTCGATACAGTGTGAATTGGCCTTAACAGCAGACTCATGGAAATATTTCCACAGCATTTTAAATGGTGTACTATTTTCAATGACATTCTCTTGAGGTGAAAATTACAATTTGATAATACATCATTACATAAAATAACAGCTTATCTGGAATGCATGATAGCCTAAGGTATAAATTAAGACTAAAACAATAACATCCATACATAAAAAGCATGTGAAAAGCAGTAAAAATCAATGATGGCATTGTCAAATATTTCAACAGCAGTTTTAAGATTAGCTTTATATATCAAAGAGAAAAAAGGGTTTAGCCTATATCGGTTTAATAAAATTCAGAACTTGAGACGAAAAAGTGTCCGTACTTAAAGAAACACACACAAACTTTGTGTGAACCTGCATATTTACCTGAAATGCGTACATTCTGGTATGTAGGCCTCATGTGGAATTGCTTTGAAAACTAATAGCACAACACTTTGTGGCCAGATTTACTAAACAGGGTAAATTAGCATGAGAGCGCAATCTCATAAAAGCAGCAATGGGAGTGGAAAGTTCTGACGACGTGGAAATTAAAGAACGCAGACACAGCCGGATCATTTCTATGATGACCAACACAATCTACCAAGAGCAGCGCAAATTAGCGTCTGGTTTAAGACCTGCTGTTTTTGGGCGGTAAATAATGGCGCAAATAATAGTAAATTAACGAGTGCAAACATTAATAAATCACTTTGCATGATTCATTTAAATCCTCTCCCATAAATGTTGCGTCTGAAAGGGAAATTCCTACAAATGCATATGTACTGTAAGAAGGTCAGCCGCACAAATATCCCTGTCCACGTCTTTACAGCGCTAATTTTTCTTTAGTAAATCCTGACAGTCGTTTTTTAACGCCAAGAGAGGGTTTGCGCTGGCGCAAGCTGTTATTAAATCTGGCCTCAAGCCTCTCTTTCTGCCCATAGCATAAACAGTACAGAATGAGGCTGAAGTTATGTTTAGGAGTTTGTTCAGCTCACTAAAACTACAGGTACATGCCAAGTATGAGCAATAGTGATATTGACGCTCAGGGGCGTCGCTAGAGGGAGGAAAAGTGGGACTGATTCCCAGGATTCCCAGCAACTGTCTGTTAAAGAACATTTAAGTGTGACACACTCTTGAAATCAAATCATATGTCTGTAAATCCGTTTTTAAGTAACTTGATTTTCAGCCTGTGGGCTTGGCGAACTGTTTACGGATATAGGTAGCGTGTGTATTAGGACGGCTTCATAAATCAGTAGTCAAACAAGGATGTAATCACTAGCTTTTTTTATGACACTGTCTTATGATATTTCCCATCTGGAGAAGAGCTCGCAATCATATTGACAGCAAACCCATAAAACACCCAGTGGTAATGCTGTTATGCATTTATATAAAGTGACAATCACAATCATAAAAACTATACTATTTTCCTTAATAAGAACAAGCTGTTAATTCAGTTTTTTTTTCTTTTAGGGCTTTAATTGATGAGATAAACGAGACCTCTCGGTTTCCAGTGCCAGGGGTTTTGGCATTCTGACCAATCACGTCACATAATGGTGACACATTCGCCTGACAATATGGCATTGCCAGTGATTAGCAGTCGCCGACAGCGGCCTCTTGGGCAATATATCCCGAATCTCATTGGAATATTCATTGGGCTACAAAATCGATGGACGACTTGTGAAATATGAGGTGTTTTAACACCGTTCCAAACCTATTTCCAGTATGCACTTTTTGCCTAATTAGAAGCACAGATACGTTTTCTCCTTTCATCCACTGCCTGCCATTTCCAGCGCACAGAGACTATGGTGAAGGCTAATTGCATTAGCATCCATTTACTGCTTTGCCAAAGGACAGCTGCGTACCACTTCGATGTATCGCATTAGCGCCACACGCAAACATGCATGTGCATGTGAAATAAAGATGTTTCGGTTTTGCGAGTAGTGCGTTTTGTTTTGTGTGTGGGGGTGTTGAGCTTCATATCTCTTCGTGTTTGTCACATGGCTTTTTTCTTCCTGGTAATGTGCTGTCATGTTGTGCATACACCTGAAGAAAGGGGAGACAAATGTGATCTTATGTAAGCACAGATATAAATAGGACTCACACAGAGAATGCTAGTAAATGAACTCAACGGTTCTTTTACACAGTTTCCTCAAATACAAATTTAAACACACATTGTGACCCATGTGCGTCAAAGGAGCATCTGAAGATAAATTGCTAGACTTAAGACTGACTGTGCTGTCTTGTTATCAAGGGAACTGCAGGTGGGAATTAAAATATCAAGTCGGCCACTTCCAATGTCTCCACTACACGGTAGGTATATCTTACACTTCTTCGTAAACCCCTCACTGGGTAAATGCCAAAAGTAGAAAATAGATCAGATCAGCAGCCCTTCGGGATGCCACATGCCGAGTTGCAACTGTTTGGAGGCTGACACAATTTCCCAGGATGCTCTTCTGTGTCTGTCTGAAAGGGAGGCACGAGGAAGGTGTGGTGTCGCTGTCAACCACGAGACCCCATGACCTCGTTGAAGATCTGCCCATCATTTGGATGCCAGATGCATTTCGTTTGCCCACAGAGCGTGGACTACAAAGAGCCACATGGCTAAGCCTGTGCAACTGTGTCCAGCATTAAAGATAGATGTTCTCGGGTTGCTCTTTTAGTGAGCAAGCACATTTTTTTGAACCAGGTGTTGAAGCACCTGGACCGATTTGAGAGTCACAAAATCATGGATCCAAGGATTATGATATCTGTGTCATTTCAATATGTGCTTGAATGCTCTGCCCATTTCCATACAATGAAAGCATATAGTGACCACGGGCTGTAATGTTCAAAAAAGCAGCATGAAAGCGGTCCATATGACTTTTCCTAAGCCGCACTTGATCAATTTATGTGAGGAACAGCCATTTGATATTTATATAGTTCAATAAACAAGACATTAATACCAAGTAACAGACACAGATACTTATAAATGTCAGCGTATTCGGCAATACACTTTTAGCAATATTTCCAAGACAATTTGAATTTTGAAATTACATATAGAGTAGAGCTGTACGATTCTGAATAAATTGAGAATAACTTTTTTTGTTTGTATATAGTTCATGATTCACCCACGATTCTGAATAGACAACTGGACAAAATAGCATGTCATTTACAAGAGGTTCTGACAAAAGGTTTTCTGCTGCAGTCCATTCAAAAAGAAATATTGAATCAATTTAAATCCATTATTTAAAAAACAAAATCAGTTTGAATGAATGATTTTAATGACTCACTCATAAAGACTATTACTGGATGAATTCACTTTTTTTAACGAATCTTTTGGATAAATGAATGATTCAATGACAAATACATTTTTAATAGTCACTTGTCGCCACCTACTGGTGTAACGCTCTAATAGATACAATCAGCATCAAGCAACTTTCAAAAGGTGATTTAGTCTGTTTTGATCGCTACTATAGACATCAGTGTTCATATCTGAACCATAAACTTTCAAAGACTCTGAAAACAATTCATTCAGTTCACAATTAGGTATAGTCTTTTGAAGTGAATTATTTCCATAATAAGCACTCTTTTTAAGAGTAATTTGTCTTGATTAAACAGATCTTTGGTTGAAACATTTATAAGCTTCTGTCTGTTCCTCTCTTCCGACGACTTTACGTGGCCTCTGAGGGGCCCGGCTCTGAGCTCCAAAATGCTTTAATAGGACAGGCGCTCCTTCAAAGGTCATAGCTCATAAAAATGCCAGCAGGATTGTGTCTGTCTATTCCAGCTAAAATGTCAGGGAAACCTCTGATTCAAGGCACCTTTCCCTCGGTTATGTCTGTTATTTTCAAAGGAAACTTAAATGCACACAAATGCTCTTATCCATATCATATGTAAACTAGCTTTTACCTTTTCAGAACAAAATAGGACTGGTGCTTGTCAGTACAAACCTCACAGTCGAGGTTTCATGATTGGTTTTTAGGAAGTTGCTAGGCTGTTCTGAGTTGTTGCTATGACCCAAGTCTAGATGATATTCTGATCCCTGGATAAGAGAAATGTTCTTCTTCAGTGTCTATGAGATTTTTTGCACCTTTTTATCATCCACCTTGCGTAAGTCTGATAGCTTAGAAAAGCAGAGGCATATCTCTTCTCAACAAGCTGCACGCTTTGAGGTATGATTCAACCGTAGCACAAACACGCTGAAGTTTAATACTTCACGTAAAGGTTGTTCAAATCTTTAATTTTAAAGCCTCCCTGTTTTGAAAATCAAGCTTTTAATGTTGTTTATGTGTCTATGTGTTGTTTTAAATATACTTTAAGACAAACCATGTGCAAATTCATAAGTCGACAGCATTGGTGAGCATTTTCTCTTTAAAACTGCAGTGAACCACAGACAAAAACGCGGTTTGAAATCGCGGGTGTTTCTGACATCACAAACTACCTTGTAACCAATCAGGTCAACGTGTGATCGTCAACGAGTGGATCTCTGAGCTGAGTGAGTGGAGGCGGGGCTCATTTGCATATTCATAGAACCACTTATACCAAATGAGGCAAGGGTGTAGAGTTACATTCAAGCTATTTTAAGGCATAAAGAATTTTTTTTGTCAAGGAAAGAACATTTAAATGTAATTTTTGTGATCAAAAATGAGTTTTAAGGGATAAAATTATTGACTACAGGGGGACTATATGGGAGAGCAATAGTAATAGTGATGGTTAATTTAACTTTGAACAAAATCAGTGGGGATGATTCTGCGGATCCCCACTTTATAACTTGAAATGTACTTTATTGCAAGTTTATAACTTTATTTCTTGCAATTGTGAGTCCGATTTGAGTGGCCTTGGACGGCAACATGCATTATGTGTGTTGAAGTTTTCCTTCCTATTTAGAAAAAGGCAAGACAACATCCTTTTTTCTCTGTTTCTCTATTCAGGTAGCACGGATTTCAATTTGTTTCACTTTTCTACTGTATAGGCAGCCAAGGTTTATTGAAAGCCTATTTTGCCAGCGGTGAAGTACCCATTTAATTATTATGCATAATAACAACTGTAACATTTCACAAAAAATTGGGATATATGGATTTTATACCAGCAGTTACAGACAGTCTGCATCCGTATAGCAGCAATCTGAAGCAGTCACCAGTGGTTTGAGATTATGAAACCTGTATCTGCACCCTGAGGTCAATATCAAATGCTATCATGTGTCTGTTGGAGACATGAGGCAGAGTAACACTAATTTGTGACTAAAAGATCAAATGAGATTGCTAATGCAGGGATTTTGTGCTCACATTGGCTGGATCACAGTGAGTCAAATCTGCTTTCTCAAGCACCCACGGGTATATTTCCGCTAAAATGACAGGACAAATTAATGCCACAACAAATTGCTTAAAAGCATTCCAGAGAAAAATATTAAATTAAAATAGCTTTGTGTGTCTATATATGAGAGATGTTACTTACTAATGATAACTCGTGTGTTTTTTTGTTTTTTTCATTATCATTGGCAGTAGTAAAATAACATTTAAAGAAAAACAACCAGAGGTGGAAAGTAACGAATTACATTTACTCGCGTTACGTAATTGAGTAGTTTTTTTGTGTACTTCTACTTTTTTAAGTAGTTTTTAAAATCTGTACTTTTACTTTTACTTAAGTACGTTTTGTTTGAAGTATTGTACTTCGCTACATTTGAAATCATATCCGTTACTGAGTAAAAAATAATACAAGGGAGAAAAAAAAAAATTACACTCCGGAAACTACTGCATCGATTGGTTGAAGGGCGGGAGAACAAACGCGCAAGAAAGGTGACGCAGACCCAGCTGAGCTGAAAGCGCCCTCGAATTCTTATGAAGCGAATTATGGCCAGTATGGAAATTCTTTGTAGAAAAAACGAGTGGTTGTCCTCGAGGATAGATATCCAATTTGCAAAAAATGTGGACGCAAAGTGGCTGCAAAAGGAGGATACATAGGACAACACCATCCCTCCTGCAGTTAAAGGTATGTCCTGATGATTATAACTTAAGGCCGAATGACTTACGTGATGCAGAGGGAATCCCGGAATCCAGTCATGAAAATGGAATATACATAACGCAGATGTCACGTAAAACACGCAAAATAATGGATGGATGAATACATGGAAAGTAGAACTGTGCAATAAATCCAATCGCGACATTGTCTGTGAATATTTAAGCACAAAAATACTGCTATGTAAATATATAACATATTTGTTCTGCTGAGCTGCGTCTACTATGTCTACTAACGTTACATACTCAAGTACGCGTGACGTTCATGGTGTTTTCAGCGTCTCACAAACAATTTGAGGACATGAATACATTTCCAGAGCTGCTCTGAGAGAACGCCTAATGAGCATTTTCATAATTTTATTTGAGAAAAACCATTGTCAAATACACATTGAAACGGGTCTTCACTACAACCTGTCAAAATAAAAGTTCGGTTTTACTAAGGAGAAATTCTGGGCATACAATAGAACGAACTTCTCAAAATAATGATAACAACAATAATACATTTTATTTAAACATTATTTAAAGGAATATACATTTTTTTTGTCCATGGTTTAATTTAGTAAATCTGTTTTTGCAGCGCTTCCCCCAAAAATAAAAGGACACAAAATTTAAATTTACATTTGATTACCACCGTTTTTGATAATATATTTGGATTAAATCATAAAAAGAAACATTAATTTTCTGAATAAAATACATTTCATAGGACTATATTATTCTTAAACATTTTAATAAATTATTAATGTTAAAAATAAGTTGTCAATCTAATTCATTATCAATTATTGAATTTAATTGATTAGACATGTTTTATTGAAATTTTAATAAACAAAACAAACAAATGGTTTCAAGTTTGTTATAGTAAAAGCATTTGTTCAACCAAAAAAAACCCCTGTTTTCATTAATTTAACTGTCATTTTAACTAATGATAATAATAACCATAATTTAATAATACCGTTTATTTATTTAAAGATGCTATATGTAACTTTTCTTCTAAAATGAATCCTTTTTTTATTGCCTGCGTGTGAAGGGGTTGTAATCACACATTACAATGATCCACTTGTCGGTTTTAGCTATTACCTCTGAAGGCCAGTATTCCTATTTCTATGTGAAGTCTCCGGGTCGGATTTACTGCGAAATCCATCGGATATGACGTGCATGCGCGCTCCCGAGCCTCTATCCTTTTTATATACAGTCTATGCGACGGCACTGCAGCTGACTACATGGAGTCTGATAACACCAACAAACGACCTGCCTCCAGCACAGCACAGACTCCAACACAAACTCCACATAAATATAAAAAACAAAACAAAACAAAAATGTATCTGCTGAAGCTCGTCAGGCCAAACGTGAATCGGATCGACTTAGGACGAAAACACGGATCAACATCGGCAGAGCGTTTGAATTATGGAGAGACCTCCGCTATTTTTATTGTGATAAATTACAAGTTTTCAGATATGCTGAAATAATGTTAAACTATAATGAAATAGCAAGGTAAACTACAACATACATGAGACATGAAATGAATACAAAAGACTGTTCCAGGATAACAAAAAGTAAGTGCTTTAGGATGTAACTTTTATTTTATGTACTAGATCTACTGTCTAACGTCACTCATCCCACTACTATCATATTGTTTATAATGTTCAGTACAGTAATGTTACTTCCTACGATCTTACTGTTACACTGACATTGTTCAGTCTAGTTCGCTAACCATTTTCGTTATCATATTATACATTAATCTATGTTGACATTGCTGATTGTGAAAGATACACGAATAGTTAGTGAAATGCCTTATGCTAGATAACACCACAAATGTAACGTTATCATGGTACGAGCATGGAGCATTAGTTCAACGTCAAGCTGATAAAAGTAGCCTATTATTGTAACGTTGCAGTGGGAGTTTACATGAGTTTCCAGCATGTTGTGTGACGCTTTCTCTGGTGTGTTGAAAGTATCAGTGTGGCCGGTACCATGAGTGATCGCTCTTGTGTTCGAGCACGTGCGCTCTTGTAAAAATTGGTTGCAATCGGAAACATCACCGATAGAGGCCGCTAAAAAATACATATAGCACCTTTAATAATTGATTAATACTGTAAACCGTGATATTTTCTGAGACATTATCATACTGTGAAAATCTCATACCATTAATACAACCCTACACGGGGGATTCCCCCACCCGCTGTTAAAAAAGTAACTCAGTAACTTTTACTCTGAGTACATTTTAAATGAGCTACTTTTTACTTTTACTTGAGTAGATTTTTAGACCGGTACTTTTACTTGTACTTAAGTAAAATTTCATTGAAGTAGTAGTACTTTTACTTGAGTAGAATATTTTATTACTCTTTCCACCTCTGAAAACAACCCTGATGAAACAAACAACATATGTGCTGATGTTATTTTAATTTAAATTAGTATACTAAACAGAACAGCTGAACTAACACATTTTAACAAAATAATAAAAGCATGCAAATGTCAACCCAGAGCTTCGGTGGGTTCCATGCACCCATGGTTAGATAGCAGGCATAACAAATAAATTACAAAAATAACTTTGGGCTAAAATATTTTCATGACATATTTAGCCAAAGCATGATATTAGGCTGTTTTTGGTGGTTTCTGATTCAACTTCAAGTCTCTGTGATAATTTGTTTAGTCACAAGACGAAGATGAAGGTAGACGGGATCCTGCAATACAAAGTGACTTTAATAATATAACAAACACAGGAACAGACAGAAGGGTTAACAGTGCGTGTGTGAAACATTGGGTAAACCCACACTACACGCAAACATCAACCGACAGAAACATGAACAGAGAGCATGAAATTTCATTATAGTGTACACTAATATATGTCATTGACCCAAAGTCTTTATTCATCCATTCTCACTTACACTTCCAACGAAAAAGGCAAATCCCGCTGCAGGCAACAGTGCACACGTTGTGATAGCAAATGCATGTTTTAAAATGTACTCCTTGTCAAAATAACGCTGGCACATGTCGACGACCTGTCTGTGAGGAAGTGGTCTCACTGCGAGTCCTTTCAAGGTGTAACGCATTGAAGAGCCTTCTATCTCAATATATGCATCATCAGCCCACCACCAGGTGTTGGCTTCCCACTTCTAGCGGCTGTCAATAAACATCCCCTTTTGTAAAAATGGCACATCTCAGCCAAGAGGCATTGAGCGAAAATGCTGCAAGGGCATTTCGCTAGCTCTTGCATTTGCATAACTCTCTGGCAGCTGTGTATTGTTTTTGGCGGAGGAATCAATACCAGTGCAAGTTGCCAGTATAACTAAATTCTGTATTCGAATAAACACGTAGCCTTGGAATGTGATGATGCATGACAGAAAAGAGGGGTTGGCGGTTCTATATACAGTACAGGCAATTGCTGCAGAGTCCGATCCTGTCCATGTTCATAAAGCATGTCTTTGGAAACAAACAATGGGTGAAAAGTTTTGTTGTTGTTTCTGCTATGATTCTGGGAATCTCTGGTGTCTGAAAGCTATAGTCTGATTGACCTTTGCAATATTGTTGCGTCTGCCTCTGTTTCCCGCCAGGCATTCTGCAAAACGTACAAGCCTGCACGCACGCTAACACAAGAGGGCTGAATCAATAGTTGTACTCCATCCATTTGCATGGCTATGATGTTCCTTTGCAGTCTTCCGGTGGAGGAAATGCTTCTGTGTGCTTGTCTAGAAGCAACAAATGCACACTCGTACTCAGCCATATTCCAGACATTGACTCATTGCTCTGTAAGATGTTACTTAAGGTGTTTTGAAATAAGGCAGACGTTGGCGTGGGGGTGGAAGTATCACAGGCAGACAGCAGGGAACAGCAAGGGTTGCACTGACATTTAAAAGTGAAAATGAAAGGCATTTTCCATCATTCATTTTGCAAATCTCAAATGATAATCACCATGAAATCTAAATTGACAATTCTTATTTTTTAAGGAATATTGCAGTATTAATTATAAATGACAATTATAAATGTGCCCTCATAAGTCTTTAATCAAAATAACTTCCCCAGCATCATCTCTTCTCACCAGCATGAGGGCGGGACAACATGTCAATCACATGAGATCACAGTGTTACAACTCCTGGCTTGTAGTGATGTTCGATTCTTCAACAAATCGTTCTTTTGAGCCGGTTTCTCAGGGAGTGACCGGTCGAGCCAATTTACTAATCGAACTGAATCGAATCGAGTTGATGTTGCAAGACGCACAGCCGAAGTAGCACGTCCGACTCAAAAGAACCGGTTCGCAGTGGCAATGAGTAACAGGTGAGACTCTAATCAATTAACCAATGGAACAATGAATAACTATGGCAACCAAGGAAACAGGAACTAAACACACTGGAACTAAACACCGGCAAAGTAAGACTAAAGAATATCAAAATAAAAGTCAATGGACCCAGACACAGAGAATTCGTGACAGCAAACCACAACAATCTAATCAATTCCCAGTGGACAAAATCAATGTCGCCCTAGATTATTTCTTGATTTAGAAGTCGTGTTCCTTGGATACATCATAGGAAGAATTCTAAATAGAAACAATGAAATAATATTTTCACATTTTTTGCATAATTCTTACCAAAAAAAAAAAAAGCAAATTGGTAAAGGAAAGTGACCCTGCTTTTTGTTTGTTTTGGTCATGTGACACGTGCTTCCCTGAGACTGAAAAAGTTGCATATATACATATAAATTAAGACAAAATAAATTACTAAAAAATCTTGTTCCAAGTCAGTGTTAATGTGGCCGAAGGAAGGAAGGAAGGAAGGAAGGAAGGAAGGAAGGAAGGAAGGAAGGAAGGAAGGAAGGAAGGAAGGAAGGAAGGAAGGAAGGAAGGAAGGAAGGAAGGAAGGAAGGAAGTACGATATAGGAAGGGAAGGGAAGGAAGGAAGGAAGGAGGGAAGGGAAGGGAAGGGAAGGGAAGAAGGAAGGAAGGAAGGAAGGAAGGAAGGAAGGAAGGAAGGAAGGAAGGAAGGAAGGAAGGAAGGAAGGAGGGAAGGAAGGAAGGAGGGAAGGAGGGAAGGAAGGAAGGAAGGAAGGAAGGAAGGAAGGAAGGAAGGAAGGAAGGAAGGAAGGAAGGAAGGAAGGAAGGGAAAGTACGATATAGGAAGGGAAGGAAGGAAGGAAGGAAGGAGGGAAGGGAAGGGAAGGGAAGAAAGGAAGGAAGGAAGGAAGGAGGAAGGAAGGAAGGAAGGAAGGAAGGAAGGAAGGAAGGAAGGAAGGAAGGAAGGAAGGAAGGAAGGAAGGAAGGAAGGAAGGAAGGAAGATATGTTAATTTTAAGAAAATCAACCCCTGGAACAAAGTGCATGTATTTCAACGGAAAGACAAGGAGACACATAAGGTTGGCTCAGGTTTTCATTATGCACTTTTTTTTATTGAATTCAATTAGCCATTTACCATGGCAACATGTTTACGGGCACTTGGGAGTTTCAGAATTACCAGATGCGTGTGATTACACTGCACTCCATAGTCTTAAAAAATGTAGCAGGCATATTAAATCATGAGGCTCTTTTCCAGTCTCTATAGTGAATACCTCCAGCGCAACCTCAGTGCATCGCTCACCTACATCTGTTGACTTGAGCGCGATATTTCCAGCTCATTAAACCTGTTTACTTAATGACTAGCGTCCTTGTGGAGGAACAACAACAACAACAGTATGTTATTCACCGTTTTTTTTATGAAAGCATTTTCTGGCCTTGTTGCTTATTACGAACTGTCGCTGATGCTTTATGGTGTGAGTGTATGAAGTCACTCGCAAAATAAACTGTTATTACAAAACATCGCCAGCAGAAATATGATGCATATTTGCTAGCAAGCTCCTAAAGCAACAAAATACTATAGTTCATGCACTCATGGCAATTACTAGCTAAAGCAAATAAGTTTGTATCTGTAACGATAATCCACTGGGAGGCGAGTTTAATGAACCCATGTGCAGTTTATTGAACAAAACATATACAAATAAACAGCAGACAATAACTTGAACCGACTACAGGCTTGGCCAAACAGCGGGTCACATAAAACAACACACAACAAGGCAACATGCGGGTATAATACAACTAAAAACACTATATTCTGCTGTCAGGCCAGTAGAGGGCGATGTCACTTTGTAAAGAAACACTATGCCTATAGACTGACCATGTAATTCACATGCCCATGACATCACCGTTTTCACAAATGCATGTTGTTGTAGTTTACACGGAGACGATAACGGTATCGTTTTCAAAAACTTGCGCTTTGAAACCCCTTTTTCAAAAGTTTGCATTTTCAGGCCAGCAAAACGCCGTTATCGTGTAAATGAACGTCCAAAACGCATTAAAAGTTTGCAGCACTTTTTAAAATGACAGAAATCTAGAAAGATGGGCAATATGCATTTCAAGACAAAAATATAATATATAATTTAATACTATATGACATCACCAGTGGTGGGGGGGGCCTTCTCATTGTACACGGAGATCGTTGTACACTGAGATTTGAGTTATGCTACTGGGTCATTTTACAAAGAAGATATTGTTCTGTGCTTAAAGACTATTGATTTGAGGTCTGGTGCGGTGGAGATGGTGCCCGTGTCACTGAAGTGCTCTGCTCATGTATAATTATACTAATCGAATGCAAAACACTTCACGAATATGCAAATGTTCCCAGTGATTACTGAGGTCATGACAGAGTTTTTGACCCCCTGAAAGACTGTCAAAATAAATGTGCTGCTTTCATTGAAGACAAGAAATATGTAAATAGAAAGATGGCCTGAGGTCTTTAGGAGGTCTTTCCCAATTTCCTATAGCTAATTTCTTTCTAGTCTAAGGCTGTCAGTTATGAAGAATATAAATATTACAGAACAGAATAAACACATTTCCTAAACAGCATCAACAACCTACCAGTGAACTGTGACATGTCACAAGACACTCCCAATATGAGAATTAATTGTATCTACACTTTGTGATCATTTTACAAAGAATAACTGCATAAATGGCTACATGTAGGATAAACCCATTTAACTCTTTCCCCGCCAGTGTCTTCAAAAAAAATTGTGTCAGTGCCAGCATTTTTTATAACTTTCACATAACTTCCAGCTCCCAGAATATTTTTGCATATGAATATCTGAACATACTATATATTAAAAGAAAGAACAAAGCCTCTATACTTAAACTTTGTTTTTGTCAAAGACTACGTCCAGATTTAGAAATATGATCAAAACATATAGATCAAGTCCATCAACACCCCCATAGCTTCACAGTCCTGCACCACTTCCTGGGTTTGATATTTCAGTTGGTGACTTTAAGCAGTTTTGATGTATATGATGTTGAATGTTTGATGATGGCATTACCTTACATGTGCTTCTAGAGCTTGTTGCTTCTTCTTCGCCCGTGTTTTGATCAGCATATTCAGTATTCTTTCAGAAGATGTCTACTAGCGCCCCCTACCGTATAACAGTGATAACCAGGATTGCCGGAAAATTCTATCGATGGCGGGGAAACAGTTAAAGGGATAGTTCACCAAATATTTAATAGCTGGGTTTCAGTCACGTGATTATGATGACGCGAAATTCAGATGGAGGGCAGGGAGTGAAGAGCGCAATGGACGAGATGGAGGAAAGTCCGTACTGTACTACTTTACACGCTATTACAAGAGAAAGATTTAAACAAAAAATCAAACATATGTTAGACGTGATCCTTACGTTATGAAGAGGAGTGATTTCTCAACTGAATTGAAAGATTTTCCTGCCATCAAGGCGGTAGATATCAGCAACTACCTCGTCTTACAGACATACTTTGACTTTACAAAGTTCGGAAACGTTACACGTTACACAAACATAGCCACTTAAGTTGTATTAACTCACCTTTTGAGTTTGTTATAGTGCTTTCTAAATACAGCAAATCACTTCCTGCCCTCCATTTGCATTTCGCGCCATGGCAACGCAGTGGCGTGACGTCATATGAAAACAAGCTATTCTGTCAATTACTCCCCCTAATCTTTTTTTATGAAACCTGGGATATTTTTGTCCCTCCATTGAAAGTATAGACTTTCAAGATTCAAAATGTTTAAAAGACATTGTAGAAGTAATATGATTCGAGCAGTTTAATCCAAGGTTTAGTCAGAATCGCTTTATATGACTTGTTGTTTTGTTTGTTTTTTCAATGGAGGGACAGAAATAAGTAATGAGTAAAGAGTAATCGGAAATAAGCAAATGATGACAGAATTTTCATTTCCGGGTGAACTATCACTTTAAATGAACACTTTTGCTTATGGGAATTGGACCAAATGCAAAGGCTATCACTAAATATCAAAGGTTTAAATCTGATTTATATTGACTAATAGGCTTTATGTAAAAAAATATCAATTATTATACAAACATACACTCACCTAAAGGATTATTAGGAACACCTGTTCAATTTCTCATTAATGCAATTATCTAATCAACCAATCACATGGCAGTTGCTTCAATGCATTTAGGGGTGTGGTCCTGGTCAAGACAATCTCCTGAACTCCAAACTGAATGTCAGAATGGGAAAGAAAGGTGATTTAAGCAATTTCGAGCGTGGCATGGTTGTTGGTGCCAGACGGGCCGGTCTGAGTATTTCACGATCTGCTCAGTTACTGGTATTTTCACACACAACCATTTCTAGGGTTTACAAAGAATGGTGTGAAAAGGGAAAAACATCCAGTATGCGGCAGTCCTGTGGGCGAAAATGCCTTGTTGATGCTAGAGGTCAGAGGAGAATGGGCCGACTGATTCAAGCTGATAGAAGAGCAACTTTGACTGAAATAACCACTCGTTACAACCGAGGTATGCAGCAAAGCATTTGTGAAGCCACAACACGCACAACCTTGAGGCGGATGGGCTACAACAGCAGAAGACCCCACCGGGTACCACTCATCTCCACTACAAATAGGAAAAAGAGGCTACAATTTGCAAGAGCTCACCAAAATTGGACAGTTGAAGACTGGAAAAATGTTGCCTGGTCTGACGAGTCTCGATTTCTGTTGAGACATTCAGATAGTAGAGTCAGATTTTGGCGTAAACAGAATGAGAACATGGATCCATCATGCCTTGTTACCACTGTGCAGGCTGGTGGTGGTGTAATGGTGTGGGGGATGTTTTTTTTGGCACATTTTAGGCCCCTTAGTGCCAATTGGGCATCGTTTAAATGCCACGGCCTACCTGAGCATTGTTTCTGACCATGATCATCCCTTTATGGCCACCATGTACCCATCCTCTGATGGCTACTTCCAGCAGGATAATGCACCATGTCACAAAGCTCGAATCATTTCAAATTGGTTTCTTGAACATGACAATAAGTTCACTGTACTAAAATGGCCCCCACAGTCACCAGATCTCAACCCAATAGAGCATCTTTGGGATGTGGTGGAACGGGAGCTTCGTGCCCTGGATGTGCATCCCACAAATCTCCATCAACTGCAAGATGCTATCCTATCAATATGGGCCAACATTTCTAAAGAATGCTTTCAGCACCTTGTTGAATCAATGCCACGTAGAATTAAGGCAGTTCTGAAGGCGAAAGGGGGTCAAACACAGTATTAGTATGGTGTTCCTAATAATCCTTTAGGTGAGTGTACATACGTATTATATACATTTACATAAGTGTAATTGATATTGATAAAATTGCATTTTATTTGTACTAGCTTTCCTTAAGAAGCTAAACAACAGCTTCAATGTTTTTATGAGTAATATCAAGTTTGGAAAATGTATTCAAATAATGAAAAAAAAAATCAATCACAAATTAAGCTTGAAGGTTATGATAATGTCAGTTATTCATTTATTTAATAATACAATTAGTTTTTTTTTTTTAGAGTTTAGACTTTCTGTAATCCAAACAAGAGAAATTAAAAATGCCCACAGGTTAAGCCATGTTTTCATTCAGTTAACACAAGCACACAATAATTACTTTAAGGCATCATAACCTGAAATCAGTTAACACACATTTCTCCATATCAACACGTTTTCCACACATCATTCAGATTCCTGAATAAATAACTAGAGCCACAGGTGAGTTTGTGCTTTGGAAAACATTAACCCAACATTGACAGAACAGGGAAGACGAGAGGAGGGATATAGAATCAAGATTACAGTATTTTTCAATTGGATACACTCTGTGACTGGCAATTTCTAATGCTAATGTGCCAGAAATATAAACAGTATACCATATCACATATACAAAAGTGATTCCCCACTTCTCAGATGATATTACTTCCACAATACTCCCTGCTAAATCCAGGCAGTGGAACATATATAACTGAACCCCATATCAGCAAAGTAACCCTTCTTGAGGCAATACACAAACTGTGATCATCATGTCATTGTAGACACTGCATGCTTTTAAAATGTAGATGCATTAAACTGAGCTAAACACAGTGTATACAATTTTTTAACTACACTGTATTCCAAACCTCATACAGACTTCTCTGCAATTCAAAACTATTTGCTACTGTAGAGTAACTTCATTTTTTTTAGTACCTTTTACTAAAAGTCCTAAGGGAAGTCAGTTCACTCAGCAGCAATATTGCTAAAGCCTCGAGGGACGTATTTCCAGCCAAGCAAGTATAGCTCTAATGTACTTGAATAAGAGACCTGAAGGGGTCTTGTTCGGAAATCCTGCAACTGCCAGTACCCGCCGCTGTACTTAAAGGGACAGTCATCATTTAGTGACCCTCAAGTCCTGAAGAATATTGGAAACCATTCCCGAAGAATGTGTTGGTGACAATTGATGAAAAAAAAAGTATATACAGTATACAGTATATATATATATATATATATATATATATATATATATATATATATATATATATATACTGAGACATTTTGCAAAATATGGTATTTTATGTTCCACAGAAGGTGTTCGATATTCCTGTTTTCTATATTGTGGCCCAAAACAGCAACTATAAACTGACTTTAATTACATATATACATATATAAATGATGAAAGTTAAATATACATTTAACCATACCTTCTAAAACTTAAATATTCTTCTTTTTGCCTTGGTTTCTTCTCACTTGTCTGAGCTTTTCTGGTATTGGATCTGTTAAAGTGTGGGAGTTTGACCTGCAGTTGCTGGGCATCTGATTAACAATTCAGAGACTGCAGTGTAACAAAATCACAGAAGTTGACAGTTGAATGAAGGATGAGCCTTGACAGCATTCACGTCTCGCTGAAGACACTGAATTGAGACTGGCTCATCTGAAGGGATAAGCAAGGAAATGATCATTTCTTTGCTTTATGTAATAATACAACAGATTCTGGCTCAGTGAAGCAATCATTTAGTTCCCTTTCAAGGGAACTTCGAGCTGCGTCAAACGCTGCGGGAACGCCCCTGCGTTGTGCGTCATGAAACACGTATGGAATCAGCCCAATGGAGAGATGGAACGTCATAGGCGGGTGACGTCATCGACCAGGAAACTATAAAGCACCCCAAAAACACAAGCGCATCAGCTTCTGTGCTTTCAGTCGCGCTTTATGTGAATCTGTCCCTGTGTGAATATTGTCTGTCTTTACATACTCTGCACCACACAAACAATTTATACATATTTGAGAGATATGGCGAACGAACAGCAATTTAAGAAGTGTGTTCCTCCCTGCTCGCGTTATTTAACGGGTGGGGATACACACGTTCTTTGTGTTGTTTGTTTGGGAGTACAGCATGCCCAGTCAGCTCTTGAGGGAGCTGACTGCGAGCATTGCGAGCGTCTGCCTCTAAGGACGCTCCGCTCCCGCCGGGCGCTCTTTGAGGAGGACGGTTCGGTGCGCGCTCCCCGCGGTTCGGGTCCCGCTTCTGCCGAGGCAGAGCGGCGGCGCTCATCGTGGGGATCGCAGATGGATCTCACAGCGGGGGTAGAGACGGGCGCTGCCTTATCTCTCCCTTCACCTGTGAGATCCAGTGCCTCAGTCCCGGGTTCGGAAGCACGCGCTGCGGTTTCTTCCGCTCGGGCTGAGGCACCTGTACTACAGCTATCCAGTTCTGAGGAGCTGGATGTTGTCAGTAAGGAGGGAGAGACTGAGGATTCGCCACCTCACTCTCCCGAAAGTGATGAGCTTATGGAGGTTTTAACTCGAGCTGTTGAAAAACTCAGTATTGAATGGCCAATGATTAGACAGGAGTCTGTGTCGAAATCGAAACTTGATGAAGATTTTTGCCTTCACGTGTTCAGCCTCCACGCCGGTGTCTGCCGTTCTTTCACGATCTCCACACTGAGGTGTCGAGATCGTGGAAGAAACCGGTTTCATATAGAATATTTAGTCCCCAGACATCTACATATTCAAATATAATGGGGGCTAGATCATATGGTTATGGCGCTTTGCCTCGCGTGGAAGAGACGCTCGCGAGCCATCTCTCCCCCGAGGCGGCGTCATCTTTCAAGACACCGGTATTACCCACCAAGCCCCTCAGAAATACATCTGCTTTGGTGGGTAAAGCATATTCGGCTGCAGGTCAGGCTGCGTCATGTCTGCATACAATGTCAATCTTGCAGGCATACCAGGCTGACCTGCTGAGGGACGTGAGTGAGAGTGAGGAAGTCAGTACTGGCGTAGTTCGAGAACTGCGTCAGGCTGCTGATTTATCCCTGCGGGCCACCAGAGAATCGGCCAAGCTAGTGGGTCGATCTATGGCAGCTCTGGTGGCCGCAGAAAGACATCTCTGGTTAAATTAACAGTAGGAAGTCAGTACTGACTTAGTTCGAGAACTGCGTCAGGCTGCTGATTTATCCCTGCGGGCCACCAGAGAATCGGCCAAGCTAGTGGGTCGATCTATGGCAGCTCTGGTGGCCGCAGAAAGACATCTCTGGTTAAATCAGACAAATATGAAAGAGAAAGAAAAAGCTTTTCTTTTAGATGCTCCTCTCTCTCCTTCGGGGTTATTTGGCGAAGCTGTTAATTCTGTTATAGACAAATTCCAGGAAGAGAAAAAACAAGCTGCAGCTTTCAAAAAATGTCTTCCGTTAAAAATTCACATCCCTGGGGCTGCTGGGCGGGAGCAGCCCCGGCCGTCTACAAGCTCATCCCATAGGGCGCAGCAGAAGCAGAGTGTCGCGTCTCGTGCTCCCCCTGCTGGACAGTGGGCTCAGGTGCGGCACTCTCAGCCGAAGTCTTCTAGCAATAGACCTGATCTGAGGACAGTGATATTGTCTAAGAAGGCTTCGGCTAAGAAGAAGTCCTGACGCCGAGGCGTTCAGGATGCTGAGGGTGGTCCCCACCGAGGCGGAAAGGAGTTCACCTCTCTTTACGGTGCCCATTCTTCCTCGGTGCCCTCAGGGGGCCGTTCTGCCAACCCCGCCTTTATGCCGGGGCGTAGACGGTCCCAGCGAGCGCTTTCCCGAGGGACGCTCGCTCCCTCTGAGGAGGGTCTCAGAGCAGTTAAACCAGTCGTTCCCTGCCGGTGCGCCGTTACAGGGCGCTGTGTTTGCTGCTCAAGTTATACCAGAGGCCAGTCTCGAGAGACTGGTACCCTTAGTAGATTTTCTGGCAGAGTGGAAAAGCCTTTCAAAAATATCTCATTGGGTCCTGCAGACAGTAGAAAAGGGTTATGCTATCCAATTCAGGTGTCGTCCACCAAAATTCAAAGGGGTTCTGCACACAGTGGTGGGCCCCGAGCAGGCTCTGGTAATGGAACAAGAGGTGAAAACGCTCCTTCAAAAGGAGGCTATAGAACGGGTTCCTCCTCCCAGTTTGGAGTCAGGTTATTACAGCCGATATTTCATCGTTCCAAAGAAGGATGGGGGGTTGCGTCCAATTTTAGACCTGCGCCTGTTGAATCGCTCGGTAGGGAAGCTAAAATTCAAGATGCTCACTATCAAGCAGATCGTGTCTCAAGTCAGATCCGAGGACTGGTTTGTCAGTATAGACCTAAAGGAAGCATACTTCCACATCTCCATCCTTCCACAACACAGGAAGTTCCTGAGGTTCGCCTTCGGGGGCGAGGCGTACCAATACAGGGTTCTTCCGTTTGGCCTAGCCTTATCTCCCCGCACTTTCACAAAATGCATGGATGCAGCACTAGTGCCTCTGAGGCTTCAGGGCATTCGTATTCTCAATTATATCGATGATTGGTTGATTTTAGCTCAGTCGGAGCAGATGGCGGTTCGGCATCGAGATGTCGTCCTCGCTCATATCAGAAAGTTGGGGTTGAGGCTGAACGCAAAGAAAAGTGTACTATCTCCTTCCCAGAGGACCACTTTTCTGGGTGTCGTTTGGGATTCGGTCTCGATGCGGGCGCGACTTTCTCCGACCCGCATCGCTTCGATTCTCTCAGCTGTGAAACAAGTAAAGCTAGGCCAGCTACTTACTGTGAAGCAGTTTCAGAGACTGCTGGGTCTGATGGCAGCAGCGTCCAACGTTATACCTTGCGGCCTGTTGTACATGAGACCGTTACAGTGGTGGCTCAGGTCCAGGGGGTTCTCCCCGAGGGGAAATCCGCTCCGCACGATCAAAGTCACGCGGCGCTGCCTTCGTGCTCTGGTCATGTGGAAAGAAACCTGGTTCCTGTCCAAGGGTCCTGTGCTGGGGGCTCTTTGTCGTCGCGTAACGCTAACGCCGGATGCTTCCCTCACAGGGTGGGGGGCGGTCATGAGTGGTCGCCCAGCCCAAGGTCTGTGGCAGGACCATCATCTCTCGTGGCATATAAATTGTCTGGAGATGTTGGCAGTGTTTCAGGCTCTGAAGCACTTCCTAGCAGACCTGAGAGGTCATCCTGTGTTAGTTCAGTCAGACAACACGTCGGTGGTTTCTTATATCAATCATCAGGGGGGCCTGCGGTCTCGCCGGCTTTACAAGTTGGCCCGTCAGATCCTCCTGTGGTCCCAGGGGAAGCTACTATCACTGAGAGCAATGTTTCTTCCCGGGTATTTAAATGTGGTAGCGGACTCCCTGTCGAGGCAGGGGCCGAGGCCGGGGGAATGGAGACTCCACCCCGAGGTGGTGGAGCTCCTTTGGTTGAGTTTCGGTCGTGCCGAGGTGGACCTATTCGCTTCCAAGGAGACCACGCATTGTCATCTGTGGTTCTCCATCAGTCTTCCAGCCCCTCTGGGGTTGGACGCTATGGTGCAGCCGTGGCCGAGGTCACGCCTGTACGCCTTTCCCCCGATTGCTCTGCTACCAGGAGTTCTGGAGAGGGTTCGCCGGGACGGGGTCAGCCTACTATTAGTAGCCCCGTTTTGGCCGGCCCGAGTATGGTTCGCGGACCTGATTTCTCTCCTGGACGGCTCTCCCTTGGAGCTCCCGGTCAGGAGGGATCTACTCTCTCAGGCGGGCGGCACGATATGTCACCCCCGCCCAGAATT
This sequence comes from Rhinichthys klamathensis goyatoka, assembly GCF_029890125.1. NCBI lineage: Eukaryota > Metazoa > Chordata > Actinopteri > Cypriniformes > Leuciscidae > Rhinichthys > Rhinichthys klamathensis. The sequence goes on along the minus strand of NW_026606654.1, from coordinate 904,765 downwards.
GTGGAAACTGTGGGCTTGGCCTCTGAGGGGGCCCAGCTCATAGAGTCTGGTCTCTCAACCGAGGTTGTTGAGACCATTCTTCACTCCAGAGCTCCATCCACGAGGAAGCTTTATGCCTTGAAGTGGAAACTTTTCACTTCTTGGTGTGGAGAACACCTGCAGGACCCAGTTAACTGCCCAGTGGGTGCAGTGCTGGAATTCCTGCAGGAGCGCTTCTCCACAGGGTTATCCCCCTCCACACTAAAGGTGTATGTGGCGGCACTAGCTGCTTACCACGTCCCTTTCAGTGGAGTTTCTCTTGGGAGACACCCGCTTATAACTCGTTTCCTCCGTGGCACTTTGAGGCTGAGGCCAGCGGTTCGTACGAGGGTGCCGACCTGGGATCTGGCCATTGTATTGGAAGGTCTTTCCCTAGCTCCTTTTGAACCTATTGAAGAAGTTTCTGAGAAGTTTCTCACTTTTAAAACTATCTTTTTACTTGCTATCTCCTCATTAAAAAGGATCGGAGATTTGCAGGCTCTGTCGGTGTCACCCTCGTGCCTGGAATTTTCGCCTGGCATGGTTAAGGCTTTTCTGCATCCTAGACCAGGTTACGTTCCCAAGGTCCCTACTAATGTGGTTAGACCTACGGTTCTGCAGGCTTTCTGTCCTCCTCCATTTATGTCATCGGACCAGGAGAAACTTAATTTACTCTGCCCTGTTAGGGCGTTAGACGCTTATGTCCACAGAGCTGCCCTGTGGAGGAAATCAGAACAACTGTTTGTATGTTTTGGGCCACCCAGGAAAGGGTGTCCTGCGTCTAAACAGAGAATGAGCAAGTGGGTGGTCGAGGCTATCTCACTTGGTTATGAGTCGGCTGGTCAGCCTTCACCTTTGGCTGTTCGAGCCCACTCTACTAGGAGTATGGCGGCTTCCAAAGCTCTATTGTCGGGAGTTTCCTTGAGTGATGTTTGTGATGCGGCTGGATGGTCTTCACCGCATACTTTTGTTAGGTTCTATGACCTAGACTTAAGTTCTACCCCTGGGGCACAGGTGCTCTCGTCCTCTGTGCGCTAGTTCTCACATGACGGTCACTTGGTCCTATGGCGACGTGGGTATTCGCGTTCCCGCAGCGTTTGACGCAGCTCGAAGTTCCCTTGAAAGGGAACGTCTCGGTTACGTATGTAACCCTAGTTCCGATAGGGAACGAGACGCTGCGTCGCTCCGCCATAGTCCTGGCACTCCCGTTAAGCGCTCCTTCAAGCCTATCAGAAGCTGATGCGCTTGTGTTTTTGGGGTGCTTTATAGTTTCCTGGTCGATGACGTCACCCGCCTATGACGTTCCATCTCTCCATTGGGCTGATTCCATAAGTGTTTCATGACGCTTGACGCAGCGTCTCGTTCCCTATCAGGGAACTAGGGTTACATATGTAACCGAGACGTTTTTGACACAAAAAGATTAAACTTGAATCTGAAGTGAAATAAAATGAGTTGAAATTCTTTATTGGCACAAAAATGGGATAACTTAGATTTTTGCACCTAAAATAAGTGCACTCTATTAATACACCTGACGAGGCCACAGTAGAGAATTTTGCTACATTTTTGGTAGAACAGTCAACTTGTAAAATGTAAATGTAATTAAGGTGATGATACACAGGGCAACTTTTTGAGCAATGTTGCTGCAATCTTGCCAAGCGATTGTTGCTTGGCCACTTTCCCATTGAAAATGGGCAATACATTTCTATCGGGATAATACATTTCTATCTGGATAATTTAGATTGGCTAGTAAATATTTGTATTTCCAACAAGCTATTAACAAAAAAAAAATTGTGAAAAAAACATGTTCAGTGCATATGAACTGTGTAACCTGTGTGACCATTTCTTAGTAAAGAAATTACTCAAAAAAACTGAAACAAATTCTGAAATATTGTCAGTACAAACAACGCTATCTCACGACCAACTCATACGAATTCGTACGAGTGTTTAAAAGGTGGCTAATTCGTACGACCTCACTCGTACGAATTTGTACGGTTTGTCTAAACCCACGTGATGGGTAGGTTTAGGGGCGGGGTCAGGGGTAGGTCATTCGTACGACTTCATACGAATTTGGTAACTCGTAAAATATGTACGAATTAGCAGAAATCGTACGAATTTGTACGAGAAAGGTCGTATGAATTCGGCAGTGACAATGGTACACATTTGTACCAACCTGATCTCACGGCAATTCGTACGAATTTTACGAGGTGGCTAAATCGTACGAATTGCCGTGAGATCAGGTTGGTACAAATGTAATACCGTGGATCAACACACCCCATTATGTAATAAATAAGCCACAGATTCTACCCGACCTAAAAAGCCTTGGCATCCATCTAAAAAGCTTGTGTCCATAGGCTTATTAAAATGCAGATAAATCATCTCAGTAACTTACGATGTAAGGTTCGTCGCCTTCCACTGTCAACTGCGTTTGTTCCTGTTGCGTGTCCTCAATCTGGCAACCCTCGAGTCTGAGGAGGATGGGGCGAGGGAAACTACTCTCTCCAGTATTTTGAATTTGGACTACAGTACCCATTTCAATCGCTAGCTGTAAATATTACATACTGCACCTTTGAAATACTAGTTTTAACTGTTTGTAGCAATGCTATTGCCCAACACTGTCAGTAACTAACAAAAACACAGCTGACTCTTAAAAGAATACTTCACCCAAACATGAAATTCAGTCATTATTTGCACACCCTCATAGGTTAACAGCATCCACACAGCCATTATACTGTATCTCAAAGCAGATTAAGCAAAACATTAGGATCGCTGAACTGTAGCCTCATACTAATTGCGATAATATGCTCTTTAATTCAGAAATGCTTCAACAAATTGACTGTTTAAGATAAAGTGTCTGTCTGTTTTTAGCTGAAGATTTCTCATTATTATGTGGAGGGAGGTTTTTGGAGCCCGGCTCAAGGTAACACGATCGAAAAGGAGAGAAAGTGGGAGAGAGGGTGAGAAATAGAGAGAATCAATGGAAGGTGTCTAATCCAGTACTGCTGAAAATCACATACTTGAAACTTCCTATTTGAGTAAATACGTTAGGTAATGGCTGCTTAGTTTTCCAGAGGCCAGATTTATAGTATTTTATAAGTGTCTAAGTTAGTAGTAACTCAGTCAATACAATGAGATAGATGGAGGTGGGAGGGTATTTTCTTCCTTAATGAGGTAAATCTGCTCATAAAATAGCCCCATAATTAAGAGGACATAAAATTGATATATGATATATTTTGTGATTGCACACAAAATGCCTAATTAGGTGTAAATGTTTGTTTGTTTGTTTTTAGTTAGCTTGCTTAAGGTCAACATGAAATGTTGATTTAATTTTTTTGTTAATATTTCGATACTCAGTATTATTGCATTGACAGATGCTTAAGTAAAACAGGAAACAAATTAGGCATTGACATACCACAGCCTTTCCTATAAATCTAGGAATTTTTTATGTAATTATTCCATTTTAATTATGCTTTTTTTTTTTCATTATGATATCAGGGCAGTTTTATGACCCTGATTTATTTATTTTTTCCTCCTTAAGAATAAAAATAATTTTAATAAAAAATGGTAATCATAGAGGAGGCATATTCAAGTCACTGCATGTATGAATTGCATTTTTTTATTGATTTTTCAATAAATTAATAGATCAAGACAAAACAAATTGGAATAATGTCATTGACCCACAATGAATGGTCCAGTTTGATTTGGTTTGTACTGTAATTACTGTGTGAACCGAATGAATGGCTTTCCAGTCTCAAGAAGGATGACTGCGTCACACATTCACACATTCCCTTCCTTAGGAAAACAACCTGGGAAAGGACATGGATGGAGCAGAAGACACCAGCTGATATCCCTGAACTTATTCATAGAGGAAGCAGCATATTATTCATGAGAGAAAAAAGGTCATTCTAATGATCGATGGACAACCAGAAGTAAATCTAATGGAGGAGGGGATTCTTTCTCTTCTAACAATCATTTGTGTCAATAAATGTTTTCAATACCTGTGGAATCTAGGACGGAGAGAGAAAAAAGAAAACTGTGTACGCTTATCAGCTTGCAAACGACATCTTAGAACAATTGTAAGCATGTCGATAAGAAAAGGATGAAATACGCAATTTTGGAATAAGCACATGGTCAAAAAACAAATAACAGTTGCCAATGACTTTCAGAGGAATTTTAAAAAACGTAAAAAACAATTTTCCAATTTAGCCACACTTAATTTACAGCAACTCCTAAACTTCACAAAGACCAAAGACGCCAACTAATTTCTCAAGGGTCGAGGGGGTTCAGGAAGGTCAAGAGGACTATTTATCGCATTCCATCTTCCAGCGTAAACGTGCTGCGAGCACCTGCTGTGAGTAATGCATAACAAAAAGGAGCTGAGAGACGATCAGAGAGACGCTACGGCCAGCTTAGCGTTAGACACAGTCAGCAGAAGCTTTCTAGCTAACAAACAGGTGCCCTAATGACTTTCATAATGACCAAACGCACTCAGTTTGTGTTAACGCTGGGAAACAGAGGCTCTGGCACCCCACAGCTATTCAAATATTAAAATCACACTGCGCTCTCGACGTCATACTGGAACATTAGCGGCACACAGCCAATGTCCTTGCCTGCCAGCAAAAACAGATATTTACGTAATGAACACAAGAATAGTCAGGGGGCGACCACAATAATTGTTCTACTTTTCCTTTGCCTGAGGTGGCGATAGATTTAAGAAGAGTGGGATTTATTCTTTTTTTGGAGTCATGTATACATGACACATATATTTGAAGCTTTTTTTTTTTTTTTTTTTAATGATTTTGATGTTCTGATGGCTTAGAGAACGGTCCTTTGGTACATTAGATAAATTAATTAGGACTCTAGGGGGATTATATGTTAGATTAATTTCTTTAATATTCAGAGGAAAAAAATTCATCAACTTTGCCAGCTCAGGAACTTTGAAAGGATTTTTGGTAGATTTTTAGGAGAAAATTAAAGCTACCAAGAACATTAGCAGTGCTCTTCCTAATCAAACACACCTGATTCAGCTCATCAGCTTGATAATAAACACTTTAACACTGTTAATATCCGATTGGAATCTGATCTAAATAACTGACTGTCCACACTGTGTATCGCAGCTACTCAGATCTGCATTAGTTTCTTTGGCAATGATGCTGCGTTGGTATGCCTACATAAAAAAAAAAATATATATATATATATATAATAATAACAGCAACGTGGTTATGAGGCAGCGGCAGAAATGTAGGCTTTATTCCGTGCTGCGGTCTCCAGCAGTCTCAACATTCAAACAAGCGCGTAACCTTTTCTGCAATGACAATTCTGAAACAAGACACATGAGAGTCAATGGCATTGACTGGCATTGAAGGTGGAAGAGGTAGAATTTTGTAATTTTTGAATGAATTATGAAAGATTTAAGAAATATTCAGAAGTTCTCTTAGTGTGTCAATACAGTGACGCCTAGGGCACTAGGCCATGTTTTAGTTTTTGGTGCTTTTGGAGTGAGAAAGCATTGCTTTTTCTTAGGAGCAAAATTTATTGAATAAAAACTGCTCAAGCATCCTTTCTCAAGCATGTTTCTAGCATGAATTAGCACATTGCTAGCACGTTTTTAACATGATTTAACACATTGTTATATTTTTTTCTAGCTTGATTTTACACTTTTCTACTATGTTTACCATGTTGCTACCATAATTTAGCATTGTTTGTTAGCATTTTTCTATTAAAAAAATGCTAGCATGTTTCTAGCATGAATTAACACAATGCTAACATGTTCTACAATGTTTCTTGCATCAATCTGCACATTGCTAGCATGTTTTAACATTGCTAAAATGTTCCTATAGTTATATAACATTGTTAACATGTTTCTAGCATGAATTAGCTAATTTTTTTAACATGTTTTAACATGTTGCTAGCATTATTTACCATGTTGCTAGCATGTTTCTACCATCAATTAGCACATTGCTAGCATGTTACAAGCATGAATTAACACATTGCTTTTTTTTAGCATGTTGCTAAAATGATTTAACTCAGTCTGTTATGTGTAGGGGTTATTTATGTTTTTGCAATATCACATGCACAATCATGTTGCTGTGCGGAATATAAGCATCTATGATTACCTTTTTGTGATATTGCTTTTATACAACAGTTCTATAAACAAGTGGGTAATATTGAGTAACTTATATGTGAGGTTAAATTTGGCTAGTTTAAATATTTTTCTCAGCTACAAAAATAGTTTAAAAACCCAAAACATAAACTATTGCATGTCGCCGAGCAACACAAATCAAAAAAAAAAAAAAAAAAAAACTTTAAGATTCTAATGCTGAAAAAAAGAATCTAATCCACGAACAGCTTTTCATATGTGCCCTAAAGTTATAGTAAAGAGATTTGAGTGTTTAGAATGATTATAAAGATAAGAAGTAGCTGTGTAGAATGGAGTGTAGGTGGATCTTAATGAGTTTCAGGGTCATGCTACAAGGTGGAGAGAGGAAGTAAAGGTTGTAACCACACCTAATAAATACAGCTCTCACATCAGAGATAATGATTATGTGTCAGATCAGGAGAGTGGACGTGCATATGTATCTGAGCGTGAGTGACGCTCGTGTCTAGATGCAATGGCAACCAAAAAAAAAAAGTTGTATTTATGTCAGATGTAGTTCTACTGAATAAGCTGCTTTGGAAGATGGAAGTTGGAGGGCGGTATGAACAAGCATAATGCGCCTCAAGAGCCAGTTTATGACCTCTTAGCACTGATTGGCTTATTGCATATGGCAGGTAATTTATGTATCTCTTGAGAAAACGGGCAAGAATGTTTTCTAATGTCCCTGCAAACAATATTTTAGAGTAGACATGAGCCATAAGAGACACTGGACATTATTAGCCCGGTAATGGCAGACAGTTGGGATGTTATAGTCACATGAGTGCATAGCACAGCAGTTGTTTGTAAAAAAAAATTGCCTGGACACATTTTATAACAGCTTTGCGAGCCCTTGTAAACTTCATGGTGTGGCCACACATATTTCTTGCAATACCGGCTCTTTGATTTTAAATCTGACCACTAAACCGTTTGTTTTAGCTTAAATTGGGGATTTTTGTTAGTAATATTTTTTGCTTTGTGTCTTTCTGCAGTTATTTTTGATATTTTCACTAAATATCTTACCACTCCATGAACGTATAAAACGTATACCCATTTCATTCACTAAAAGAAAAAAAGGTAACAATTAACAATAAGGTTTACAATAAGGTTAATTCATTAATGTATTAACTAACATGAACTAACAATGAGCAATACATTTGTTACAGTATTTAATCATCTTTGTTAATATTAGTTAATAAAAAATATAGCTGTTCATTGTTTGTTCATGTTAGTTCACAGTGCATTAACTAATGTTAACAAATACAACCTTCGATTTTAATAATGTATTAGTAAATATTGAAAGTAATAATAACTAAGATGAACAAATGCTGAAGAAGTATTGTTCCTTTTTAGTTCATGTTAACTAAGGTAGTTAACTAATGTTAACTAATAAACCTCATTGTAAAGTGTTACCGAAAAAAATTAAATAAATACAAACCACATTAAAGTGAAAGACTTGGAATTTAGTAATTTTTGAATGAATTATTGTGACTTTATCTGCCTTTTATGTTTTATACTATATATATGTGGCTGTTATTTAATGCTTTAAAATGTTATTATTGTTTATTAACGGCTTATTTTTCCACCTGTGATTGCCACCACTAATCTTCGACCAGACATTGTCTTGTAGTCTGGATCAGCACGCATTGTTCACCTGATAGAGTTAACAGTGCCATGAGAGGATGCTGTAGATGAGGCGTATGAGAGGAAGAAACTGCGGTATGCTCATCTGGCCATTGAAGCAGAACAGCGAGGATGGAGAGTCCAGGTTTATCCAGTGGAAGTGGGTTGTCGAGGATTTGTGGAACACTCTATAACCCGGTTTCTCAGAGATGTCGGATTCAGTGGCCAAGAGTTGCGTCGCACAGTGAAGAACTTATCTGAAGAGGAGCAGCAACTGGCTGTGGTTGAGACGGAAAGATTCTGGCTGGCTGTGTACAGGCCGCCACACTACGGTTTCAAAGAATTCTTGAAAAACTTGAAGAGTCTGTTGGATTATTTGTATAGTTTGTATAGTTATCATAGTTATTACAATCCCGTGTACTGTATTTTGTGTGAATGAGGATTTGTGTTGGACAGATATTGTTGTGTTTTGCAGTAGGTAGTATGCCATACGGAACCGTTGCCACTGAACCTGCATTAACGAAGACAGTGGGGCTTCGACAGCCTTAGTCAAACGGGTTGGCACGTATGGTTGGTTGTTGTGAGTTGCAGTAGGTAGTATGCCATACGGAACCATTGCCACTGAAATGCTTTAACGACGACAGTGGGGCTTCGACAACCTCAGTCAAACGGGTTGGCGCGTATGGTTGGTTGTTGTGTTTTGCGGTAGGTAGTATGCCATACGTAACCGTTGCTACTGAACCTGCATTAACAAAGACAGTGGGGCTTCGACGGCCTTAGTCAAACGGGTTGGCGCGTATGGTTGGTTGTTGTACGTTGCAGTAGGTAGTACGTCATACGGAACTGTTGCCACTGAAACTGCTTTAACGATGACAGTGGGCCTTTGACAGACTTAGTTAAAAGGGTTGGCGCGTATGGTCGGGTTGTTAGGTAGTATCCCATACGGAGCCGTTGCCATTGAACCTGCATTAACGACGACAGTGGGGCTTCGACAGCCCTAGTCAAACGGGTTGGCGCACATGGTCGGGTTGCGGTGAGATTGTGGCATTAGAGATTGTGGTTAGGTCACATCAAGGGTTTATGGGGAAGGATCAACCTCAGCAGCAGGAGGGATCTCAAGCACAATAGAAAGAAAGAAACGCTGATGTACAGGTAAGTAAGCTGGGCTGAGGGGACGGAGGGGGGTGACTCTGGGACGCCAGAATCACTGTCGAGCCCTCTAGAGGTGTCGTGGGCTAGTCGAAGAAACACTGAGGAAGGAAGGTGCCCACTTGAAGACCCCAGAGATGTACCCAACTCAGCTCAATCCAGACGGTTGTCATGCTGATTCGCTGGGAAGACCACACTGTGGTTGATCCCCAGAGCCAGCATCACAGCCGTTGTGTGTGCTTATGCGCCAGTAAATATACTTCAGCCATTAACACCAGACAGAAGGATATTCACATCATCATATGGAAGGAAGCGTAAATGGATGGAGACACATAGGTTACTGTAAAGCTACGTCTTAGTTGGTGCTTATCTTGGTGAAAGTTGAGTGCAAATCAGCATGAAGTTTTAACATTTACTCTCGAGTAATGGAAATCTTAACCATCCCTTTTGTACGGAGACATGGTGGTGGAAAAAAATTTGAGATTGGAGGAAAAATAATAATTCAAAGCTTTTGCGTTCGCTCACAACATGTTTGCCAAGTTTCTCGGGGGAACGCAAACATTTGCGAGAGAACGCAAAAGCATTGCCAAATAATTTTTCCTCCCATCTTTTTTTTTCTTCACCGTGTCCCTTTAGGGGCTCCGTACCTTTGTGATTCAATCTATTGTAATTAAGTTCCAATGGATCTTTGTTGGCATAACTGCTGATGAATCGTATCTCCCAATCTAAATATCTTAATATCTAAATATCCCCCGTCTGTTATTTGCCGTCTCGCTGCTTTCTCAATTGGCAGATACTTGGGCTATTGTGGAGCATTTGGTGTCTCGTTTTCTCTTGCACAAGAACGGATACCTGTCTACAGATCCGTATCTCTCTCCTAGCCCACATATCTCCCTCTCATTTGTCATGCAGGTCGTTCTCTCGATCCCTGGCTGTCAGGAGACCTGACGGAGGCTCTACTCCCCGAGGTGCTATTGACCCACCTTGATGGGTGTCTTCAGATCAAACCTTTCCTGTTTATTCAAATCGCTCTGCTCTTTGGAAAGCCTAGCGATTGATCAATATGCAGATCTCCTCATGTGTGTGCTGGCTTCAAGTAACTGAAACCTGTAAGAAACCATGACATCTTTGCAGGGCTTGAAGCTTGTTCACGCTTGTCCACTGGTTGTAGTTGAAACATAGTTTTAACAATACACTTTTGTGCATTATAGAATGTAAATTCATGAATCTGAATTCAAATATATAGTAAGGTTACTCCCAAAAAAAAAAAAAAATGAAAACAAAACGGTGAAAAACGTACCCAATATTCCAACAGGTACAATAGCAGTTTTCACATTTCAGTTCTTGACAATAATTTGCTGCTATTCAGCACAGTTTGGCAGTGTGACATGATGCAATAGAGTTAACATTTAATGGTCTAAAAATGCATTATTTGAAATGAATTGAGAATGAAAATGTAATGCACCGATTATGAAAATATTATCATTACTATCATAACAATCAATGTGTTACAGAGGTCAAAATTCTTGCCTAAATTGCCTGGGCACATTTCAGGATCGGCCTCACATATATCTTACTCCCAGACATTAAGGTCATAACAACTTGCCAATGCATATCCCTAAAATTAACCCTACCCATAACTAATCCCTAAAATTAAAGGGAAGTGATAGGGGAATAACACTGATGTAGAAGCACCTAACCCTGGTTGTAAGCCTAAACTTGACATAAATTGTAAACTTGTACCTCAAATCTAATTGGTTGATTGGAATGTTGTTCCAGGATCAACAAAGATGTTCATGTTGCCTGTATGCTGCAGATATTTTATTAGCTTTGAGGGAAAAGCCATTTTGATTCCGTTACCTGTCCTCAGCGGCGTAAACTAAGGCAGCACTGTGCTTCCAGATTCTGTGTAAAGATGTAATGCCACATCAGGTCGATCCCTGTATCTCTGCCAAATCCAAGCGATATCACCAGATCAAATGGTTAGACTGTGATGGCAGTGGGACACGGTCTCTGTGGGCATGGAGGAGCCTGTCCATCTCAAACCAATATTATGAAGCAAATGTCATTGAAGCGTTTGAAATTGTCCCAGTTGCTGAGTTATGTATGCATTGCTTTGGGCCACTGTGAGATGAAAAATATCACTTGCTTAGATTCAAAGCAAAAAAAAGGCTCAATAAAGCAGTCTGGCTTATTACTATGCGATGAGGCCGGCATGATTGTCTTATTGAAGAACTGCACTGCAGAAAGTTTTTGTTCTTATTTTCACTGGGCAGGAAAGATAGCTACGGGAAAACTTTATTAATGTTCCAATGTGCAAGCAAAACTATTTTCTCTCCCTGTTTCAGGGGTGATTCATGTAGGATTGGTAAATGCCAGCAGTTTTGAGACATTTTGTACTGCACAGTCAAGTAGTTACGGTGAGGCAATCACTCACTCTGAGATCACCGTAATCTGCCTCACTTGCTTCTGTATTGTGCAGAATTTTTTATCAACAATATCTGATGCAACACATTCGGTTGGTTACGTTAGTCGACAATTTACTTACAGGTTATAAAAACCTTTTTTTTTTTTTGCTCTGAAAAGTCAATGCAAAATATGTAGGTTTGTATGTTGTTTAGAGCACTGAGCCACAAAAAAAATCTTGTGCCGAGTATATGCTCTGACAACTCTGTTATTGAGGCAAAATGTGACACTAGCAAGAATAAGTACTGTTACAACTGTGCTTTTTTCAATATCTCAAAGCTATACTATTTTCTGAAACTCACTAAAATGATTGCTTTTTTATTTTTTTTTATTTTTTTTCTATTGACAAGTTTCAGGCAGATGCATGAAAGCCCAATTTCTATTTTTTTTAATCTATTTTAGTGAAGGAAATTAAAAGGCCTTCCAATTTCAGGGTAAATAATTTGTGGGTCTTCCCTCTTCCTCTCAAAGAAAACTGCCAAGCTCTATCACAGTAAATGCCAAACCAAGTACTTTGTCACATCCATAATTGTAATCATACACAGAACTATAATTATGTTCAACTGCATGAAAGCCAGTGTTTATCCCCCAAAATACATTATATTGAGATTGCCTATCGTGTGTTCTGACAAGCATCCGTTCCTAGATTTCCCACCTAGTTTGACTCCTGGAGAACAACTGAAAATTCTCATCGCTCCATGTCGTTATCGTCATATTGCTCTCATCGCTTCCACTGTTATACCTGATCTGATATGACAAGCAATCGATTATGTCTAACGTTGCCAAACGTTTTTAAAACAGCTTATTTGAACAAAAAAGTAACAATGACATTTAACAGGAACATTCGTATAGCAGTTGCACATTGCATTTTTTCAGCTTTTTGAATCTGACGCCTCCTCAGCTCCTGTGACCTCATGGGATAGCAAAGTGTCCACTTCAGAATTTCACATGCAGTAGGCCATACTAGTAATGCTCACCTAGCATTTCATGAATACTGAGTATTCGAATAGCCTGTCTGGTTTGACTTACTGCTTTTCGCATACTTTAATAAGAAAGATTATTCGGATGTCAGGATTGTTATTGATATACCTTATAAGTCACCCAGTACAGCAGCGAAAAATATTTGAGTCGGATGAGCAATATTTGAGTTTGATGACTAACAGATGAATTTGTTTCATCTGTTTGTTTGTTTGTTTTCATTGCAGTATTCCTCTCTTGCTTTTGCAGTAGTCATGCTATTAACCAGAAATTATGGTCTTTCTTTTTACCTCTGCTATCCCGGGAGTTTTTGTTTGCTCTTTAGCACCACAAAGGCCTTCTTAAAGCGTTATTTTAAAGCATTTCACTTTGAAGGCTTTTTCACGACCTGGCCTGAGGACCCGTCCGTGTCGACACAGAGAGCTGGTAGTTCTTTGGGGTCTCACTCATTGTTTCTGACAGAATCGCCTGGCAAATGGAAAAGTGCCTCCCCTCAGCCCAGGGCACACATAAAAGAGCGTGATTGGGGAAAAATGGTTGCCACCACGTCTTTTTCCAGCAAAGGCAATAAAGTCAATACAATCAATCTCTAATGGCCCCTTCCCCTGTGATGGTCTCTGTTTAATCAGAGTAAGAGCGCGAGGTAGCCTCCCTGCTCCACTGCCGCCATTAATTCTGCTTCTCCCATCCGTTTTTTTTTATTTTTTTTATGGCTTCTCCAGCAGGCGGCTGACATTCATCAGCCGTCTGATTGAGCCCTGCTCAATACTAAAGCATTAAAGCCGGGGGAGATGGATGAGACGCGGCCCGCTTCATCACCACTCAAGGCAAGCCAAGCGCATCTTCAACGTGGGGCCCTCGGTCATCCACGTCCTGACCCACATTTATTGCGAGCTATAGCGGAGCTCCAATGGGCCGAACATGTGAAGACCTCTTGATCTCTTCTAATCCTGTCCTGAAGTGCTTACTCATGAGTGATGGTGCCGACTCTTCAACTTGAAGCCTGTGATAGACCCTTGGGTACCTGGCTTTGGCTCAGTGGGCAGGAGAGAGCCATCAAGTGGCCACAAGTGAGTGCAAATGGGAAGATCAAAGAAGCTGTCAGACTGCCAGCTTTTGCAGAGCTGTTTACTTCACTCATTAGCCGTGGTCCTCCTCTTTGCAGCCTGCCAAAGCCTGGACCTGGCTATGTCCACATGTGGTCCATCACCCAGACCAAAGCCGTATAATCTGGATGAGCAAATCTGGCTATTAAAGAATAGTTCATTGCAAAAAAATGATTCTGTCATCCCCATATACTTAATCACCAGATTATTTTTAAGAATATCCTTGGACATTTTTCCATATAATGAAATGGAACATTTTGTTAAACCCCAAAATAAAAAAAAATCATCATAAAAGTTGTCCGTTTCACTCAAAAGGATATATTATAAGTCTTCTGAATTCATACGACAACTTTGTGCCAGAAGTTGAAAATAAAATGTCAACGATCCTCTTCGACTGGCTCATTGACTTATTGTTGAATCTCAAATTGAACTTGAGAACTTCATAAACGAATCATTCAGACCAGTTTTGTGATCCGTTTTGTAGAGCAATCAGGACTTTGTACAGAAATAATAATAGTGTTATTAAATTAAAATTCGGAACCTCACCAAGATTTGATTTGTCCCGTGGAGTAAGACAAGGCTGTCCTATATCTCCATATTTATTCTTGCTTGCCTCACAATTTTTAGCTCTGCATATTTCCAATAGTAATTTACAAGGTATAACAATTGACGATAGACAAATTATCATTAGCCAGCTGGCTGATGACACCACTTTGTTTTTGAATGATGCCTCTCAAATCCCTTTAGCTTTAAGATTGATCGATTCCTTTTCCAGAGCTTCGGGTCTGTGTCTAAATATTAACAAATGCGAGTTAATGTCAATAAAAAGCTGTAATGTTCCCTCTATATGCAATATCCCTGTGAAAGATCAAGTTACATACTTAGGAATTGTAATTAATAAAGACCAAAAAACAAGATGTAAACTAAATTTCGATCCTCTAACAATGAAAACCCAAAGGAAACTGAACTCCTGGCTGCAGAGAGACTTGTCGATACGAGGAAGAGTTCTGCTCTCTAAAGCTGAAGGATTGTCCAGACTAACGTATGCCGCTCTCTCGCTGGATGTTGATAAAGGAACATTAAAAAAGGTTGATAGCATGTTAAATAATTTTGTTTGGAAAAATAAAACCCACTTCGTTAGAAAATCAGTACTGATGAATTCTTTAAAAAAGGGGGGATTGGATTTTTTAGATTTTACTACCTTTTAAACAACTACCTTTTTTATTTTACTACCTTTTTTACTACCTTTTAAACAACACTTTTAAAATTAATTGGCTTAAAAATTTCCTCAATAATCCCTCTTCACTTTGGAATATTATCCCCAATTATATTTTTTCAAAAGTAGGTGGCCTGAATTTTCTCTTACTTTGTAACTATAATGTCACAAAGATCCCTATCAAACTCTCTAACTTTCATAAGCAGATGCTCTTGGCATGGGCCCTAATATACAAACACAACTTTTCCCCACACAGATATTACTTATGGAACAATAAGGATATTCTCTACAAGAATAAATCACTTTTTTTTGACAACTGGTTCAAAAACGACTTTCTTTTAGTTGGGCAGCTTTTTAATTCACAGGGCAGACTTTACAACTATTAAGATTTTTTACAGAAATATAACATCCCTATAACTGCTAATGAATATGCTATTGTTTTCAATGCAATTCCCTCTGGAGTGTCTTCTCTGTTGCAAGCTTCTACATTTCCATGGCCATGTACTTACTCTCTGAACCCAACTGACACAATGATCGGAAATGTGTGCTTTTCTTTAGAGCAACAAAAAAATAATTATAAAATCAGAGCTCTCTTCCAGAAAGAGATAATAACAATTCCTTATGTAATACCATACTGGAATAATATTGTTGAGAATTTACCTTGGGAAAAAGTATGGTCTTTGTCTCATAAGTATCTGCTTACCAATAAAGTTAAAGAAATAACTTTTAAATTAATTCACAAATGTTACCCAACCAAAGCCTTTCTTAGGAGATATAAGTCCGACATTGAAGTGGACTGCTGTTTCTGTCTCTCTCCTGAGGAAGACGTCATTCACTTGTTTTGGCAATGTCCCCACACAGAGAAATTTTGGTCAGATTTGTTAATTTTTATCCAAACCTATTTTGTAAGTGACTTTGCTTTCTGTTTTAAAGATGTTTTCTTTGGTTTGTTTGACTACTCAAAAGAGAAAACAGGACAATATTACATAATTAATTTGTGTTTCCTTCTAGCTAAATTTCACATACATAAGCAAAAATTTACTGGATCTAAACCTCTCTTTTCTCTATTCAAAGATGATCTAGACAGATACATGGAAACTATCCAAAGCTCTGTTAATCCCAAAGCAATGAAAACTGTATCTCTATATTCATCCTTTATGTCCTCTTAAGGTGAATGCACTGCATTCTTGTTTTTATGTTACCCTGGCAACTTATTTGTGTCTGTGTATATTGTTGTCATTTTTGTTTTATTTTTTCCATGTTTGTATGTATTGCTTTAATGGTTTGTAATGTTTAAAAAAAAAAAAAAAAAAAAAAAGTTTTGTGATCTGAATCAACTGATTCTTTGAAATACTTGACTCAAAAGAAGGATTTGTTCAAGAATTAGACACCATTACTTCTCAGTACTCATTGAGGCACCAAGGAAAGCTATAGTAGATGGAATAAATAATTTTATGAAACTTTATGGAGCTTCTAGGACATTTTGGACCATGACAGCCCAGTTTACATTTACTTCATTATCCCCCAGTTGCACAGACAAGGCTTAAGCCTAGTCCCAGAATTAAATGCATGTTTTTGAGCTGTTTTAACTGAAAGCAACTAGCTTGTCATTGTGTTGTATACTGTCAAGTTGCACATCAGACACCAGTAATATTTTTTATGTTTGTTCATTAAGGAACTTTTATAAAAGCTACTTAAATGTCCTAATTAAACTAAGGCCTAATCCTGGCTTAATCTAAGACCTGTTTGTGAAACACGGCCTGTGAAAAAGAGTAGCTTGCATTTTTAAAAAATATATATATATAAATAAATAAAAATTCCTATTTGCACAAACCTCTTGCTGTTTCCTCTAAGTATTCTAGGATTTGGGTAATACCTGGAATTGCATTTTCTTGGATAAACACAAAAACATATTTCAGACAACTGTGATGATAATCCACTCCTAGATTTATTATCTCTATTGCCTCTGAGTTAGAAACAAAATGCTGTTTTCCAGGTCCATGTGAAATGCATAAAAACATTTACTTCCCCTAAACCTTGACACCTTAATACAGCATTTAAATGCAAACGGATCCTGCCTTACAGCCTGAGTATATGGCATGTCATTTATTCGTTCCGACCACAAACTAGAGCTAATTTAGCTACTTGGATTTAAGATTCAGTCAGAGAGAAGCGTATGTATTTCTTTTTGGGTGGTGGTTATTTATTCCATGATTCATGACATTAAATCCCTATGGAATGACAGCAGAAAAAGAAAGACTAAATAGAGGAAGGAAAACAGATAGGATAAAATTAATGCTAGACTTTCTGTCACAGTTTTTTTTTTTTTTTTATCTGTCATGTCTGTTAGATGTCTATTTTGTCACACAGTGTTCATAGTTTTGCTTCAGTCTGTTTTTAAGTATAATGAGATAAAACAGATTTATTCTGCACTTTAAATTAATGTTTAAAATAAGCAAAACTTTGAACAACTATCAAGATTGTTGCCAAGCAAGTGAAAGAGACCCCAACGTACTGTCCTGTCCCCTTGCCATTGCCCTGTTCGCTTCCACACTTGCTGAATGACGAGAGGCAAACGTTTGAAAAAGAAAAATGAGCAAAAACTCTGGGGTGAAAGCCAAGTCAGTGGTCTTTCAAGGAAGGTCATTTTAATGTCACTGAGCTGGGAGTTATCCAGTGTGATCGGTTACACTTTTTTGCCTATGTACTGATGTGTCAGCTCAAAGTGATCCAGATCACCTAGAACTGATGACCTGTTGAGTTGAGTTACATGAGTTGATGTAAATGTCTGTGAATCCTAGCCAAGTCTTTGTGGTGTGAGCAAGCCCTAACTTGGCTCTTACATAATAACCAGTATCACTTAAGAACCAAGTCAGTTCACTCAGCGGCCATTTTGGTTACACCCCCAGGCAATTTGTGGTCATGCAAGAGCAGATCCTGAATGAGAAAATGGGACTGAAATCTCTAAAGCCACCCCCCGGAACGTGAGGATTTCAACCGCGGGGGGAGCAACCAAATCCGCAAATATAATCAATATAAGCAGCTTTATTTTTAACTGAATTAAGGAGGATTGTTTCCTATTCACTCTTGAATGGTTTCACCCATACAGCAACTAGATTTACTTGATTTAATACTACAACATTAGCTTTTCACCGCAGAGAGGAGTGTCAAATATGGTTTAGATGTTTTTTAAAAGTGTAATATAATTATGTATTTACACAAGAATTAGTTTGAATTACAAATCTGCATCATGTTTGTTACCTCAATTCAAATTTAATTTCAATTCAAGAATTAAATTGGAATTTAAAAGGCATTTTTCAATGCAGTTGAGAATGATGGACAACCCTGGGCAACTTACTCTAAGCTGAGACTTCACATGCTATATTTAGCAGGATTGTTTTCTCTCATTCACATATGCATGGTCTGTCTCCAGCACTTACAATATATCTTGTATAGTTAAGCATAAATATAGGAAGCAGTGAGACCTTGAAATTATGTTCTGTTTGTTTCGCCGAATAACAGCGACTGACTCGAGAAAAAAGAAAGCAATTTGTCTTGGAACTCTTCCCCGAATCCCAATCAAAATGAGATTCTAGAAGACAAGAGTGGTGGTAAAATAAGCATACGCCTGTTATGATTGATGGTGCCGGTGTCACATGCAAAGTCCGCAGTCTTTCTCGGCAGTCCCCAATTTTGGGCTTCGGTATTTCAGCCGGAATAATCTGTGCTCTCAAGTGTACAGCACAAGCCTACTTGCTCTGAATTTTAACCGCCAATCCGAGAAGTTCTGACTTTGTCAAACTTTGATGCCTTTCTCCTTGAGACTTTCTCTTTTTTCATTCAGAGCTTCAGCAGTGGATAAAAAGTAGGGTGAAGATAAGCTCTCCATAAGAAGAGGTATCAGAGCACGGGACAGTTAGGATTGGCACTCGGCATTCAGTTCTAGTGACCTGTCTTCAAAGAAGAGCTAGGGCTCTCACCAAGCGACTCCACACTGCTGAGCACGTAGATGTGTGTGGTGTGACCTGAGGTGATAAGCCCCAAGCTCCATCTTGTTTTGACTGTACTCCTGAGTCATAAGTGCCACTGGTTTCTTCGGGTTAGCAGCAGTGGATGATGTGAAAATTGTCTCCTGCTGTGTCCGGCACCCACAGGCATTATTTGATGGTGCATTACTTCACATCCTATTAAAAGGTTTAGTTGGTAACACTTAATTTTAAGGTGACCGGAAAATTATGCATGATTACAAGTAACTAACCCTAAACAAAACCCTTACCGTAACTCTACAGTAAGTATAAATGCAGTTAATTAATATTACTCAGTGCTTATTTGAGTAAGTACAATGTAACTACATCACCTTAAAATAAAGTGTAACTGTTTAGTTTACAATTTGTTTTAAAAAATATATTTACTCATGCTCACTCACTTTGAACTCATTTAACAGAAACTGGAAAAAATTATGGACCAACTTATGGACCAACTTTTTGACCAAAAATACTCTAATTTGTTATAGCCAAATTTATTACATTTTCTCAAGGTATATTTATGGCTTGGTTAAAAAATATGTATTTTTTATTTCATATTAATCAAAAATAGACAAAAACATTCATACAAAGTAAAAAGATTATTTATTATAAAGACCATAGAGTAAAACAAATGTATTTACATGATTTAATCATGTGATGCATATGATTAAATCCAGTAAATCCAACACACTTCTTTCCCCACATGAATCAATGAAGTAAAACACACATAATTTGTTCATGTAACTTCAACATCATTAAAAGAAATCATTTTTAAGTGACCAAAATAAGTAGTTTCAAGGTGATTTTATATGGTTCCCTGTGAGGATTTAACTCAAATTTTTATAGTATTTGTTGTATTTGAATAAAAACAAATTTTTGTTGTGTAGATGACAAATAATATGATTAGGTAAATTGGACAATCTGTGTTTTACTACTTTTGCAGTGTACTGTATTTAATACATGTATATTATTTAGACACAACCATGTACTGTAGGTCAATATACTATTTTTTTTTTTTTGGCGTTTTACAACTTAATTTCACCATAAAAACTAAATTTGCTTTAATATAAAAGTATTATTTTCAGTAAAAAAAATAACAGCACTGAATAATAACCCACATTTCAGTCTGTTCTTCCAATCCATGTGTCCATTAACCATTGTAACCAGATTGAGTCATTGAGTTGAATTCGAGAACCAGATCCGTCAGATTCATGAATCAATCAAGAGATGTGTTTCCTGTACAACAATGTAACACTCCTTAACTACCATAGAACAATGCATCATTGGAGAAATGAGTTACGACTATTTCCCAAAACCCTACTAACTTTTGTTGCTCATCTGTTGTTCAATCCACATTGGTTCAACAAACTGTTATAATGATGTCATGCAGGTGGATACAATTTGCTGCAATATCAAATTAATGTCAAGATTATTGTTGTAAATAGCGAACATCTGAGGACTTCTTCGCTATTTTTGATTTAAATAATTTTGCATTGTTTACAAATGTTTCTTTCAATGGCAGGTTATTTTTGTGTCAATCTCTGCATGCTGTTTGAAAATGTTCGTTTGAACTATGGTTTCGGGAAACACTGAATTTTTGAATGCTGCTGACATTTTACAATTCGCTAATGTTGTATCCTGGAGTTTGACATAAGCTAAGAACAGTATGAATGATAGGGAAGGATTATGGCCTCTGCTGGTTACATGGGGGTTTATTAAACAAATGAACAGCATGGGGCCTTATCAGTGTGATGTTAAATGTGGAGTCATGGAGACACGTTTGTAAAGGTTAACAGCTGTGTGTCAAACCAACAGCATTCAAGCAACACACGTCACTCTCATGACAGTTAATCAGAACGCAGGTTCTTGGTCTTAATGCCACATGCTGATCCAACCCACATTTTACATTTCTATGAGCTTCAACCTCTCTAATGACGTACTCATTCACTGTCCGCATTGTGAAAGGGGACCTAGCGCTCTCCTTGACTATAATACACGGAGAAATTAAAATTCTGTCAACTACTCACCCTCTGGTCACTGTCTACCTTCGGTCTACACTCTTGCCTTATTTAGTATACGCGGTTCTATGAATATGCAAATGAGCCCCGCCTCCACTCACTCACACCGGCTCAGAGATCCACTCGTTGATGTGATTGGTAGTTTGTGATGTCAGAAACACCAGCGATTTCAAACTGCAATTTTGAGACTGTCTTTGGTTCACTGCAGTTTTGAGGAGAAAATACTCAGCAATGGTGTTGACTTATGAATTTGCACATGATTTGTCATATAGCATATTAATAACACCACATAGACGCATAAACAACATTAAAAGCTTGATTTTCACTTTAAAAGAATTGAATTCTAGTGGCACAACGTTTTATAATCATTTCTTAGAAGAAATATTTCAACAAAACCACTGAATGCACTATCCCTACACTGTAAAAAAAATGGCTGTAATTATGCAGCTGTTTGCCAGTAACTTACTGTAGATTTAAATTGATGTATATTTACTGGCAACAGTTTGTTCAAAGTTAAATGAACATTAAACATTAACAAGTCTTTGTCTTTACAGAATAAATGTATAAAATAACAATCTAATGCAAAGCATTCTGGGAACCAGAAATCTTCATCAACCTTTTTCTGTTTTTTTTTTTCCTTCAGATTTTGGTTCCCAGAATGCTTTGCATGAGGCTGTTATTTAGTTTTATTCTGTAAAGATAAAGACTTGTTAATGTTTAATGTTCATTTAACTTTGAACAAACTGTTGCCAGTAAATAACATCAATTTAAAACTACAGTAAGTTACTGGCAAGCAGCTGCCAGTAATACTGTAATTTCTACAGATTTTTTTTACAGTGTAACTTTCTTTGTTTTTGTTTTTTGACATAAGTACATAGTGGTTACCTAATATAAAGTGAGATCATATTTCAATATAGAATTTTTCATTGTTATTTTAATCATTAATAATTGTGTAAACCACATAAGGGTGAGTATATTATGACAGAATTTTAAAGGGGTTGTCGCACTACACATTTCGTTTCATTGACTTCCATTCATACACATACGAATGCATCAGACCGGAAATGCAAGCTTATGTGAAAAGTTTCCCATTTCGCTGTTCCAGTTCGAGTGTGATGAACTCTGACCTGTGAATTCGCATCACGTGAAGACATGTGACCAGTAGAAAATTGATACGTCATGGTGTGACCGCTTGGCTGAATTAAAAGAATGCATATTTTTGCAGTAAAGTCGAGTAGATTGTATATTTTTACATTTTGAATGTACTATTTGTTATGTTGAATTCATGTTATAAAAAAGAGTGTGTGACATCATATCACAACCTTTACAGGGTCCATAGAAAATGAGTAATCAAAGTCTCGTGTGACCGCGGATTAATTCTGCGTAAATTATGAGCTGAAAATGTTACATGCATACATAAAAACATGCACGCAAAAATACAAGACCCTGCCAGAAGGACCTCTGAAGCTCCAATTTTCCTATGCCTGTCAAGACAATAAGAAAATTCCAACTATAAATCCAGCAGAAAGAAGAAGAAGAAACGCAGGCTAAGAAGCAAGGCAAATCAGTGCGTAATCCTTTGGCGTCATGTGCACTACATCCTAAACTTGGCTCTAATGCTATACACTAAAAGGAACCACTTGGCCCACTCCAAGCATGCAAATCAATTACTTACACATGCATCTCGGCAATAACCGAAGATATAAAATAACAGCTTGTTCCATTCCCATTCAGAGTCTGACTCGTATCTCTTCTGGATTAAAATTGCACTGGCAGTTGATATCCCGTGGTGGATGTCATTTTCCTGCAGATTCGCCTTAAGTCAGCACTAATTCTTTATCTTTCTGTCTCTTCTCTTCGCATCTCACTCTCTTGCTCTTTGTCTCATTCGGGGGGTTGAGCTGACTCAGAAGCTGTCAAGAAATATATCCACTCAACATGCCCGTCACATTGAAATGAGATTAAGCATGCCTGTTTCTAACATCTAGAGGTCTGACACCCAACCTGTGCCTGACGGACCCAACAAGCCGTCTGGTCTAAGGCTAGATTTGAGTTTGCATAAGTAACTTTTTGGCACATACACTGTAAAAAGTGGTAACTTGCAATTGAGCTACCTGATATAACGGATTAAAAAAGGGGCTTGTTTGTTTAAATCAATATATTTAGGTGGATAACATCACTGAAGTATATTTTTGACTTGAATAAAAACAGTCAATTTGATGTCATCATTTAGATTTTTCCCCCAGTGTGTACATGGTCCTTCATATTTTAGTCAGAGCTATGAGAATATATGTGTCTTGTTGAAGAAATAAGGAGCAATTTAAAAAATAAGGAGGTCAGGTTGAGTTCCGTCCTAAATTATTTGACATTGTCATTCACCTCAGGTCAGATTCTCAGGTGGCTGTGTTCAGGCTTAAATGACATATCTATAGACTAATCTGTTTTACTTTATGTTGATGGTCCCTTTAAAGGGATACTCCACTTTTTTGGAAATAGGCTCATTTTACAACTCCCCCAGAGTTAAACTGTTCCATTCAGCCAATCTCCGGTTCTGGCGGTACCACTTTTAGCATAGCTTACATCATTGAAGTGGACAAGACCATTAGCATTTCTAAAAAAAAAAAATGACCAAAGAGTTTCGATATTTTTCCTATTTAAAACTTGACTCTTCTGTAGTTACATCGTGTACTAAGACCGACGGAAAATGTAAAGTTGCGATTTTCTAGGCTGATATGGCTAGGAACTATACTCTCATTCCTGCGTAATAATCAAGAAACTTTACTGCCGTACCATGAGTGCAGCAGGCGTAATGATATGACGCAGTGGTACCGCCAGAACCGGAGATCGGCTGAATGGATTCAAAAACGGTAAAACTCAACAGTTTAACTCTGGGGGAGTTGTAAAATTAGCCTATTTCCAAAAAAAGTGGAGTATCCCTTTAACACATTCTGTTGACAATAAGTAACGTTGAACCTACATGTCTACTAACTCTCATTAGAGAGTTAGGATAAGTTGACATGTAGTTGCTAAGTTACTTATAGTCAGTAGAATGTCTGTTGGGAGACTATCACAATAAATTGTTAGCAGATATTAAGAAGACAGTCTATTGGTACTCTAATAAGTGTTAGTTGACATCTAGTTGCATATAGTTACTTATAGTCAACAGAATGTTCAAAAGGGACCATCAAAATAAAGTGTTTACCGAATAATCTAACATAATATTCATAAAAGATTCATCTACAGAAATGTATGGGTCAATCAACAATTAATGTTGTGTAAAGAGTCCTGAAGTGGTCATTTTTGCTTTTTTACTTTATGAAACAGCACACATCAAGTGGAACCTTGAGTTTAAAGGCTTACTGTCAAAGTGCTGGTCTCATCTCGTTTTTCTCTGAAAGTCTCGAAGGCTGAACTTCAATAAGCCTGTGTTGCATCATCTGCCAAGTTACTAAACTTGCTTCCGTGTTTGGAATTGTAGCTTTCTCATTTCTCATTGTAACCCAGAACACACTGCGAGTTGCTCTTAGTGATCCATTTTATATAAAGCCCATGAAATCACTTGACAAGTGCAGTTTTCTGTCCAGTGTTGACATGTTTCCTATTGAAAAGGGAGGTTTGGGTGGGACATAACAATTTGACAATTGCCTTTTCTTTATAAAGTAGCCAATTAGTTTTAGTTATGTCATAGCTACTTTGCTAGTTGCAGTGTTTAGTTCATTGTATTACTGCCTGATGAACGTTACTGTGAACTCGTTCATTCTGGTGTATGTGAACGCACGCTCTCTCAGTTTAACTTCGTTCAATAGGGTGCCAGATTTCTATAGAGCCTTCCAGGAGAAACCCCAGCTAAAACACACCGTAAACAGGCCTTAATATGTAGCGAAAAAAACACCCAATCTGGCAACACCAGCCACCAGTGTCGCACCGCCGCATGCGTCATCAAAACAAAAAGCAGCATCGACAAAGCAGCGAGCGAGGAGGCGTCGTATGATCATTTAAACAAGTTTTATGACAAGGTCGGTGAGGATGGGAAAAAATCTTACATTTCTGTGCAAACTTTGCTCGTCGATAAAATAATTGCTATCTGTGGTTGTATATTTTGAAGTATGAACTATGAACTGAACTAGTTCATTTAAAATTTGTGAACTGAACTTTGAACTAGTTCATGTAGAAAATGAACTTTCCCAACACTGGCTAGTTGCTAGTCAGTTAAATGTTTAAATCTAGGCCATAACCACCATATATATGGAAGTGGACAAATCCCCCCAATAATAATAAATGGCCAAACCTAGAATTTCCTTCACTGTTCTATTCTTTTTAAGCTTCATAAAAAATGCTCAAAACATGGTTACAGCCTTGGTTTAATTGTGTATATCTATACTAAACATGAACTAAAAGTCAAAATTCTAATTGTGAATTCAAAGGGCCTTTAAAAGCTCAGAGTTCAGAGTACACAAAGACTAAAAGAGAGTTGCATTGTGTTTGATGGTGGTCTCAAAACGTGAACGATGATGTTTTAAATATCCAAATTTGTATATCAAAGAGTTTGAGAAATGTTAAGAGTTTTAGGAATGTTATGAAGCTTTTCAAAGAAGGAGTTTCAGAAGCATCTCTTTTGAGGTTATTTATTCTGAAGTAGGTCTTAGTGCAACACTTGCCTCTGGCATTCAGCAAACCCTTGACACTTCATCCCTCACACAGCTCTTTATGGCTCAAAGTCTCATTTTGTTCAACATTTTTTTTTTGCTTTAACAAGTTTCCGTCTGAGTTTGTCAGTTGTAATAACTTTCAGCAAGATTACAAGTTGCATCACTATGACCAACCAATCAGAAATAACCTCAAGGCTAAATTCCCCTGAAATTATAGTGGACATATGAAGACGAGTGCAGAACATTCAAGAAATTGTTGGAACTTTTTTTCATTTAATGATATAGGAATCATATAAAAAAACAAAAACAAAAAAAAAATTAAAATGGCATCATGACACCAGAGGGGAATTGTAAAGTTTTATCTTACGAAATGGTACTGCTAAGGTTGAGCAACACTACCGTATACGTTCCATTATAGTTGTTACTAGTCTTGATGTTGCTATATAATATTAGTATTATTATGAAAAATAATAATAAATGACAACACACTAGGCAGTAAATACTGTGAATTGGTACAAATGTGTCAACCAAAAGAGATTATTACTATAGAGGAAAATGTATTTCTGCTGCTTTCAATGGATAGGATCACTTTACATTATTTGCATGTTAGAAGTTAGAAAGATGAATAAACATTAAAACACAGAATGGAACGAGTCAAGATGAGAAAAAAAAAACTTGTTATTAAGGGGTTTTGTTAAGCACAGTAGTTGCCAAGCAACATCACAGCATTTCACATTAAAATAGAGGGTAACACTTTATCATGCAACTGATGTGAATCATAAAGTCGCATGTGTGTGCATATAAGCAGTTATCATCACAGCTTCATATTTTGGTTATTCATTTAAGTGTTAAAATTCAAAGCTGTTTTTGCACTGATAGCAAACTTATTGCAAAACTATCGTTCATTTGTTGAATGATGTTTAATGATGAATAATCTTTAAGCATCCAACCATCAATTTCTGAATAAAAAGAGAAAATAATCAAATGAGATTTTACTAGATTATTACTATATTGTTTTAGAAATATGATTTTTATAATATTTTTAGCAAAAGTACTGTGATATATACTGTATATGATATACATTTACTCAAACCATGTTTTGGTCTAATCCATTTATTTTGAGTTTCTAACATATTTATGTTGTCCATATCTCAAAAAGTTTCAGTTGTAGAGGCATAATCATGAGTTCATTCCATTTTCTTGTCGCTTGTCAAGTTTTCCAATAATGAGGAAGATATTCTTAAATTTGGCCTTGTTAAAATCTATCACCAATGGTTATTGTAACTAGAAGAATGTTATATTGTCATCCACGCTCCAGTGCAGTTTGGCTAATTATAATTCTAGTTTATAAAATCGAGTCCTTTAAAAGAGCATGCATAATCATCAAAACTTGCCTAAAAGTGCTAAATGCCTAATTGAGTTCTATAGGAAGTATAACACACGCACATAATCACATTTTCCTTATATAAGAGCACTGTTCTAGTCAGTGAGGTCATTTTGTGTTGAGTGATACTTGATTGCACTCTGCATTCCAGTGAGAAGTGTGCTGATACCTACTTATAATGCAGCAACATTGCACTAGAGGCTCTAAAATCACCTCGCCACATCAAACGCCATGTTCTTCTACACACATGTACACACTCAAGTAGTTGCTTAATGAAGTCTCAGAGAGAGCACAAGATTTCACTCAATATGCCTTTTCCTGTTTGGTTTCAAGCTGCACAAAGATGCCCATGAAACACATGCACAAAGCAATTAATCAAAAACGCATGAGTTTGGGGAAATATATGTAACATTTACAACTAGAGGATTAGAGAATGTGGGTTTACATCAGCCACCGAGTACGAGAACAATGCCAAATCCAGCTTTAATTCTCGGAACCCCAAAACCATTTGAAGTCATCAAAGACGCCTTGTAATAATTCTTGAAATAACTAATCGTGAATCATATTATCTCCTATTAATTATGATAATGAAATGTTTCAATCGTTATTCAAGCATCTATTACTTGTAATTCTCTTGGTCAAGAGTAACAAGGTCTCTAATAGAGAGCTGCAGGGAAGTTAGCATCACCCTGGTCCTCTCAACAAAAACCCAATAGGATTTATCCATTGGCCTTTGGAATTTTTTGCAGAAAATAAGCTCTGTGACCAACAAAAGATTATGATTCTTGCATGTTTTGTTCCTCATGATATCCTTCACAAATGAACACAACTTTTTTTTTTAAATACAATCGGCAGAAGTAAAAAGCTAAACGTAGGTTATAAACTAACTACGCCACGGTCACATGACTTCAAAGTTACCATCACTAAGCTTCCAACAACTCTTTCAGTATTTATTTAAAAAGCATGTTCCCTTAAAGTTTGAGTTAGTTAGTTAGTTAGTTAGTTAAATAGTTTGCAAGAGCATGTGTAACTACTCGCTGTTCTACTCGCACCGCTTCGAGCGGGATTCGAACCGGCGTTTTCGACGGGTGCGCTAACAAGGACGCTAAAGACCGCAGTCTCTAGTGTGAGTCGCTAGAGCGCCTCTTGAGGCCAGGGGAGTGAGGTTTACTCGCACAGCTCTTACTAGCTGACTATAGATTATAAACACAGTGAGGCTGTGAACGTGGAATAGTGAGTAGATGAGTTTACCTGTTCAGTGTGATGATGTTTAACATCCCTGACAAACTCAGTAATCGCATTTAGCCACTTGTCAGCAACCACCTTTTACAAGACAAGTGAAAGCTTTTAAAAAAATATGTCGTAGAATAAACGTCGTAGTACTGAGACCTTATTTCAGGCAATCAACCAAAAAAAAACATTGATTTTGGAACAATGAAACCAGATAAGCTATAATGCTAACTGCTATTTCCAGGTTTTGGACTACAAAACATCATCCCTCAGCACTCTATGGTGAAGAATAACCCCAGTAGTCCCATTGCCCATGCCTAAGCTATATACATTTTGCCATCAGTGGAGGCCATTTGCAGATGGCCCTTCCGAGTGAACCAGTGCACATTAGCATTGGAGATAGATGGTGGCAGGTTAGAAGGGCAGCTCATTAAGATGCATAGATTTTTATCTATCTGCATGGCCAGCTGAGCCAAACATTAAAGTCCTTCAAAGATGGATCCCTTTAAATTGAAAGCAACTATAACTGATTTTTTTTTTTTTTACACAGGCCCAATGTTCCTCTTGGGAACAGAATGGGAATTTGGTCAGTAAAATAAACGTAATATCAGACAAATACAATTTTCATCAGCTTACTAGGTGCAGTCAAGCAACATATCTGTTTGTTGTGGCTGTTGTGAGTGTTTCTTCAAGTTGAGAGAACCTATTCACACTTCAGTTGAGTGTTCACAAGTACTGTGTGTGAAATCAAATGAGTGAAAATAGTGGCTGAGGGCCTTTGGGATCAGCTTACACTGTTAGCTCCAAATTACTTGGTTCAAGAAAAAAAATAAAAATATAAAATATAACACTGTGGTTTGGTATTCAACTTCCGTTGCCAGTCTTGGAAAGGGCCTGAGGCAGTCTGAGGCCCTGGCCAATGATTCAGCTATACACATTTGAATTTTTTGTTGTGGACAAACTTTTTTGCAATTACAATTAAGAAAACATTTCACAATACACCTACAGTGACCTTGACACTCAAATACTGCTCCACATACTTTGGACTTTAAGTATTTAGTATTTAAGTATCAATTTCATGTAAGTGTGTGCGCTTTATTTTCTTCGAATAAATATATTCAGTAATAAATGTTCTAAGATATCTGAATATATTTGATATTAGTAAGTATTATGTGTCAACCCCCTTGACAGTAATCCCTAATTTATAAATTAAATCCTCTTTCATTTTTATTCTGACATATGTGTTACTCACATTTCTTGCTAATTTCACTCATTCAAAGTGTCTGCAAGCTTTCAGACAGAAATGCATGTTTGAGCTGTTTAACTGAAAGCAACTTGCACTGATATATCTTAAAAGATGTCAGTGCCATTGTTTTGTCTCAAGATGCACACCAATAATGTTTTTTTCTAAGGAACGTTTGTAAAAACTAAATGTCCTAATTAAACTAAGGTCTGATCCTGGCTTGATCTAAACCCTGTCTGTGAAACTGGGCCATTATGTTTTAACATAAACTAATAAACTTAATGTGATGCATATTTGTCAGTCAAACATAACTGAATCAGGTACCTTAAGATTTCTACACTCATTTAAACATGGCATAGTTTGTTATTAACTATTTGGTAAAGGTGAAACAATGCCATTGGTTGTAAACAGGTGCACCTCCAGTTCATTGATTATAAAAAAATATATAAATAATGAACCCCTGTGTCATTTGACACCTTATTGATTTTCCCATGAGTGTTTGATTGATACAAGCTTGAAAAATCAAGAGGCAATTGATTCTCACTTACTTCGATCCTATCATTAGAGGATGCCTAGATGCTCCACGCGCTTCGAGAACTTACATCAAGGCTCAATCTGGTGAGACGGCACAGACGACACTCAAACGCCTACAAACGTAAAGCCTTTGACTGCACTGGAATTCAGCGCCTTCTGTTATACCATAAACCAAAAGCTTCCTTCCACGCAACATCGGCTTTCAAGCAACCCTGTGAAAGAACTTCAACCAAAACCGAAAACAACATATCCTATAAGGTGAGAAAGGCTCCTGTGAGAACACTAACCATTTTTTTTGCATTAAATCTCTGTGGGGGAGCAGGTGAACATGAAGACATTGAAATCAACTTTCAAGTATGTTATTTAGATGAACATAGATCTAATTTTGGAGCATGTCTGGGTGAAATATTTGAAAAATCTCAAAAACAAAGTCTTAAATATATAACCTACGGCTACAGACTTCTATACATAGTAAATATGCTAATCTCCCCAAATTGCTGTTTTGCAGTAATCTGCATAATTAGCACTGTTAGCTCAATTGATGTTGACATTGAGGGAAATAAAAACACACTGACAAAAATTGCATTCTCCTGATTGTTTTCATCAAGGCACCATTTTCTCTGTAAGTCTTTCATATGCAGAGATAATAGGCTTATGTGTCTCAAACAAATCCTGGAACACATGTCCTAAGCCATTCATGATGCTCAATGCTCAAAAGTCAAGGCCGCCTCTGAAATACTGGTCAAAATAAGCCTGCCAATACAATAGGCTAAAAGCTGCTATTAACCACAATGTGGTGATGAACATTTAAATAATTCTAGCTACTCCACGCCAGTCCTGTGTAGGGATGGGAATAGAAAATCGATTCCAGTTCTGGAATCGGACACTTAAAGGGTTAGTTCACCCAAAAATGAAAAGTATGTCATTAATGACTCGCCCTCATGTCGTTCCAGACCTCCGTTCATCTCCGGAACACAGTTTAAGATATTTTAGATTTAGTCCGAGAGCTTTCTGTCCCTCCATTGAAAATGTATGTACGGTATACTGTCCTTGTCCAGAAAGGAGATAAAGACATCATCAAAGTAGTCCATGTGACATCAGTGGGTTAGTTAGAATGTTTTGAAGCATCAAAAATACATTTTGGTCCAAAAATAACAAAAACTACGACTTTATTCAGCATTGTATTGTCTTCCGGTTCTGTTGTCAATCTTACGGGCTTGGGACGACATGAGGGTGAGTCATTAATGACATAATTTTCATTTTTGGGTGAACTAACCCTTTAAGGTCAGGAATCGGATACTTGTTTCGATTCTGCTTATCAATTCATGTGTGTGCATTTTAATGTGGTTTTAAATCATTCAAGCGCAAGAGGAACAAACGAGAACTCAATTTTCGTGCACAAAAAGCCTCCTCTCATAGTGCACGGATACTAAATTGAGTTCTCTTTCGTGCTCTTGAACGGACAATTCGAGATTTGCGGAAGTTCAGAACGACAGGGTTTTGCAGCTTAGAGTGATTAACTTGCCTTTTTGAACTGGGATAGAAGTTTTAAGACGTCAACAAAGCCTTTTTGCAATTGGAGAATCAAAAGTATTCTATTTTATTCTAATTCTCAAGACAGATCAAAGCGTCTGTGAGTCATTTCTGCATTGTTAGCGGCACCAAAAGGTTCCCAAAAAGGTCTTGCATTGCTTGGACAAACACCCTAATCTCAGACCATTGGATGTACTAATGTTTCTGTCTCTGGCTGCTCAAAGAAACAGAGCAATGTTGAAAGTGCCACGGAACCACAGTGTTTACACTCTCTAGGGAAATCAATCTGTGAGAATGGCTTACTTAAGTTGTCTCTGCACATTAAACTGAAATTGGAGAAAGTATTCTACCCTCCAAAAAAATTACAGACATAAACATTGTTGGAAAAAAAGATTAGAGAATCCTTTCCTGGCTGTGTTCTTTCCAGTTTCAGAGATAAACTGTTCCAAGCAGGTGGATTATTGATCTTCTCAACTCGGAGAGAGAGGCACGCTGGTTAAAAGAGGTTTACCGGTAGGGGGCCAAAAACAATCCAGATAACCCAGTATGAGAATTTCACTTGATGCTTGACAAATGAGGTGACTATAAACTGGCATTGTAAGACAACAAGCTGCATGAAGGATTTTTTTTTTTTTTTTTTTACCTCCCGAAATGTCGCTATTTGTGTCCCACAGAATAATAAAGGGTTGGTTATTACATATAGGTTTGGAATGACATGAAGATGAGTGACTGATGACAAAAAGTTTCGATTTTTGGATGAACTGTTCCTTTAAATGAAGTCTACAACAAACTAACATTATAAAACAAAAAAAAGAAGTAACACTTCATTTTGATGGTAAATTATGTCATTAATGACTCGCCCTCATGTCGTTCCAAGCCCGTAAGACCTCCGTTCATCTTCGGAACACAGTTTAAGATATTTTAGATTTAGTCCGAGAGCTTTCTGTCCCTCCATTGTAAATGTATGTACGGTATACTGTCCTTGTCCAGAAAGGGAATAAAGACATCATCAAAGTAGTCCATGTGACACCAGTGGGTTAGTTAGAATGTTTTGAAGCATCAAAAATACATTTTGGTCCAAAAATAACAAAAACTACGACTTTATTCAGCATTGTATTGTCTTCCGGTTCTGTTGTCAATCTTACGGGCTTGGAACGACATGAGGGCAGTGTTGGGGTAGTTACTCAAAAAAGGTAATTAGTTACTAGTTACTAGTTACTTCTGTAAATTGTAATGAGATTACTTTACTAGTTACTGCGTTTGAAAAGTAACTTCACTACTTATTACTTTACTTTCCCGTTTCTTAATTTATGGACAAATATCATAGCCCTATCATCACTTAGCCTGTCTACATAGTGTTTATTGTATAAATATATACAAAATGGCATGTAAAACCATATGAAAGAACAATATCCCTGTCTGCACAAGGAAATATATCTCACTGTAAAATCCACAAACAACAGGATAAAGGAGGCTATGGTGCGGTCATTTTAAAATGGGGTCAACACACAAGTTTTAAAACACAGGCTTTGGGAAACATGAGAATAAACTCTTCTCCTGAGAACAAAACAAGCTTTTTATTCGACTCATGGCAATAAAAATAAAAAATGAAGTGGTCAATGAAAAATAATAAAATAAAGGTCACTTTTACATTTTTAATCTTAATTTAAAATGCATTTTTCTTGGCGATTCAATAGTCGGCAGGGGAAGCATTCCTCTACAATGAACCCTGCAACAAGCCTGTTCATTTTGTTTTGTGTTACCTGCTGTGCTCCAAGACTTGAGAAGAGTTTTTGTAACAGCGCGCGCGGCGCCGAATCCGAGGATGAACGACTTCAAGAAGCCGAATCTGCCCGAGCATGTAGCCTACGTCTCACCGTGACCGCACCGGCACACAGTTTGCGTGTCTAAATCAGTTGCTTATGTTTACAAAATGAGCCTACAATAGCATAATAAGCATTTTTAATAGAAAGATCCATGTTTTATAAAATGTCCACAAAACTTAATGAAATGTTTAGTGAAATTAGAAACTATTTAAGAGATCGTTGATTTAGTTCTATAGTCTACATACATGTTTTTATATCCACATTTTGTTCTAATGTCACAAGTAATAATCTCAGGGTTTACTGGATTTTACGTACACGATTCTTTTGGTAGTGTTATTGGTGGTGATGTAGCCTACTAAAATAAACATCGTCACGTGTGGACCTTTCTTCTTCTCACCGTTGATTCCTGATGGTTAAGAGGACAATTACTCGAGTCGCCCCGTCGTTTCACAGAATAGTACAATGGCGAGCGCGTCGAGTATAAACGCCTCGTCCGTTTGGGGAGGTGCGCGTGCAGTCAGCGGAGACTCGCGCTGCAGAGACCCCCTGTCTCCGTCTCCGTCTCCATTTCCCTCTCTCCTTCGCACCGGCAGCTATGTCACTCAAATCGATCTCTATGGCAACGGTGCGCACGCACCACTAGACAGAACTTTACACACAAGCAAACACGGCTTGGGTAACGCAGGAAAGCGCGTTCCTATAGTATAGTAAAGTAGTGTAGTTACCGATATTTTTAGTGTAATGCGTTACTTTACTTCGTTACCCAAAAAAGTAATATCGTTACTGTAATCCGTTACTTTGTAACTCGTTACCCCCAACACTGCATGAGGGTGAGTCATTAATGACATAATTTTCATTTTTGGGTGAACTAACCCTTTAAGGTCAGGAATCTGATACTTGTTTCGATTCTGCTTATCAATTCATGTGTGCACATTTTAATTTGGTTAAATCACCGAAATAATAAAGGGTTGGTTATTACATATAGGTTTGGAATGACATGAAGATGAGTGACTGATGACAAAAAGTTTCGATTTTTGGAAGAAGTGTTCCTTTAAATGAAGTCTACAACAAACTGACATTATAAAACAGAAAAAAGAAGTAACACTTTATTTTGATGGTCCACTTTAGACAGTCTAATAACTATAAGTAAATTTGCAACTACATGTCAACTACCCAGCTAACAAAATTATGTTCTAAGAACGTTGTGGGAACGTTGGTTTGAAATGTTCTAAAAACGTTGAAATGTCCAGTTTGCTTAACGTTGCTGGAACGGTATCTTAATGTTAGCAAAACGTTGCTGGAACGTTAGCATAATGTTGCTGGAACGTTATCTTAAGGTTAGCCTAACATTGCTGGAACAGTATCTTAATGTTAGCAAAACGTTGCTGGAACGTTAGCATGATGTTGCTGGAACGTTATCTTAAGGTTAACATAACGTTGCCGGAACGTTAGCATAACGTTGCTGGAACGTTAGCATAATGTTGCTGGAACGTTATCTTAAGGTTAGCCTAACATTGCTGGAACAGTATCTTAATGTTAGCAAAACGTTGCTGGAACGTTAGCATGATGTTGCTGGAACGTTATCTTAAGGTTAACATAACGTTGCCGGAACGTTAGCATAACGTTGCTGGAACGTTAGCACAACATTGCTGAAACATTCTTAAGGTTAGCATAACGTTGCTGGAACAGTATCTTAATGTTAGCAAAACGTTGTTGGAACGTTATCTTAAGGTTAGCATAACGTTGCTGGAACATTATTTTAAAGTTTGCATAACGTTGCTGGAACGTTAGCAAGCACAACATTGCTGAAACATTCTTAAGGTTAGCATAACGTTCATGGAACAGTATCTTAATGTTAGCAAAACGTTGTTGGAACGTTATCTTAAGGTTAGCAAAACGTTCATGGAACAGTATCTTAAGGTTAGCAAAACGTTGTTGGAACGTTATCTTAAGGTTAGTATAACGTTCATGGAACAGTATCTTAAGGTTAGCAAAACGTTGTTGGAACGTTATCTTAAGATTAGCAAAACGTTCATGGAACGTTATCTTAAGGTTAGCATAACGTTCATGGAACATTATCTTAACATTGCTGGAACATTGACATAACGTTGCTGGAACATTATCTTAAGGTAAGCATAACGTTCCTGCAGCGTTCTTTCCCCAAAAATGTTATTAACAATACAACAATCAAAGAACATTAAAATGTCCACTTTCTTTCATGTTAAAATTAC
Source organism: Rhinichthys klamathensis goyatoka (assembly GCF_029890125.1). Lineage (NCBI taxonomy): Eukaryota > Metazoa > Chordata > Actinopteri > Cypriniformes > Leuciscidae > Rhinichthys > Rhinichthys klamathensis. The sequence continues at coordinate 869,406 of NW_026606654.1, read as the reverse complement.
ATTTTAAGGTTAGAAAAAAAATTCTGCACCATTCGTTCAACTTAATTTTTTTTTATTAACACAACCATGTGAATTATAAGCACACACTTTTACAGCACATCAAAAAGTAGAACATTTCATGATTATCATACATTTTAAACGCTACATTATAGCTTAAAAAAACAACAACAAATATTTTCATATAAACATTTAAATGAAATGAAAACCGTTTTTAAGGGTTAGTTCACCCAAAAATTCTGTCAGTAATTACTCACCCTCATGTTATTCCAACCCCGTAAGACTTTCGTTCATCTTCAGAACACAAATTAAGATATTTTTGATGAAATCTGAAAGCTGGCTCACTCCTCCGTAGGCTTCTAGGCAATTTCATTCTGGCGAATTTATCAAGCAACGACAATCATTTTTGTGCACAAAAAAAAATAAAAAAATAACAACATTATTCAACTATTCATTTTCTTCCGTATGGGCCTCTGAGTGACTTCACTAGTGCTGGGAGAAAAAAATAGATTCACCTAGGTATAGGGCTGGGTACCGAGTTCGGTACTTTTTAGGTACCGACCGAATTGCCTCGATACTACCGAGTATCGAAACATGTCTTGTTTTTCGGTACCACATTTCGGTACCTAAGTGGTTAATCTCGTCAATGTCAGTGAAACAATAAGCATGCAGCATGATTGGCTGTGGCGGAAAAACACTAGTTTACGCGGCTGCCCAGAGACGCGGCTCGTCGCACGTGAGGCTGCAGTGTGTGTGTGTGTGTGTGTGTAAGCGTGCGTCCCAACCCAGATAGATAGATGTGGAAATGATCCAAAGTGTACCTATGTCATGTGCCAGACTCGATGCCAGATGCACGCGATGCAATATTTTCGACAAGATCATTGCTGCCAAGACCGGCAACACGGTAAATCTAGGCACTGAAGCGCACAAAATACACTTGAGAGTAATGGTGTTCACATCGAACGCGAATAGAGCGTCAAATACGCGTCTATCGCGTCTAGTTCGACGCTTGAATCTTCAGCTCGAGTTCAAATTTTTCAACTTGCGCGGAAGACGTTCGCGGCAAACGCGTCACCCAATTCGCGTCATTCGCGACGCCCGGCGCGAATGATGCGTCTATTCGCGTCTTTGCATTGACTATGTATGTAATCTACTCGCACAAATAATTAAATTCGCGTTCGGTGTGAACACACCATTAGTAAACACTTGTTCATTAATAAATAATTAAAATATCTCCTTGCTATTGTTTCCACATCCATAATCATTAGGCTACTTTTGCCAGTGCTTTGCTGCAAGCTTCACGTGCAGGTATATATCCCGCCCCCCAGTAGCCTTTATTTAATTTAATTCACATTTATTTGTATAGCATTTTTCACAATACATATCGTTTCAAAGCAGCTTTACAGAAAATGCATGTCTAAATTACAATTTAGAGTGATCTGTTATCAGAGGTGACAGTGTAATGCATTTCAATTAATTTTCATTCAGTTTCATCGTTAATTAATGCATTAAGTTTAAGCAGAAACAATGAGCTCATTGAAGTAAAGAATACATGTTGTTAAATGATTAGGAAACATAGAAAACTTTAGCATTGGTGCTTTTTTACATACTCAAAATATGAGTGTAAAAAAGTCAACAAACTGAAAAAAAAATTAGGTAATGTTATATTGTTAAACCTGGTTACATAAAATTGGTATCGAAAAAAGTATCGTTCAGGAACCGGTATCGAAGTCAAGGTATCGGTATCGGTACCGAACATTTTGTAACGATACCCAGCCCTACCTAGGTATCACGTTTTTTTTTTTTTTTTAATTTATTTTTTTATTATTATTAAAGAATCGATATTAATTCAAATTAAATTTATTTTTGTCCTTGCTTATAGACGAGGTTGACCAAAGTAAGTCACTTCCGTTCCAACAGAGAATGAAATGTGTCGTTATCTTTGAGTAACGTAATATCCCTTTCAAGAGGACGCGTGAAAGCGACGTGAGATTGAATGCATTGAAAAGCCCTTGCGCTACTCATATACAGAGAGATAAGACAATAGAGCTGCACGATTCATCTTTAAAAAACTTGATCTCGATTCAAACACCCACGCGATTTGTTTCCATTTCGTCTGTCTATTAAACCTTTGACAAAATCATATCGCAACTTTTAAAGCTGTGCTGACCCAGAGACGTCATGAAACAGCTTCACAAACTGTCTTTTCAACCTAATAGTATCATTATTTCTGTAATACAATAGTTCAAATTATCATAGAAGTTATGGATATGGCCAAAAAAAATTATCACAAACGATATTTTTTTTTATATCAGTCGATATCGATAATTATCACGATAAATGTCAAATCTTTATTTCTTTCAAGTTTAAAGGCAGATTTTTGCTCCTAAGTGAAAGTTGTATAAACCAGAGCGTTGTGGTTTTAAAAATCTGAGGTAGTACATTCAAACATTTGTCATTTTTCCTTAACAAAATAAATATCTGAAAAGAAAAATATTTCTTCAGCAGTTTGCAGTGCAGGCTGCAATATTCAAATTACATGTTTTGTCTCGAAATGCATATTTGACAGTGAGTTGACAGTAAATCTACATCCTAACTCAAGCTAATACGACTATGTTAAATTTATGTTCATTAACAAAAACAGTAACATGTTTGTTTGTTTGTTTTTTATTTAAGGACCACATTTTTATTTGGTAAAATGTAATATTCTGACTGTTTGAGTTTTATTAAAATTAACCATTGGTCATCCAGTATCGTGCATTTAGATCATGATAACCACAGATAAAGCCACAGCCTATAGCACCTCACTATCATGGCAAAATGTAACTTTATGGTTTCTATGGTATTTGTATGAAAAACAGTAGTCTAACAGTTAAATACATTATTAAATACTGTAATTATATTCCATTAGTCATTTAATACATTGTCTACATTAATAATATCATACAATTCAATATGTATATCCCACATTTCATGGTGCAGTTAATATTACTAGGCTAACATTACAGTAAATCCATGCTAGGCTAAATGGATTCAGTTTCAATTCAGATTCTGACTATATCGTTGCGCACAGTGTTTCTCCTGTTTGTCAGCGGTGTTTCATCTGCCTTTGAACTGATTTAAACTGGACATTAAACTGTTCTTCGCTGAATTCAAGTGTTTCTTACTGGATCTCTTGAGCGAGACGAACGGAGTAAACACGTCTGCTCTAGTGAGCTTGCGCTGCCATTTGGACTTTGAGCCGAGCGGATAAACGGTCCGTGTGGCGCGCGGTTCAAATGAGTTTCGTTCCGCTTTTGGCGCATACACATTATCGAACATTTATCGACCTCTTGATATCGTTTTATCGAGAAAAATTATATCACGATAATTATTGTTATCGTTTTATCACCCAGCCCTAATAGAAGTACTAGGATAAAAGTTTAAATTTAAAAAATATAAACACTGATGTCTATGATAGCGATCAAAATAGAGTAAAGCCCCAATCACACCTAATGTTTTTCCGGTTCGAAAACGCGAGGCGACAGCACTGACCCAATCAAACCGAACGAGCAGTGAACTGCATTTTTTGTTGGTAGGCAAACACAGAAACAGCTGTCCTGTCAGTCAAGTAAACGTCAAATCAGCCTTTTATTAACTTTGTTTACTTTCTGTTAACATTGTGGTAGTTATGATTTGTGAAGTCGTTAAGCTCCTGGTAACCCCCGAGAGCACCACAAGTTTATCCTCCATCATCGCACTCTCCGGCGTTCAAAGCAACAGTAGCTTTCAAAACTACAACGGAAGACCCGCCTCTAGGGATGCGCGGTATACCGGTACTGCAAAAATACCGGTATATATTATGTTTCAAACGGTACAATATCATAATTTTGTTCAATTCGGTATTTAATGCGCTGCTGTTTCGAAGTTCACCGCTAGGCGGCAGTGCGCTACCTAAACTGACGCGGGTCACGCGAAACCGGCAAACGGTGACAACGGAAGAAGACGATGGATCAAACGAAGCTCATTCGAATTTCTTTTCTACACGCCCGAAATTAATAAATAGAGAGAGCAGTATGAGTGAAATAAGGCATTACTTTGCCTACAAAAGTAATGAGAAAAGTAAAGAAACAGATCTCAATGCAGCACTCTGCAAACGGGGAGGCAACACATCAAATCTGCCGAAGCACTTGTCAGTTGCTCATCTTGACTTGTTCAAAGAGTTCAGAGATCGACAGGTTAGTCCATCATTCAACTGATTTAATTTAGACTTTTAACTTTTATTGAACACTGAACAGCGCACATAAGAGCTTATCAATTATATATGATACGGTAAACACGAAAGCTCAAATCTGCTTGCATGACACGCCAGAACCAATTAGTTTAGGTCTCATCATTTTTGCACTTTCAAACAAACATATTAATTGAATTTGAATGAATAAAGAATACAAATTTGAATAATATTAATTTTAGTATTAAGTGATCGTAAAATGAATGGCATATTAGTGCCGCTCTGGCGCGAGAGAGAGAGAGAGAGAGAGAGAGAGAGAGAGAGAGAGAGCAAGAGGAATTGTATTAATATGAATATTACTAATATTACAGTTAAGCTACATTTGTCAACATTCATTAGGTAACCTGACCTAACAGTATTATAGCATTTATTAATCTATATCAATCAGTAATTAAATGACCTAGAAAATTAAATATACTAATACATGTTTAGCATGTTAACCTGTTAACCGTCACCAGTGCGTGGGCGCTCTGAAGCGTTTTTTTTTTAAATAGTTCAAAGTTACTACATATTTAATGTTATTAACTTGACAAACTATACATCATTAAAACGATATAAGACTCAAGTTTCAGTATTTGACCACTATTGTATTCTGAGAAACTTATAGTGACAGTTATGTCTTAATTTGTGTCAGGAGTTATGAAATTAAAAAACGAGTCGTTACCTTTAATATGAATTATGAGCGTCAGCTGCTCTCATTCAGAAAAAAACTCCCGTGCGATCGTCATGACAGCGCTTGACAAAACAACGTCCCTCAGGGCTTTTAGCTCAAACATGTGCAGATTTGGAGAAATATTGATAGATTCTCATAAGTTTACATCAGATTTCTATAGACAAGAATAATATTTATTGAATTTATACCCAAATGCGTCGATGTAATCATTTTGAGCGCTGGATACTCTGATCTACTGTATATTATCAATTCATACTGAAGTCTGGGGCGCTGTTGGACAGTAAAGTCCATATATGGATCACATGAAGAAGAGCCATAATCATGTGACATTCAGGAAGTCCTGACACAACAAAGCTATCAGAGATCGCTGTAAAGTGCAGATAAAGATGTTTTGAAGACAATAAACATGATTGCAATGATATTTGATTTACCTGTGTTCTTCGAGTCATGTCAGGTATTTTCATAATAATAGATTATATGTATAATGTAATGCTAATCGAGATAGACTTTCAAATTGTGCAGAATACAATAAAATAATATATTTTCTATCTGATTTTTTTATCTAAATAAGAATGCTTACTAAAATGTTTCGTTTTTCAAAAAGGGCATTTGATACAGTTTCACTGTGAAGTGAGAACTTTTATAAAAGAAATGAGGGATTGAAACAGTGTGAATTGCTAGTCGTTAGTGATTATAATGCAGACAAAAGAAAAGCATATTTAGAGCAATAAACAGGCTGGAGAGGTGTGAATATGTGCAGGGGAGACTGACACTGAATGGGGCTCGTTTTTGCATCACAAAACAATAGAGGCAATAGACTGAATAGATGCTTATAAGATGACAATAAACACCAGTCTAATCAAAATAAAGTCATATGACATGATCTTGAAAAACATTGAACTAAATACAGAGTTTTAGACTTATCATCTTCAGATTTTAAATATAACATGGCCAGACATGTGGCTTTAGCTGCAGTGCATTTCTAGATTGCTACAATGCCAACTTCAATTTTATTTTCATGAAGATGTTTCATAAAAATAAATGTATAATAATTTTACAAAACTTTGAAGCTATTTATAACTATTTTTTTTCATTATGACAATAATTAATTCTACATTTACAATAAACTTCCAGGTGTCAGCTTTCAAATGAGATCTTACTTGTGCTTTTAGTACAAAGGGTTCATGAACTGTATCTGTTTCGGTTTGGGAATGCCATATCTGGGGATTTTTCAAAAATGGGGTTGCAGGTTAACAGGTTAACATTACTTTATGCAATGCATTAATATGAACCCAAAGAGTAATCAAACCAAGATGAATAAATGCAATAAATGTTGATCATTCTCTGTTGATGCATGACAGCTAATGGTTTACATGTCATTTCATTATTCTATTATTATTATTATTATTATATGTTAATCTATTATTATAGATATTAACCTATTTTAAATGTATAATGTCAAGGTTTTTTTTTTTCAAAATCAAAATTTAACCTACTATATGTTCCCTGACTGAATTATTATTATTTTTTTTACATTTTGATACATCTTTTCACATTTGGTGGAGAGTTTCAAGCAGTGTTTTTTAAGTGTCACTTAAATTTTGAGACCGTTTTTTTTTTTACCTGTGGTATCGATTTAGTATCGATACCGAGGTATTAGGTTCTGGTATCGTACCGAAGCCAAAATTGTGGTATCGAGCCATCCCTACCCGCCTCTCCATTCATTCGATTGGACAGTGGAAAAAAAACATAGGACAGCGCATTTACTGCTCTAAGTTGATTTTTTTTTAACTCCAAAAACGTGAGGCGCAACCGGCGGTTAAACGCGAGGCGCCTGGGGTGTATAAACAGAGTACAGAACGCGCACTGCCATAGGGAATCAATTGAAAAAAGGCGCCTCTCACTGCCAAAAACGCATTTAGGTGTGATCGGCCCCTAAACCAGCTTAAAATAACGCATAAAATAATTATCGATTACATTGTTTAACAAGTGACTTACAAAATGTATTTATTGAATCATTTATTTAAGAGAATGTAGTACTATCGTATGATGCTTCTGAAATAAGTCAGAGAGATGTGATGAATTGTTTTTGTAAATATGACTCATCTTATACATCATGTAGCCTGTACAGTCTGTATAAGTGTATGATTTAACTTTTTCTGATGGTCTAGTGTTAAAAATAAAATAAAAATCGCAATATCGAATCGCAATTCTTAAAAAAAAATCCTAATATCAGCAGTATCAGCACCCAAGTATCGTGATAGTATTGAATCGGGAGATAGGTGTATCGTCCCAGCCCTAGAGTTCACGAGACAGCGAGAACTGAGAAGATGACGTAGATGGGTCTCGATGTAGTGCGGCAATTTTGAGAACTCACTCAGAGGCCCACACATAAGAAAATTAATAGTTGAATAAAGTTGTTATTTTTGCATACAAAAATTATTGTCGTCGCTTGATAAACTTAAGATTGAGCCACTGTAGTCACTTGTGGCGCTTTTCCACTGCATGGTAGGGCACGGCACGCTTTGGCGCTTTTCCACTGCATGGTACGGCTCGCTTTAAATGGTACCACCTCTGTTGAGGTTCCAAGCATACTGTACCGATACTAAAATGTGACGTGAAAACACTGCAGATCACTGATTGGTCAGACAGAATCGTCACTACCAGCGTCATTGTATTTGCGAGACATCAAACCCGCTAGATTTAAATAGCCAGTAACAGTCACCGCTGTAGCACCTGTTTTAAAACTACTTGCTTGAAGAAAAAAGAAAGAAAAAAAAACTTCCAAAAAATAAATAGCTGAATAGTGTTCAGTGGACGAAGTGCAGACGTTCATCTCGTTGGTTGCCGAGGAGCGGATAAACTATAAACGATCAGTCTTTATAATCCCACCCACTTTGAAGTGGTACTAACTGCAGTGGAAAAGCAAACCGAGCTAAAGCGAGCCGTGCCGAGCCGAACCGTATCATGCAGTGGAAAAGCGCCATTGGACTATTTTAACAATGTCTTTACTAACTTCCTGGGCTGGCAGAATGAAATTGCCTAGAAAAATATCTTACCGTAATTTGTGTTCTGAAGATGAATGGAAGTCTTTGGAACAACATGAGGGTGTATACTTACTGACAAAATATTCATTTTTGGGTGAACTAACCCTTAAATATAAGTAGTGTGGGGGTGCCAAACTAGCACTGTGGTTGTCTCTGTGGTCCAGTCTCTTCATGCCCCGTCTGTAAAGTGAACAGATTGACTGATGTTACTAATGGTGATTTATTATTTCATAAACATTTAATAATAACAGTGTGGCTACTCCATAAATGTTAACCCTTAAGTTATTTAGGCTGTGCTTTGAGTACTATAAATATTAAACCACACAATATTAAAATGTAGCTTACAAAGGTCAAGTCAAGTCAAGTCATCTTCATTTATATAGCGCTTTTAACAATGGAGATTGTTTCAATGGAGAAAGGTTATACAATGGAAAGGTTCAATAACACATTGTAAAGGATTAGCTAACGTTACACCTGAAAATTAAAACTTCCATCAAAAAAAAAAAAGTAGCTTGACAAGGAATATACATTTTTTGTAGTAAGGTTATTCATCTGTGTGTAACGTATGTGTGTGCGGCTGTATGCTTAACGTCAAATTAAAAGAGCATATTCATATAAAACGTTGATTCAACTGACTTGAAACTAACGTTAACTTAACGTTACCTGTGAATTAAGCGGTTGCGTGACATTGATGTTAATACTAGGCATAAATGGCATTTAAAACCTTTACAAAACCTCGAATCAAGGTTAAAAGCCTAAAGCCTAAAGCCTAAACTTACAGCTAAAGTCTAGTCAACCTAACGTCACCTCTAAGTTAGTTAACTTACCGTTAGCCTAACAGTTGAGATGCTAACGGACGTTTCCCGAAGACACTAAACCATTTCTCATAGCTGCCAACTCTCACGCATTGGCCGTGAGACACCCGCATTTGATTGGTTTCACACGCTCACACGCCACACTCCCGATTTCTCACGCTGAAGTGTCAACCCGGGCGGTCAAATGCCTGGAAGGTGAGTTTATCTATATATCTACCTGTTGAGCCACTCGTGGTCGACTAGTTATACCGCAAATTCGTTAAAAATCTCCCGTTATCTAGAGCTTGCGTGCATGCGAGACAGAGATTGTGCTCCAAACCGCGTAGAGCGAGCGAGAGACCTTGCGCGAGCGAGACCGCCCATACCCCCCCCCCCCCCCCCGACAACAAATCTCACTCGTCTCTACCACCACCACCCCCCCCCCCCCCCCCCCGTCAACAAATCTCACGCCGAGCAAAACTCAAAAGTTGGCAGGTATGATTTCTGTAAAGTAAATATTCAACGGAAGCGTGTTATTTCCCTGAAAGAATGTGTCTGAAACATTTTTATGTACTATTTGTGTAATTTTGGTGACTAAACTTACCTGAAATTAGCGAAACCAACAGTGAGAGACGGAGTTGCTGCTTGTCGTCAGTTGAGCCAAAGTTGAGCTCCCGCCCGTTTCCATGGTAACTCCAGTTCAAATGCAACTCGAATGTTCAGTGCGCGCGCATATTAAAAAATGTAGAAGTCACGCTGCATTTAAAGAAGATTTGATCGAGGGAATTATTTGATAATCAGATAAAATATCCTGAAATGTGAGGTTAACATTATTAAGTGTATAGGCTCATGGCCATCACCAAACTGTAAACGGAATGAGAATATGAGGCATTGAGTGTAAAACAATGTTTACCACAAAGTCATTTATATAATAGGTTATAATAGGCTATAATATTATATAGCTTTATATAAATGGTTAACGTGGTGTAGAAATAAAATTGCAAAAAACATTTATTAAAAACTAAACATGATATAAGGCATGGATATATTTTAAGAAAATACACAATATGTACACACATTTACAGATGTAACATGAGGAACAATTTAAAAGATTTATGTTCAATGTATTTTTGAAATAATATATTTTCAAAATGTATTTCAATATATTTAACAGTGCTTCACATAATGTGAATAGCATATCTATAAATTACAGAAAGGTCTGTCTGTCTGTCTGTTAACCACACATCTCTCGAACCGTTTGTCCAATGGATTTCAAACTTGACAGGTTTCTTGCTACGGGCATGCGTAAGTGCAGTGTCAAGTTTGACATTGTTTGGATTAGAAATGCAAAAGATATCGTTAAAAATAAACATTCTGACAAAAACTATGTGTATGTCATTATGTCAGTATCTGTATTTGCTTATACCATGCACAAATAAAAATGTCACTGAACTTTTACTGTGTAATTGTAACAATGAGCACTCAAACACACCAAACCAACAATTACTAAAAACACAATCAACAACTGATTTTGCACGGGCACTTTGCCATCATTTGTAGTAACCAATTCACACACTGTTTGCTCAAGCGTTTTCTCAGAGTTCACTGTATAGCTGCTCCCTGAATCGTCGCGCTTATTCATTTGTGGATGTTAACTGAATCTGTAAGTCAGCTATGCTGTTTACTTCTGAATATTATCTTTCATTCTGGTGCGCTTAACGTTATCGTAATAGTAGCTTTTAATTGTTAATGCTATTACAACAAAACATATTCAATGCATTCACAGGCATCATTTTTAGTAGCCTATTCACAAACAGTTTTTGCTCAAGCGTAGCGTTTTCTCAGAGTTCACTGTGTAGCTGCTCCCTGCATCGTGTAGTTCAATTTTCCACATTTATTTTATGTCATTATTTCAGGATCAGTATTTGCTTTCTACACAATTAAAAATCTCACTGAACTTCTGCTGTGTAATTGTAACAATGAGCACTCAAACACACCAAAACAACAATTACTAAAAACACACACAAAAACTGATTTTGCACCGGCATTTTGCACTAGTTAATATTAATTTATTAATAGGCTATATAAGTGCTGGTTTATTGGGGTGGTGTTATAAACTATTGTGATGTTTAAAATGTTTATATGGATATAGGCCTAGTCATATTATACAAATCTAGTGATTGTAAACTAATGTTAAGAAGCGCACATTTGTTAACAAGTGTACTTAACATTATGAGAATGTTCAGCAAATAACATGTTCCCAGAACGTTTTATGATAGCCTAAATATAACATTCAGAAAATACTAATAACATTATAAGTATGTTCTGAGAATGTTGTTCTAATAACGTTTTCTATCAACGTTATGAGAATAACGTTTTCTATCAACGTTATGAGAACTTTCATCAACCACAAATAACGTCATAAAGACGTTCCAAGAACATTGTTCTAAGAACGTTTTCTATCAACGTTATGAGAACTTTCATCAACCACAAATAACGTCATAAAGACGTTCCAAGAACATTGTTCTAAGAACGTTTTCTATCAACGTTATGAGAACTTTCATCAATCACAAATAACGTTATAAAGACGTTCCGAGAACATTGTTCTAAGAACGTTTTCTATCAACGTAATGAGAACGTTCATCAATCAAAAATAACGTCATAAAGACGTTCCAAGAACATTGTTCTAAGAACGTTTTCTATCAACGTAATGAGAACGTTCATCAATCACAAAAAACATCATAAAGACGTTCCAAGAACATTGTTCTAAGAACGTTTTCTATCAACGTAATGAGAACGTTCATCAATCACAAAAAACATCATAAAGACGTTCCAAGAACATTGTTCTAAGAACGTTTTCTATCAACGTAATGAGAACGTTCATCAATCACAAATAATGTCATAAAGACGTTCCAAGAACATTGTTCTAAAAACGTTTTCTATCAACGTTATGAGAACTTTCATCAACCACAAATAACGTCATAAAGACGTTCCAAGAACATTGTTCTAAGAACGTTTTCTATCAACGTAATGAGAACGTTCATCAATCACAAAAAACATCATAAAGACGTTCCAAGAACATTGTTCTAAGAACGTTTTCTATCAACGTAATGAGAACGTTCATCAATCACAAAAAACATCATAAAGACGTTCCAAGAACATTGTTCTAAGAACGTTTTCTATCAACGTAATGAGAACGTTCATCAAACACAAAAAACATCATAAAGACGTTCCAAGAACATTGTTCTAAAAACGTTTTCTATCAACGATGTGAGAACTTTCATCAATCACAAATAACGTCATAAAGACGTTCCAAGAACATTGTTCTAAGAACGTTTTCTATCAACGTAATGAGAACGTTCATCAATCACAAAAAACATCATAAAGACGTTCCAAGAACATTGTTCTAAGAACGTTTTCTATCAACGTAATGAGAACGTTCATCAATCACAAAAAACATCATAAAGACGTTCCAAGAACATTGTTCTAAGAACGTTTTCTATCAACGTAATGAGAACGTTCATCAATCACAAAAAACGTCATAAAGACGTTCCAAGAACATTGTTCTAAGAACGTTTTTTATCAACGATATGAGAACTTTCATCAATCACAAATAACGTCATAAAGACGTTCCAAGAACATTGTTCTAAGAACGTTTTCTATCAACGTAATGAGAACGTTCATCAATCACAAATAACGTCATAGAGACGTTCCAAGAACATTGTTCTAAGAACGTTTTCTATCAACGTTATGAGAACGTTCATCAATCACAAAAAACATCATAAAGACGTTCCAAGAACATTGTTCTAAGAACGTTTTCTATCAACGTAATGAGAACGTTCATCAATCACAAAAAACGTCATAAAGACGTTCCAAGAACATTGTTCTAAGAACGTTTTTTTATCAACGATATGAGAACTTTCATCAATCACAAATAACGTCATAAAGACGTTCCAAGAACATTGTTCTAAGAACGTTTTCTATCAACGTAATGAGAACTTTCATCAATCACAAATAACGTTATAAAGACGTTCCAAGAACATTGTTCTAAGAACGTTTTCTCTCAACGTTACAAGAACGTTAATAACGTTATATGAACGTTCCGAAAACATTATTTTAATAACGTTTTGTACTAACATTTACACAACTTTTAAAGAACGTTAGTGAATGTTCTGGGAACGTTCCCTGTTAGCTGGGTAACTCTCATTAGAATGTTAGTAGACTGTTGGTAGACTGTAAGGTTAGGGTTCGGGTTTGTAGAATAAGTTGACATTCAAATTTACTGATAGTCAGTAGAATGTCTGTTGAGGAGCATCAAAATAAAGAGTTAGCAGATATTAAGCAGACAGTCTACTAATACTCTGATGAGGGGTAGTTGACATGTAGTTGAAAAGTTACATATAGTTAGAATGTCTAAAGTGGACCATGAAAATAAAGTGTTACCAAATATTGTACATATTGATCTTTATTCCTACTACTACTACTATAAATATTACAACAAAGGCTTATTGGAGTGCCTCTATACCTACATTTTTGCAAAACTCAAAACAATTTACCTATACATACCAATTCACTGCAGTTTCCAGCAGAAATAAACACTAGGAATTAAAACACCAATCAACTTGTATTCCTTTGCAACACAATGCAGGGGCAGATTATTGATTATTGACTTTTTCTTTCTTCCTTGAACTCCGAACACTTTTACTTTTTAAACTTTTTAAAAATACACTAATGTATTTTGATGTTTGCAACACATTATCATCTCCATTTTGTATGGCTTTTCTGGTGTAGTGAATTTACCATTTGCGATGCAGAGCGCACGGGTACAAGTCCTTTGAAACACGATGAAAGAGCTCAAAGACTTGAAAAAGCAAGCTAGAATAGCATGGTTGCTTCAGCGATGTGTTTTTGTCTCACGCTTGCTTTTGTTAACACCATCGGGTATGTTTAGGGTTTAGTGTCGGTGTATGTTATTTTCAAATGCGAATGAGCATTAGCCTTTTAGCGCCACTCACCGGTCATTTCATTTCTGAACTCCCACGTACAACAACAAATGTAATGGTTGCCTGATTTTCTATAAAACTGAACGTAGCACCAATGCTTTTCCTGTGAGCCTGTGTTGAAATATTAGTATTTGTTCCATGCTATTCACATACTGCAGGACAAATGAAGAACATGGAGTAGTGTGCTTGTGAAGAGGAAATTTTGATTGCAACGAGGAATGCTGAGAGCAGCAGAGGACAGACAATGTCACAAAGCACCAGGACTGAGGGGAGAGAGAAATCTTAATGACTTTTCTGACCCTCAGATGAGAAAGTCTCAGCGGCCTCTGGGAGTCTTGAAGGATTAGACCTGACCACTCCGCAAAAGACAACAAGCCTTTGATACTTCTATTACAGATTATGTGAAGTTCGTGGATCATACCTCATCTGCTCAAGATTTTACAGTGAAAGATTCAAATGTTGTACACATACATTTGTGTATGTTTGGAAAGACACTGAAATGCAGTCTATGTTTGACCTAATCTGAAAAGTAAAGCCTTTAATGTATGCATAACTTCAGAGTTTGTATTTTTTACGAATCCTTATAAGGAAAGGTCGGATCTGAAATTGCTGGAATTTCTGATAGGGCATCGCCACAGGTGACCGAGTTCAATACTCAGACTCTCATTTACAAGTAAATTACCTTTTTAATGGCAAATTTATTTATAAATGGAATCTAGACGGAATTAAAAGTCATTTGCACTCTTTGTATTGATGAATTGAATTATCTTTAAAGCTCAACAAGTATGAAGCCTAACTGAAACACTGCCGAAACAGTGTTTAAAAATCACACCGGATAAACGAGCCCGTTCTCATCCCAAAGCGTAATATATTGACTCTTTTGACAAAGCGTCTATATCCAAGCACATGGCACCCTTTAGCGTCATATGAGACGCAGATATATGGCGCCTCCTAGTGGTCTAACCCTAACACTACCCCAGACCTAAACCTACCCAAAACCGAAGCGTGTTATATTGACGCTAAAGGGTGCCATGTGCGTCTCTATAGGACGCATTGTGTATTATCGTGCAATTTATACGCGAAAATGAGTTTTTACGTGCATATGATACGCAGCTTTCGCGTGCATTTGATACGCAGTTCATTTGCGTGTAATACACACGCACCCCACACCACCAATTCTACCCAAACCTATAATACACACGCACCCCACACCACTACTAAACCTAACCTAACCAACCCATGCGTATCCTATCCACGTAAAAACTCATTTTCGCGTATAAATTACACGATAAACACACTGCGTGCTATAGAGACGCATTTAGTGTGATCGGGTTGTAGAATGAGTTCACTGAGTCAAATAAATGATAAATAAATTGATTTCATAATTACTACGATAAAAACAACCTATGAATTCCATGTACATCTGTAAAGTTTTAGTGTTTATCTAAACGAAAACAAACAAAAAAGGAGTATAGAACCAGGGTTCATGTATGAACACATATGATCACTAATGTCAGTAATATGGCATGATGTGATTTTAAATTCATTTGGGCATTAAATAGTATCCTCTTTATGATGGTTTATTCAATATTAAAACATAAAAAAATATCACAGAAAAAGCAAGTTTATGTGATTTCGGCATGATTATAGTTCTTGTAATTTCATAAATAACTCAAGAAGCACTCAAGTCTCTGCGGCTACAGTATCTTCGCTCTAATCAAAGTATGATTGGTACAAAAGATTCCAGACTGACTATAATAATTATTTATCAACTTGTGGAAAACAGCAGAGCATGTAGGGAAAAAAATGCCACCATGGTTCCGTCGATCTGCTTCTTAAAAAGGACATCTTTGACAGAGAGGGTTGATGACGGATGCCATAGAATATTTATTATGTTTTTGAATGAGCAAAGAATGAATCAGCCTTGAATAGCATCATTCACTGATGAAGGGTTTCGGAGACCTTTCAAATCACAATATGTGGGCTGCACCACAAACTTGAATCCTGCTTGAAGCAGCTACAGAAAAATCATCAAAAATGAGGAAGCTTTCAAGGGAGATGAATGAGAACGGTAAAAAGAAAAGAATGTGTCAGAATCAAAGACCAAAGACTTGGGTGTACATAGGCAATATTAGGTAACTATGCGAACCTAACCTTACCAGAAGTGCTATTTACACTGATAAAGCAAATAGTATAAAAGCTGTGGGAGTCACACACAAAAAAACATCATAAAGTAACACAACCACAAGGAAAACCGAGAGGGTCAGCAGCTGTTGGACTTCTAATGAAATAACCCATAATTTGGTACTAAAGCCTGTACTTTAGAACATGCAGTATACACTACAAAAAGCCTGCTTATTCAGGGGTCATAAAACCTTAACTTATCTCTTGAGGTCTGTGCACTTTATAGTTTTGAGTGTGTCTGAGAACACCCTCTCACTGATTATTTGGGGAAAGAGGTGCCATAAACTGATTTATCAAGAAATCATTGCAAATGTTGAATCAGAAACACATTGCTGATGCCAAATAATGAATGAAAGATGTAGTGTTTCCCCATGGTCACTCTACTTCGGTCAACACTGAGACTCTCAACACTAAATTACAATGAGAAAACAGATCAACGGTTTTGGATTTTACAGGAGGGATGGGGCAAGCCATTAAATGGGTTTTGCATCTGTCAGCTCATGCGATTTTACCCCTTGTTGTGCATGCAGTGATGCTGTGTAGTCTTTAATGGTGTTGCAGTGCCACCCTTGTGAACAGCCAATGAATTACCAAGACTGATAACATTGCAACAATACAAAGGGGGAAGTGACAAATCTCAGCATAACCAAATCATAGTGGAAAACTTTTTTTTTTTTTTTGCTGTACACAAACTTTTCTCAATGTTATGCAGGGGATAATGTACAGTCATTATCGCAAAAATAAACCCCAACAGGGTGATCAAGATAAGTTTTACGTACTATGATGACATCATCAGGCTTATTACACAGCTAATCAGCATATTTATAAATACATGGATGTGAAATATTGAATTGAGCTGAAGTTACATAGCATTGCATGGGCAATGGTCATTATTAAGACCTATCTGACTGCAGATTAACCAAGAACCGAGCACAAGTAAGAAATTAACTGTGTTTTATTTTTAAATAACATTTATAAATTTCTGAGGGGCCCCCTGGACCTGTGGGCCCCAAAACAGTTTCCACCTTTAACCTTAGAGACTGCTCTGCATGTAATTACACTGCAAATTAATCTCGGTAATCTCTTTATTTTACAGTGTCACTGTTACACATGCTATAACTATAAATGATCTATAATTACATCATGCAACTAACTCTAAATCAAACCCCAATCATAATCCTAACCTAAGTAGCATGTAGTTATTACTCAGTACTTAAATGTTTCATTACAATGGACACCTTAACATAAAGTATAACCTTAAACTCTATAAACACTGCAATCATCGCAAAGTTGAATTCTTACCACTTGAAGCGATGTGAATGAAGAGGCGGGCGTCCGAAGCTCTGATGGCAGCGGAGTACTTGTCCTCTTTCCCCGGGACCTGCACTTTCCGCTCGGGCATGAGTCGGACCCTGAGCCGGCCTCCCTCCGCCCCCAGCCACCACTCCAAAATCCGCGTTAGGTCCATTTCCAGGAACACAACCGGCGCGTCCTCGTACACATGCAGTCCTCCACATCCCGTTTTAACCATCTCTTCTCCCACCTCCACCACAACTTGATTGGACTTTCGACTGGCGCTGGTCAAACCTAAATTCAAAACTTTCGGCACGGGACGCTTCAGTCGATACGGGAGCTGTCCAGTGCTGGATCTGTTGAGGTTCATCCCGGCCAACTTTACATCAACCAAACTGGCGATGGTTTTTTGCAACGGAACGCAGCGCATGAGCAAGTTCGCGCGCACCGTGTAACATCCATTAAACGACAGACAGTCTCCGTTAAGCGGGCGCTTTATAAACAGAGCCAAGTAGTAACGTAACAGCGACGGGACGGCGAAATCCACCGAGAGCGTCTTCCTCTTGATCCGAGAGGGGGAGGTCTGGTTGGAGTCCTTTCTGTCGGTGGCGTTGAGGAACGCGGACGTGGGAAAAGTAGTAAGTGCGTCCGCGGTTCTCTGAGAAGCGCACTGCAGCTCGGGAAGAAATGCCGCAGACCAAAGAAAAAAGTAGAGTATCCGTGCGATCATGATTTTAGGCTAAAAAGATCCAATTTTCTGTTTGGTTCTGCTTCACTCCGGCTGGCACCCTCGCGCTCTCCAAATGGGGTGCTGAAACGGGAGACGAATGGAGAGCTATTCGAGTCTACATTTCTTCTCCTTGTGCATTAAGATGTGCTTGCTTTTATCAAAGCTCTTGAGGTTGCTATTTAATTCCTGCATATTAAAGAAGAATAATCCACAAAATAATTCCTTGGTAGGGTCATTAAATCTCACAGAAAGATTCGCCTCTTGTGGAGCTTCTTGGTATGCCTAACAAGTTCTCCAGGGCTGCTCAAAGGCTCCTTGTATCTGCATGCAATACCTCAGAGTCGTTCGGTCAGCAATCCTTTTTTCTTTCTTTTTTTTTTTTTTTTTTTTTTTTTTTTTTTTGTATCTTCAGCAGTCGTATAATAACAGATCCTTACACATTTAACATGTCCACTTTTCGATATGCCAACATATTTACACGACAAACTGCGCGCGTTGAAATCAAACACAATCCATGGAATACTGTTTTTCTGCCAATCATAAACACAATTTTATTTGTATCATATACTGTGACTAAGAATACTTTTCGCTTTTTGGACGTGGTCGATCTAAATCGAGCGGGTCTTACCTGCGCAGCCAGTCAAAACGAGGGAGCCTTTTCAGCGCGAGCTGCTCATTTGAGGCTGCAAATGCCGCGTGCGCGCGAGCCCACTGTGCGCGTGCCACCCCGGCTCTCCGATTTATTTTTTTAATTTTGGGGGGGTTGTGAAACTCACTTCTGCATCTCTTTATGACGTCACCAGCAGCAGGTCGTTAGACGCGAATATGAGCCCCTAAAACTACCGTGATTGTCGACACTCGTCACTGCGCTCGAAACTCATTGAAATGACCGAGATGGCACCTCCTTATGGCGGCATTGCGCCGTAATTAGTTTTTAATGAATATCTGTGTATGACGAGCGTCGCCTCCCAATAATTTAGCTACTCATATAATCATTCACAGCCTCTGTAATTATGTCATTCACGTCACGGAGCGATTGGATCGAACGTCAAAACGCAGACGCACTTTTTTTTGATTTTGCTTTAAAAAAAAAAAAAGATATACACCTGTTATAATCAATTAAAGCCTACTATTACTGTATACTAAATACACAATTGGATCAAAAAGACATTATTGGTTTCTATAATTTCAGTTTGTCACAATCCTGAAAAACTTAATAATTGGACAACAACAAAATATTAGACATTGTTTGTCAAACACAAGAATTGTGAAAGCCAGACAGACAGACAGACAGACGGATGGATGGATGGATAGATAGTAAGGTAAGATTTAATTATTTCCATTGAATAATTATTTGGAATGTTTTCAAATTATGATGGGATAATGTGGATCATCCAGCTTTGCAAAAACCTGCGGATTTCGTGCATGATGTCATTAAAGCAAAAGAGGGGCACACCAACTAGAAAATTGTTAAATGTATGTTTATTTCTCAATTAAAATTCGATTTTAAGATAATATCATTTGTAATAATAAGAAAAAACAGTACCATTGTGAGAAGCATTTTCACACTAGTGGATTCAGACTTTCAGGATTAAGATTAAATATTGGAATATAATCTAAAAAAAAAAAACATGAATGAAAGGACATTTATAACTATGCACATTAACCACTAATTAATTAAGCAGTGTATAACGTAATCCTGTCTGTCAACGTTATTAAAGAAAGTTCTGAGATGATTATGAAGTGTCTAGCGGTTTTGCTCTCCTCCGCTAGATGGGAGTATGTCGCGTTTATTGGTGTGACTGTGCCATCGTGACGAGCTCATTAATGCTCTCATTGCACTGGGATTTAAACAGTCTGCCAGACGGGTGTTATCATTCCCGGAAATAGAGTGACTAATTGCGCGCTATATTCTAATTGTTATGCTATGAAAGAGACAATCCGTTTAATGGTAAGGTTGTTTAATTAAGACAAGGTTACTGTCGAGCATTGCATTGCTGAAATCAGATCTGACGTGTTGGGACTTGCGTCGTGCAACTTTCTGTAAGCCAGTGCATCACAATGATGCGATAAAGATAGAGTCATGTCAGAATCAACAGAATTTACAGTCTTGGCTTCAATTCAGTTGGAAATATTTAACTTTGAGGATCATTAAAAACCTTTCAAATATTAATTATAATAATGCATTAAAGCCAAAGAATGACATTTTATACAATCTCTACAAATGTGGATCAGTGGTTTCGATGTGGATCAGTGGATAATTTTTTTGTGAATTATTCAACCGAATAATTCACTCAAAAAAACATGAAACTTGTGTCATAATTTACTCACCATAATATGCTATATGAATATAATGACCTTTTTAAGAGTTATTGGGAGAAGAGCAGTGTTTGATATTTGAATGAAACAGTACTTTTAGACTGATATTGTCAATGAATCAGCTGATTCAATTTATAAAACAGGCCGGAATGATTTGTTCACAAATCAGATTCTGATCCAATTTGATTCCCGGGTTCAACTCACTGACTCAGTCTGTTTTCCACACAAAGTTGAGTTTGTATGATATGACTTCAGAAGTGTGTGAGTCAAACTACTTTTTTACACTTTTATGTTGATTCTGAATCCCCTTTGAAGCTTGAAAGATATATTCTTCAAAATGAGTCTTTCTGTGTCCCACCGAAGAATGAAAGTCTTGCAGGTTTAGAACATAAGGGTCAGAGTGTATATTTTGATAAACTATTAGGCTTATATCGATAACACTTTATTGTGATGGTCCACTTTATACATTACTTTTGTAACAACGTGTAACTTTGCAACTACTAATGACTGGTAGTTGACATGTTTTGCAAAGTTACTTATAGTTAGTAGAATGTCTAAAAAAAATAAAGTCACAAATAATGCCATTGAAAAACAATGTAATCCTTAAATCTAATTAAACTGTTTCGTGAAAATAATGACTAATTATTAAAACACTTTCTTTAAAGTCCCCCTGTAGTCAATCATTTTATCCCTTAAAACTCATGTTTGATCACCCAAATGACTATTTAAACATTTTGTTTCCTGAGAAAAAAAAATGATTCATGCCTTAAAGTAGCTTGAATGTAACTCTATACCCTTGCTTCATTTAGTATCAATGAATATGCTAATTAGCCCCGCCTCCACTTACTCACGCCAGCTCAGAGATCCACTTGGCCAACTGAGGTAAATGCTGCACAATGGTATAGCTCTTTACAACGTCAGACACAACGGTATTAATATGATTAGCCTTTTGCTTGATAATAATGTGTTGCTGTTACACACACCACCTCCCGTTCGCCACCTCAGACTCAGACAGCTGACAATCATCAGAAACGCTTTGAACATCTCAGAACGTCAGTGGAGAAAGGCATATAGTTCATCATAACATCCTAATATACATCATAGACCCACTATATTGCTAAATCTACCTAAAAAACGGTATTACCGGGCATCTCTCGAGACTCTCCTGCTAGTTCGCCAGTTGATGTGATTGGTTACAAGGTAGTTTGTGACATCAGAAACATCAGCGATTTCAACCCGCGTTTTTGAGATTGTTCTTGGTTCACCAAGAGAAAATACTCAACAATGGTGTTGACATGTTTTAGCTTACCTCAAGGGCATTCAAGATGTAGGTGTCTTTGTTTCCGCAGTAGTTTCAATTTTGATATTTTTAGGTCAAACCGTTCTTGTCTGTCAGTCTGAGGGCGCGGGCACTTCGGTCTGGCAAGCGCCGGAAAGCGCCGGAAGTGATCTCTCGCGCGTGTACGTCACTCATTGTTTACACAGAGATTTCGGAAGTGTTACCTTTCACTGTGAAGATCTAAACATATTTAGATATAAAGGAAAGACGAAGACGATTTCGATACATCAACAGACAACGTTGATTTTTTTCAGAGAGATCACTTCCGGCGCTTTCCGGCGCTTGCGCAGACCGAACCACCGGCGCCGTCAGATCACTTGGACGTGGCTGTGGTTACAAGAGGTAAAAACGATATAAATACTGTTCGTTTTCTCACACAAACCGCTCGTTTCGTGTCTTAGGCCATCAATGTGTACTTACATTTACGAGTCATTAAATCATGTTTAATTTGGACTTCTCTGTGCATGCTCTTTGAGGTGGTGACCATAGACCTGCATTATATGACTGACAGACAAGAACGGTTTGACCTAAAAATATCAAAATTGAAACTTCTGCGGAAACAAAGACACCTACATCTTGGATGCCCTTGAGGTAAGCTAAAACATACCAAAAATGTATTTCAAAGTGAACTATCCGTTTAAGAACTTGATTTTCACCCCAGGGGGACTTTAAGAAAGTCGCTTAGAGGTCATGCAAGGACATTTTCCCAATAAATCACGTAACAACATAAAAATAGTTAAGGGATCAAATATCTTCCCACGCTTGCTTGCTCAAGTTTTCATGTGGTGAGAACAGACAAGTAGGCCTACAGCAGTTATAAATTTACATTGCAATGCGGGATGCCAAATGATATTTCATTTCACCGTGTCCTATTGTATTTCAGTGTCTATGCGTCCATCTCACTGGTTCATTGACTCCCATTACTCATAATATGTCCATGCCTGTGACGTTTCTCCTAAGAGCTGACACTTGCTCCTTGATTTAACACCTATGTGTGCGCATATGAATATACGGGCAGTTTTTCAATCATTTGAAACACATTACCAAGTTGAGTTACATGAGCTTCCCATAAGCATACCGAATGCTTTATGACCCTGCCTGGGGCTTCTCTGTCTCACACACACTCATACACTTCCATGTTTTAGTATCTATCTTACTGAAGCAGAGGAGCTGTTGAATCCGAGCTAAGCATCCGTGCTGTGCAAGGAAATGCTCTCTTTTTGCACTACCCTCTCTGGACCTACATCCACGGAAAATAAAGTCGGGTTGTTTTATTCATATGTGGGGGCCAGTGATAACAGATAGTGTGTTGTAGAAGGGGGATGAATCGGCTTCGTTAATATTCAGCACATCTTTCACAGTAAATCTGAGCTTCTACGCTGTACTCCGTATGAATGTACAAGCCTTTGAAATTGATGGCGAAGTTTCATTTCATGCAGTAATGAAACGAACAGTGCACAGTGAATTGTTCAGTGTTCTCATTAATGGGCAAAAGAGGTGGAATAAAACGTGCAAAAGGCAGAAACTGTCTTGCTGTTGCGATGGCCAAATCTTCCGAACCCTCTGCAGCTGTTCAAAGAATTTAAAAGAGATTTGAAACAAAATAGTTCTTAATTATAAAAAACCATGAGCATAAAATCTCCAGAATGCTATAAATGAACATCTACAAGTCTACATAGAATATTAAAGACCCCTCAGAATATCTAAAGACCACATGAAATCTAAATTAAAGTTTTCTGGCTTATAGCTTTAAAGGGATAGTTCATCCAAACTAAAATTCCAACTGAATCTCATGGCAGTTCAGAACTGCTAATATGTATAAATTTGTGAAATCTCATTTGTACATTTTTTGCACAATATACTTCATACAATACATACGAAATCACCACCATAAAATAGTTATTTGTCTCGTGAGATCATCATCATTTACTCACACTCATGCTGTTCCAAACCTCTATGACTTTATAGTGTTTTTTTTTTCCATATGAAATTCAGTTCTAACTCAGCAATATTCTCTTCAAACTGTTGCTTTACCAGTACTGAGGTTCACAGTAAAAATAATCATAGAATCAGACTACTACGCAATGAGAATGTAAAGTGCACTTACACTTTCATTATAAATTGCACTCTAATAATGCATACAAAACATTTATGATACTTTGTCTTGTCTTTCGAATTTAAGACTTCTTGGTTACTTCTATTTTAATGAAAAGAGCAAAGATGCATTTCCTTCTGTGATCCAAAAAAAAAAAGAGAGAAGGTATGGATTCGGAACGACATTTTAAATGATTCTTTTAATGAATTGTCTTACGGTGATTGTTGCTACTCAATTTGCAAATGTAAGATGTGGGAGTGGTTTTAGCAGCAACTCTCCCAGAGTGCACCAGTGCTTAGATTTCTGTAAGATTGCATTAGAAAAACTCCATTTGAATGAACAGGCTGTATCGCCTCAGAATACAAAGTGCCTTCAGGTGTATCAGTTTTCAGGAGCCTGTGTGTGCCTATAGTAAAAAGATTTGTTTTGTCAATGGCTCCTCTTGCAGTCCCCCAAAACTCAAGAGTACTGTAGAGTGGAGGTGTTGTGATAAATTGCAGCAAAATATGCATTTACAAAAGGCTCCCTCCTAGCGCTCTATCATATCTGGAGAAGCCATAAATCAGGCTAGTTGCCAGTGTTCCACTTACAGTGCGATCTAGGTTCTCCCCGTTCTGGCCACCTCTCCGCTGTAGCACCTGAGGATGTTTGATTACTACAAAGTAAAAAGTTCTCCCTTTGAACCGCCCTGTTTCTTCGTCGGTCCACGTGTTGGGGTGGATTGTAGAGCAGTCCAGTGCTGCTCATGTCATGCATTTTGCATTGGCTGTGGGACGGCTCGATGCATCCCTATTCCCAACGCATGCCATTTTTTCTCTCTATGTTTGATGAATAAAATGCAAACTACATTTGAAAACCAAAAAAAAAAAAAAAAAAAAATGGCAGGCCTTTTATAAAAACCACAGAGGGTGTCTGAGCTGTCTTTCACTGACTTTTTGGGAACTGGGGAAAAATCACCTCTGTCAGACACGCAGAGTGTCAAAATTAATTCGGACATGACATGGAAGCTGTTGGCTTGAATCCAAAAATGGTGGATTCATTTTCTCCCCCTTCATTTCTAGAACCTTCTAGAATCTGCTCAATCTGCCCTCTTTCTAAATAGGCCTAAAGCAGAATCCTAGAAGATCGTTGCTCGGCGAAACTTTGCTAGTGAAATCCAGTCACTCCAATTGGAATCAGTGTGATCGGGAGTTTAGCATGAGGCCGAAAAATTTCCCCAGGCAGAGTTTCCTCATTTTCAAGATAGTCACGTGAATTAGACTGAAACGCATGTGCATGACATCATCGTCTTCAGAGATTTTTCTCATTTTTGTTGTTTACATGGAGACACTTTGAAACCCGTTTTCAAAAGTTTGTGGTTTCGGGCAGTCGTCGTGTAAATAAATGGCCAAAACGCATTAAAAGTTTTCTGGTTTTAGTTGAAAACGGTGTCGTGTAAACAGCCCCTAAGACAGTTCTTGCAGAGTTCATTTCTAACCAGCTCCAACACAACTTCCTGAAGTTTCTAGTACTCCTTAGCTGGTTTAGATGTGTTTAATTAGGATTGGAGCTAAACTTTGCAGGAAGGAAGCCCTCCAGGACTGGGATTTAACAAACCTGCAGTATAGCATTAGCGTGTTTTGCTAAGCTAACACACCATACACTTTGCACTTGACCACTTTTCTACTTATATGATGTATTTCTGTTGTTTGGGTTGCCGGCTACGATGGTAAACGCTTAATGGTAAACGGGTTGGGGAATTTATAATACAACCCCAAATCAGAAAAAGTTAGGACAGTATGGAAAACACAAATAAAAAAAGAAAGTAGTGATTTCTAAATGTACTTTGACTTGTATTTCATTGCAGACAATGTGAACACAAAATATTTCATGTTTTGTCTGGTCAACTTAATTTCATTTGTAAATATAGGCCTACATCCTTTCCTGTCATTCAGACCTGCAACACATTCCAAAAAAGGTTGGGACAGAAGCAATTTAGGGCTAGTAATCAGGTAAATTGGTTAAATAATGATGTGATTTGAAAAAGGTGATGTCAACAGGTGATTGTAATTATGATTTGGTGCAAAAGCAGCATCCAAGAAAGGTCTAGTCCTTTAGGAGCAAAGATGGTCCGAGGATCTCCAGTTTGCCAACAAATACGTGAGAAAATTATTGAAATGTTTAAAAACAATGTTCTTCAAAGAAAGATAGGAAGACATTTGCTTATTTCACCTTTAATAGTGCATAACATAATTAAAAGATTCAAGGAATGTGGAGGAATTTCAGTGCGTAAAGGACAAGGTCGCAAGCCTAAGCTGAACAACCGTGATCTCCGATCCCTCAGGCGGCACTGCATCAAAAAATCGGCATTCTTCTATAAGCGATGTCACCACATGGGCTCAGGACTACTTTGGCAAACCTTTGTCAAGTACCACAATACGTAGTTACATCCACAAATGCCAGTTAAAACTGTACTGTGCCAAAAGGAAGCCCTATGTTAACAGTGTCCAGAAGCGCCATCGACTTCTCTGGGCTCGGAGGCATCTGGGATGGACCATCACACAGTGGAAACGTGTACTGTGGTCAGATGAATCAGTATATTTTGGGAGAAATGGACGCCGTGTGCTCCGGACCAAAGAAGAAAAGGATCATCCAGACTGTTACCAGCAACAAGTCCAAAAGCCAGGGTCTGTCATGGTATGGGATTGTGTCAGTGCCCTTGGCAAAGGTAACTTGCACTTCTGTGATGGCACCATTAATGCTGAAAGTACTTAGAGATTTTGGAGCACATTATGCTGCCTTCAAGAAGACATCTTTTCCAGGGACGTCCATGCATATTTCAACAAGATAATGCAAAACCACATTCTGCACACATTACAAAGTCCTGGCTGCGGATGAAGAGGATACGGGTACTTGACTGGCCTGCCTGCAGTCCCGACCTGTCTCCAATAGAGAATGTGTGACGCATTTTGAAGCGCACAATGTGACAACGAAGACCCCGTACTGTTGCCCACCTTAAGACTTGTTTGCAGCAAGAATGGGACAAAATTACACCTGAAACACTTCATCACTTGGTGTCTTCAGTCCCTAAACGTCTTTTAAGTGTTGTGAAAAGGAATGGCAACATTACAAAGTGGTAAATGCTTTGCTGTTCCAACTTTTTTTGAAATGTGTTGCAAGAACCAAAATAGGATTTTTTTTATTTTTTTTTATTTTTTTTATCATGAGGAACACATTAAATTATGTGCTGTTGTATTGTCTGCAATGAAATACAAGTCAAAGAGCATTTAGAAATCACTACTTTCTTTTTGTATTTGTGTTTTCCATACTGTCCCAACTTTTTCTGATTTGGGGTTGTATATTTATTTGGAAAAATGCAACTATTTCAACCTCATATTTAAGTGGCTGTGTAGTGACTCTTGTACATGCAGCAATATTGGACTCCTTGGGAATAAAAATGGGTTGTTTGAAATCCTGCCTCCATTGGCAGCTCACTAGGATTTGGTACACTCCAGTCATCAGTGAAACATATGGAAGGGCTGCACTGCTTGTTAAAGAAGCAGATGAGTTTCTCACTCCTGTGGTTTTACAAGCCGACGCTTCAGCAGCAAATATGGAATATGTACCAACTTTATTGAAATCAGTTATCATTTTTATCTCCTCCCAAAGAGCTTGAAGTGATGCGTCTGAGGAACAATGTCAGAGCTGTGAATTGACTTTGGAACTTCGCCTTCCCTCCAGATGTGTAAGTCACAGAGTCCTAAAACCACAGTTCATCATTTAAATGAAAGAGCTGAGGACTGCATATATCACATCAAATCTTAAACTGAATATGCTAATGTGTCCCGTCCCGTCTCCCCCCAAAAAAAGCATGTGAAGTCAGGCAAGTTATTATAAATTGATTCGAGGAGGAGAGAATTGGAGACAACTCTCGATTAAAATTATCTCCATTTTTGGGAAAAACGTGATTTCCTGTGTGAATAATGCTTAGGTTATGACAGGGCAGGTTTAGAAAGCAAAATATAATTTGGCTTTGTAACTTCAGGGCAGAGAATGTTTTTTCCAATATATTCATGAAATAGATTTAATCATGATCTTAGGGTTTGGTGAGTTTAATATTGTGATCAAGATGATAACAACTGGTATTACAAGCAGAACAGCGCCATCCAAACCTAATCAACTGATGTGATATCTATTTATTTATTTATTTATTTTTATATGAAAATATAAAGAAAATGTATGCATTGTTTGACACAGTAACCATGCTTCCTGAATGGTTGCAGTTCAGCTGTCAGGTTCAATGCTCAGTAGTCGCTGCCTGAACAGTAAATAGGCATTGTTGACATAAATATGAGATTCTGATTCTGATTTTGGAACAAGAGAAGAAGTTGTCAGTTATTTAATGCTAAGGTCATGTGTTTGATTCCCAGGGGACGCATGAACTGATCAATAGGCTATATGCACGCATAAGTTCCGCATTTGACGCAAGGCAAGGCTTCAGTTTCCGGTTGGGGAGATTTAAAGCGGAGGAAAACCGAGGAAAACGGGATTTTGGCAGAGTCTTCAAAATTTACTGTCCTCTCGTCTTTGAAACGAACCTTTAATACGTTTAGATGTAATTTTATATATAGTTATGTTTATTTAATATAATAAACAAAGAAGCATACACAAAATGAGGGGTGTCTGTTTTGTCGGTTTTTGTGACTAACGTTTCTTTAGTATAGCAATAGAGTATAAAAACCAATATAAATTCTCGGTATAGCATTGGACTCTACGATCGGCGGAAGTAATCCAGCATCCTTAGACCTTCACCGGAAATACCGCCGTGCATAGAGCCCATTGACCTGAATTCAGTGTAAATCATATGGATAAAAGTATCTGCCAAATGCATAAATGTCAGGTCATTCATGCGGGAAAAGAAATGTGTGAAGAAGCTCTGGATCTGTAAGATACACACAGGATAAATAAGTAAATACTAAGGATGGGACAAATGACAATCACAAGCTTTTCATCGAATATATTTTTTTTCTTCTTCCTAGCATATGTCCCGTGCAGGCACAGGTGGCAAGCCTTTCTCCAGTCCAAGGCATCCTCGGGGGCGGCATCGATGTATTTCATGTCTTCCTTGATTCGGTCCATCCACCTCTTTTTCGGTCTTCCACGTGGCCTTTTCCCCTCAGGGCTGTGCCGCAGTGCTCTTCTCGCCACTCACTCTTCGTCACTGCGGATCACATGGCCATACCATCGGAGGCGGGCTTCTCGCATCTTCTCCGTGATTAGTGCTACTCCCATGATCTTCCTGACATCCTCATTCATAACGTGGTCCAGTCGGGTCAGCCCCAATGTCCATCTGAGCATACGCATCTCCATCGTGTGGAGGGCCTGTTCGTCGTTGGTGGTTGCAGGCCAGCATTCTGCTCCATAGAGGGCGACTGGGCGAACTACAGTCTTGTAAACCTTTGCCTTTAGGTGGATGGGCATGCGTCGATCACAGAGGACACCAGTGGCCTGGCGCCACTTCATCCAGGCAGCGTTGACTCTTGCTCTGGTGTCTGGAAGGCTGTCACCATTAGCCGAGAGGGTGGAGCCGAGGTACTTGAACTGCTCCACTTTCTTCAGGTCCTTCCCATTGATTGTGCCGTCGGTTTGGGCGCCTCCTTCCACGTATTCCGTTTTATACAGGTTGAGCTTGAGGCCGCTTTCGCCAAGGTGGTCGTTCCACTGCTGCACTTGGATGTTGAGTTCCTGTCGGGTCTCTTTGGCGAGGAAGACGTCGTCAAGCAGCGTCCATGGGTGGTTTGTTTGGATGTCGGCTGTTGCTGTGTCCATGCAGAGGACGAAAAGCAGCGGCGATAGGGCTGATCCCTGGTGTACGCCAACCCGGATGTCAAATGGTGGCGAGGTTCCCACAGGGCACCGGACGCTGCTTGTGGTACCTTGGTAAAGGAGATAAGGTCCAGCGCACGTACTCTTCCGGGACTTGGTGCGATCGAAGTGTTCGCCATATAAGGTCGTGGGAAAACTCTGTCGAAAGCTTTCTCCAAATCAAGGAAGGCCATATGAACCGGTATGTTCTTCTTCCTGTGCCTCTCCATTAGCAGGCGGGCGGCGTAGATGGCATCTGTGGTTCCAGAGCCCTTGACAAAACTGCATTGGTTTGGCGTGATAGTGGTGATAGAGTGTAGGCGGGAGTCCAGGATGCGCTCAAATATCTTCATCGTGTGACATAGGAGTCAGTAGTTAGTGTACTCGCTGATCGGCCATCGTCGTTGCGGGTACCATACCCCCTGTCCACCATGTACTTGTTCGAATCCAGGATGCGGTGATCATCGTCGTTGCCGGTACCATGCCCCTACCATGCCCCCGTCCACCATGTACTTGTTCGTAGCCATGTCTCGCTGAGCCTACGTGCCCCTTTAGGTCTTCACCAATGAACAAGTGCTCCTCTGGTTCCACAGTCCCCAGATGTGCATCCAGGTTTTCCCAGAATTCATCCTTGTCCTCGTCGGTGCAGCCAGTTTGGGGGGCGTAGCAGCAGACGACACGGATGGTGATCGAGCCGGAGACAATCTTGATGGAGATAATGCGGTCTGAGATGTTCGAGACATCGATGATCTGGTTCCGGAATTGCTGGTTGACGGCCACTGCGACTCCATTTCGCTTCGGGTTGATACCGTAGTAGATGAGTTTGTATCTTTCGCCAATGTCCTTGGCTTTTGCACTCTTCCATTTCGTCTCTTGTATGCACGCGATGTCGATGCGCCGGTTCTTGAGGACGTCAGCCAGTTCGCGGCTACTTGCGGTCAGTGTACCGATGTTGATGGTGGCCAATCGGATCCTTTGGACTAGCTTCTTTAGCCTGCCCCGTCCATGGGCAGGGAGCCCTAGCTCACTTCCCACGCCATCCGAGCGAAGATGGCGCGCGTCGCCTACGAGGAACGCCTTAGCTTGATCGGGTACTCGGGATTGTGCTGCCATTTGATGTGACCAAAATCCCCCAGCCGATATGTCGCTCCATCTGTCGCTGAGACCAGAGCCATCGTTAGCAGAGTGCCCAAATCCTTGTTTCCAGCCGCCACCACGTGGAGGAGATAGTTGGATTTTGACGGCCTTTTCATCGAATATATATCACATCAAAATGTAAAGGATGTAATGACATGAGGATGAGTAAATGATGACAGTATTTTGATTGTTTTTTTTTCAACGAATATATATCACATCAAAATCAAAATGCTGTCATTATTTACTCATCCTCATGTCATTACAACCCTGTGTGACTTTATTTATCAAAACACGAAATAATTGTAATATTTCAATGCTCCACTTTGGACATTCTACTAATTAGAATAAACTTTGCAACATGTCAACTAGTAGTAGACTGTCTGCTTAATATCTGCTAACGCTTTATTGTGATGCTCCCAAACAGACATTCTACTGACTATATGTCAACTTAACCCTAAACCTATCCTAACAGTCTACTTATACCCTAATGAGAGTTATTAATATGTCTATAGTGTAACTGTAAGTGGGGTTCAATGGTGTTTTGGACACCATTAACTTTCACTGTAAGGACAAAAACAGTTGAAACATTCATCAAAATATATTGTTTGTGTAAGTAAGTCATACATATTTGATTTTTTGTGTGAACTGTCCCTTTTAATGTAAAAATCTATCCAGGTTTAATGACACGTGAGAAAACAGATAGTGGTTTGCCACATAAACACCAGACCAGACTTTATAACATCTGAACCACTGGTGCCTTCATCAGTCACCTCAACAAGTCAAAGCAGACCATGGTCCCACAGTTCCTTGGCACAGCCCATTAGATGTCTGCACAGCCATGGAGAATGGGGCAGAGTGGAGAAACCTCAATTAGTTTCCTGTTGACCTCTGAATGCTGCGTGATGACCTTTCCTATGAGCCCAACAGAATTATACCATGGCTGGATTTCAGAATGATGTGATCTCAAGCATCACTGGCCAATTCAATTTCTTATATGGATTACCAAGACAAATGCGAACGTGTGGGAATTCTCACACTTGTGTTGTCGATGAAAGCCATGACCAATATACTGAAAGAAAGTCAAGCATGACTCTGTTAGAAGCAAGGCAAGCATTAGATGTCTGTGTGTGTGTGTGTGTGTGTGTGTGTGTGTGTGTGTGTGTGTGTGTGTGTGTGTGTGTGTGTGTGTGTGTGTGTGTGTGTGTGTGTGTGTGTGTGTGTGTGTGTGTGTGTGTGTGTGTGTGTGGCATTTGAGGAACGACCATCAAATGTTGTTAAGAATAACTCAGGAGCGTTGAAACAGCTGTCAAAAATGGTTCACACATACATGTACAAAATTGGCACATGCATAATTTATTACATCAAAGCCATCTTTAGGCTTAACGTGGGAGGTCTAATACCTGTTAGCTTCTTTTCTTAGCTAAAATAATTCATGATTAGGTCAGGAACCTTGTCCCAAGTCTTTTCTTTCTTTGAATTGTTGTATTACTTTCACACTTAAAACAATCCTTTGGTAATCATGTACCATTTTAGTTTTTGTGCAAAAGTCTCCTGAGAATTGTCTCCCAAATGGTTCCATTGTTGTCAGCATTAAGTCAGAGAATGTTTTATGAGCCATGTAACAGTTTTAATTGTCAAGAAATTCCTCCTGTTTAAATGTTTTGGTTCAGTATACTCTCCTGTTGATCTAAGGCCCTGTCCACACGGACACGGGTATTTTTATAACAGTGATTTTTTTATTACGCGGTTCGGCCGTTCGTCCACACGGAAATGCAGTAGGACACTGAAACCGAACATTTGTGAAAACCCCTGCCAGGGTGAGGATTTTCAGAAACGCCGGTTACAGTGTTGTCGTGTAGACAGTAAAACCGGGGGTTTTGCCTTGCGACGTCAGTGTGCGCCCGCGCTGCGCCGTTATCCGCCTACCGGGACCTGTAATAACTTTTTGTTAGGCTTCTGATTGGCCAACGTGGCTTTACGGTTAGGGTTATATCGCCGCCTGCTGGTGTGGCATGCTCTTGACAGTGCTTGATAGCGTGTTTTTGCGTTTTCATGTGGACGAGATTTTTTTTTAACGCAGGAGGAAAAACTCCGGTTATAAAAATACCCGTGCCATGTGGTCAAGGCCTAAAATTGCCTTTAGCTTGCAGCAGAAATTCTGGATACACTTTATTTCGACGGTCCATTTCAGACATTCTACTAACTATAAGTAACTTGTCAACTGAATATCAACTAACTCTTATTAGAGTATGAGTAAACTGTAGTAGACTGTTAGGGTTCTGGTTAGTAGAATAAGTTGACATATAGTTGCAAAGTGACTAGAAAAGTTACAAAGTTAGTAGAATGTCTAAAGTGGACCATCGAAAAAAAAATATTTTGTAACTCTCTGGAGGGTGTACTTCTTTTTGCAACATTTGATCACTTTAATATGAAAAATCATATTAAAATTCTTATTTTTAACCAGACTTGCTGGAACATTATGTCTTCAAGGAACCCTCTTCTATGCAGAGAAAATGCTGAATTTGTTCATTGTCCATTGTCGAGATTCACTTTCGCTCTGTGATGCGATTTGTACTGAGCTACAGCAACTAACCCTCTGGTGATCTTCAGTCAAATAAAATTACAGTTTATTTTTTTATTTCAATTAAAAGAATGTACTATGTTTTAGTTCAATAATGTTTTTTATTTAACATTTTGTATTTTTAGGGGATTTTATGGTACTAAATTATATTTATGCTGTAGTTATAATCCATTTAATTACGTTTTGAGCATTGACCTGAAAATTAAATTTCCAACGTAAACTCGTAAATCTTGAATGCTTTAGTTTAGAGCACAGACTTAATTTTGATCTCTTTTCGAAGATGACACTTGGCTAATTATTGCTGAAGTGAAAAAAGAATGTACTTAAAGTTACAGAATTGTATGTTTATTGTTATGAAAAATGCACAAAAATTCTATTTTCAATTTGTTATATGAAATATATATTTTCCAAAACACGTTTTAATCTAAAAATGCAAGCAAATCAAATCCATAAATCTAAACAAGTTGTGTTCCATTTGAGCTTGATATCTAAAAAGAAAAAAGAGCTTTCGGTAAGATTTTGTGTAGCCGCAAAAGTTTTCACTAGATTCAATTTGTCTCCCATTAATTTCCAATGCAGTCTTTTTTTACTGCGAAGAGTACAAGTGTGACTATTTTTTTCAGGCCCATTTAACCTTTTCGAATCATGTCCATGATTATTGTGTGTGTTCACATAGCAAGTGCCAAAACCTTTACCAAGTTTCGTACCATTCCGATAAAGTAAAAAAGTCTAAGAAAAAAACAAAACAAACAAGTTTTTCGGCAAAGAATGTCACATCACATTTAAAAAATGTCAAATGGACATTTATTGTTTGAATAATAAAATTGACAATTTCAAACTTAATTTTAGTAATTTTGTGTGTTTTGTCATTTTACATTTTTTTTCATTTGTTGCTTGTTTTTTTAATGCCAATATAGTTTTTATTCATTTTATTTTCGCTTTAGTTATTTTAGTTCTTATACAAGTTTAACTGAGAAATGTTTGGAAATTAGCTGAAATAAAATTAAGTTTTTAAGGTTGTTTATATTGTATTGTATTTCAATAAAATGTCATTGTTTATGTCATTTCAAGTGACAAAAATGACTTTTTATGTCATGGTTTTATGTTCAGATAACCATAACCCCGAGCTGAGACTTTGTTTAATCAGTTTGAAAGACAGTCCACAGATGCTGTTGTTATGTCATCTACCAGAAGGGGCTAACAGGGCTACGCTAACAAGCTAACCCTTGACCACCGGGGTTTTGAAAGAAAAATTGTAGTCTGGAATTCTTGAACACAAAAACAGAGCGCACACACATACACACATTCAATTCCTGCATTATATGCTTGTGATGACACTGTTCCTCATGCACAAAATTATTTTGCAGTTAAATTACACAGAACCACTGAAATTTGTATGTAAATCTCATTTGGAAAATGCCAAGCCACTCATTTGTATGAATAAGCGCTGCTTTCTTTCTTCTTTCCCACTCAGGCTTTAAATCCATTTGTAGCTTCATGGCATCCTCATTCTCTGCTTCCTGATAAGCAATGGTGAGGCTTATAGTTTACAAACGGACAGTAATACAGAACGCCAGTGTCTGTGTCGTGCGTATGCGAGTTTGCTATTCAATATCTGTCTTATGTTGCAGTCCTCTGATCTCCAAATAGCAACAAGACCAAAGCTGTGCTAACAAGAGCCGCACAGTATACATCACTATCAATACAGCTGAGACGTCTGCAATGAAATGGCCTTTATTCCATGACCTTGTTTCAGCTAGTGTCACCAGATGAGATCATGCTAAAAATAATCTCACAGATCATGTTTTTCCACATCATACTCTGTTTCTCCACATGTTGTGATTTAACCAAGTAGAACATGTTCCTCGATTAGCACACGTTGTTGGTCCTGGAACAACATTCTATTGAAACAATCACAGGCTTAAAGGTACAATATGTAAGAATTTTGTAATAAAATATCCAACAATCACTTGCACAGTATGATATATTTCCTGCAGTTGTGTACTTACAATATCCCAAAAGTTTCCAAAGATTTTTTATTTTAGAGAAATTCCAATTTTAAATAAGTGGCCGTCCCGGAAAAATTTTTGCCTGTCAATGACGCAATATCCGCGCTATCCTCGGTTTCAGGTCATACTGCCATAGCCATGACGTAACCATGGCGACAGACGTGGACAACTGCGTAGTGCGTAACGTTTAGCGGCACGCAGTTCTTATTTCTTTCAAACATAGACCATGGCAAGCAGACTTTGGGACAAACAAGGAGAACTAAAATGAGGATCAATATCAGCGTGGCGTTTTTGAGATGTCGAGAGCTCCACGTCCGTGACTAACTTGGACTTGACAGAGCTTCACGAGTCACGACTTGACAGCTTTATTAGACAGGTGAGCAAATGTACATAAAACAAATCAATGTTATATAACGTTAGCTCAACATGATGAAATGTTAGAATATGGTCAGTGTGTTATTCTAATGTTGATCTAGCTCACTGCTAGTTTTCGTATAGCAAACGAACTAACACGTAGTATAACATTATAACTTTCAACACACATTTAAATGCCGTATAGCAGAGATGGGACGAAGTCACACATGTGCAAGTCTCAAGTAAGTCTCAAGTCTTAACCTTCAAGTCTCAAGTAAGTCCCAAGTATTTTTTCAAGTCAAGTCACAGGCTATGTCAAGTCAATTCAAGTCAAGTCCTGTAGTAGGTCAAGTCAAGTCAAAGTCAAGTCACCTTATTATTGTAAATGTACCTGCAGAATTTGATCTTTTCAAACCAGTTTGGTTTGAAATGAACAGAGGCGCATTCGGAAGTGCATTTGGGTATAATGACACATTCATTCACTTTTCTCTTTCGCGCAGGTCATGTTTTGAAAGTCAGTGTCCTGTAGCTTACTAATTTAAAGAAATAAAAATGTATACAAAAATGTGATGATGTCCGACTACTTTTATGAAGAAGAAAGCCTTAAGTTTTCAAAAAGCATTAGACATATGACCCACTATTCTGCTTTGTGTATATATAAATGAATTCAAACGTGCGTTGGCTGGCACTGAGCCAGAGACATACGCTCTCAGTGCTGTCATACATCACAACTGTTCAGTGTTTTCAACCACATAATTTTTATTTTAGGTTTCAGACATTTAAATACACATAAGTAGGCCTACTAGCAAAAAAAAAAATGACACACTGATGTCTATGGAAGCGTCAGTAATAATCCTTTCCATTATAATAAGACGACACGTTTTATTCATATCCGATACACATTGTGTAAATAGCTTTACATTTTACACTATTCTTCTCCCAGTTCACCGGTCACTTACTTTCATGTATTTTGTGAGAAGTTGAGAAATTGACGTGTTGTAAACTAACATGGCGCCGCCCATTCGCACATACAGCTCAACTATGCGATGTTATACAGGCATTTAAACAACAAAACACATCCACTTCCACATATTTGACAATCGGAATATCAGTGTTTCATGTTATAGCGAATACATTTGTGAACATTTTGAATAAAACAGGAAAAATTACATAAAAGCAGATCATCATTCATTCAGCTCTGTGTTATGGTTGCGCTGTGTCATGTGACAAGCAATGACGTGTCACCATGGAAACATTAAAGTGAGTGACAGGTTCTAAATAACGGTCGCCTAGAAAAACTCACGCAGGGGGATCAGTTAGAATAGTTTAAACTTACTTGTGAAAGGGTTATGGCTACTTTAGCTATTATTACATTAGCTAACTACCAACTAACCAGATAACATTAACAAATTGACAAGCACTTACTGGGCAGAATGGCTCTTCAAATGACGGACGAAATTTGAGGTTGTCGTCTGGCTGCCCGCAATGTTAATGTTGCATGTCTTGCAAAGCGCTGTTCGTCTTTTGCCATCTTGTGAATAATTCTTGAAGCCGAAAGCGATGACCCTCGGTACCCCTCCGGCTGACATTTTGATGTGATGTCTAAGTGGGCGTGGTGTGCGTAAGGTACGAGAGGGCATGACTGATGATAGTGTCGTGATCCAGTCGTGACAACGCTATTCTCAGCCTGCGCTCCAGCTGGATCAACTTGTTTGTTTTTTAAATAATTTAAATATTTTATATTCAAACTGAAAACATGATGTGATTAACACTCAAGTCATTCAAGTCATCGTGTCTCAAGTCAAGTCAAGTCCCGAGTCTTTAACTTCCAAGTCCGAGTCAAGTCTCAAGTATTTCATTTTATGTCAAGTCAAGTCACAAGTCATAAAAATAGCGACTCGAGTCGACTCGAGTCCAAGTCACCAAGTCACAAGTCCCCATGTCCGCCGTTTAGTGTGATAGTGTAACGTTAGACCAAGTGAAGCAGCGGTGTGTTACCTCACAAGTTTAATTCGTCTAATAAACTGACCTGTGTGATTAATCCAGCACTTGCGGGTAGTTCGGTAGAATTAAATGTCCTTATTCCTTTATATCCGCGGGACTCGCGTGTGATATCTGTCTCTGTAGCAATCGCGACCTGCTTCATACCACTGTAATGTTAAAAAACATGAATGTTTGCACTCATCCATAAACATTATTAGATCCATCAGCTTGACAGCAAGTCCCATCATTCAGCTAATCACTGCGTCATCAAACAACGCCTTTGTTATTGTAGGAAACTGCGCCCTCTTGTGGCGAAAAAACCTTACATATTGTGCCTTTAACCCCAATACTGTGCCCTTATCATAAGTGATAATCCTACATTTTGTGTCTGTTTCTGTGCATTTATTCCTTTAATAACTTAATGCCTTATAGTTGCATTTAGCAGTTACATTAGTTAGTACGTTTACATTTTGCAATGATATAAACCATCAAGCGGTTGAGATTTGCTATATAATATATGTCACTTTACATTGTGATTTATGTGGTTTACGTTTATGTGGTTCCACATAATCTAATAATAATAATAATAATACATTTTATTTATAATGCACTTTACATTTCAAAGAAATCTCGAAGTGCTACAATAGCAAAGAGGTTAAGAACAATTCCCAGAATATAATAAAATCAACAAAGCATTAAGACACCTTAAAAAATAAAAATTAAAACCATGACTGTTAAAAGGCCTTTAGAAATAAGAAAGTCTTTAGGTCCTTCTTAAAAACTTCCAGAGTTTGTGGGGCCCTTAGGGCCTCTGGGAGGGCATTCCAGAGCCGTGGGGCGACTGCCTGAAAGGCCCTGTCTCCCATGGTGGAGAGTTTTGTCCTTGGTTGGTGCAGGCAGTAGGTAGAGGTGGAGGAGCGGAGGTTTCTTGAGGCGGTGTGTAGGGTGAGGAGTTCACTGAGGAAGGCAGGGGCAGTACCATTTATGCACTGGTGGGTGAGGAGGTAGTTCTGTATTGAATGGGCAGCCAGTGGAGGGATTTCAGGACCGGAGGGATATGATCATATTTGCGCCTCCTCGTCAGGACCCGGGCAGCGCAGTTCTGAATATGCTGGAGCTTTTGCAGGCTCCTGGCAGGGGTCCCGACGAGGAGGGCATTACAGTAGTCCAACCTGGAGGAGATAAAGGCATGGATCAACTTCTCAGCATCTGGTTGTGAAAGGGAGGGGCGGAGTTTGGCAATGTTTTTGAGGCGGAGGAAGGAGACCTTACAGAGGTGACGGATGTGAGTGTCAAATGTAAGATTTGAGTCAAGTCTGACACCAAGGTTGGTAACATAGGTAGACAGGGCAATATGATGACCAAAAATGGATATACTGCTGAGAGAGGAGGACTGGGTTTAGTGTGGGGTACCAATCAGGATGGCTTCGGTGTTGCTGCTATTTAGTTGAAGAAAGTTGTCAGCTATCCATGCCCCTATCTCCTCCAGGCAAACCTGAAATGCAGATGGCAGAGCTGAGTGGAGTGTGGAGTCCATTTTTAAGTATAGTTGTGTATCGTCGGCATAGCAGTGGAATGGAACTTTGTGTTTATGGATGATTTGACCGAGGGGTAGTAAGTAGATGGTAAAAAGGGTTGGACCAAGGACAGACCCTTGTGGCACTCCACAGCTGACTGTGTGGGGTGATGATTGGGACTGTCCTAGAGCCACATACTCCGTCCTGGCTGTGAGATAGGACTGGAACCAGCTTAGTGTGGTCCCAGAAAGTCCTACCATAGACTGGAGACGGTGAAGCAGGATGTTGTGATCCACGGTGTCAAAGGCGGCCGACAAGTCCAGTAGGAGAAGGAGAGATGGTGAGCCCTGGTCTGCAGTCATAAGTAGGTCATTCATGACACGGACCAGGGCTGTCTCCGTGCTGTGTGCTGCTCGAAAGCCAGACTGAAATTTTTCATATATGTTATGGATGCGAAGGTGATTGTGGAGTTGGGCTGCAACAACTTTTTCCAGGACTTTGGACAAAAAAGGCAGGTTTGAAATGGGTCTGTAATGAGCCAGGATGTCGGGGTCAAGTGACGGCTTTTTCAGATGGGGGTGGATAACTGCAGTTTTGAGAGCTGGAGGGACCTGACCAGATTTGAGTGACTGGTTGAGGATTTCTGTGATCAGTGGACTGATGGCTGTAATTTTGAATTTTAATAATGATGTGGGGAGAGGGTCCAGTGAGCATGTGGAGGTTCTCATACACTTTATGATCGACTCCACCTCTGTGTGAGAAATGTCCGAGAAGACAGAAAATGGGTTTAATGTGTTTGTGGGACTAAATTCGGAGGAGGGTGAAACTGTGGCAGAGAGGTTGGACTGGATTGAAGCCACCTTGTTGGTGAAAAAGTCCACGAACCTATTGCACTGGTCTGTACTAGTGTCGGAATGTGCATAGGTGGGGGGTTTCAGAAGAGAATTTATTGATGCAAACAATTGTTTTGAATTTCCAGTGCACTTTGAGATTTTTTGAGAGAAATATTGAGACCTAGCTGTGATGAGTGCTTTGGAGTATGATTTTTGGTGTTCACGGTAGGCCTGTTTATGTACATGTAGGCCACTGGAGGTAAATTTACGTTCCAGGGCACGTCCAGCCGTTTTCATCCTCCGTAGCTCTGTTGTGTACCAAGGGGCTGACCTGGAAAAAGTAACTGTTTTCGTTTTGATTGGTGCATGTAACTCAAGGATATTGTAAAGCCTGGAATTATAGTGGTCAACAGAGCCATTAACTGATGCGAACTGTGTGACTAGTGAAATTTGCTGTACGTCTTGGTTGAAGAGGTTAGTGTCTATTGCTTTTAAATTTCTGAACCGGATTTGACGTTTTGTTTTATGGTAGGGACTTGCTAGGGGCAGTTCCAGGGAGATAATCTTATGGTCAGACACGCCCAAGTCATAGACTCTCATGTGGGTGATGGGGGCGGTGTCTGTTATGACTAAATCGAGAGTGTGGCCTTTTGTGTGTGTAGGTACTGTGACATGTTGTGTGAGCTGTAAGCAGTCCAGGAGTTCAAGGAACTCTGCAGCAGGGCGGTTTGTGGGGGAGTCAACATGAAGGTTGAAATCTCCCATAATGAGTGTGTTATGTGTTATTGCACAGAAAGATGTGAGTAGATCATGCAACTCAGAGATAAATCCAGGGTGTGGTTTAGGGGGGCGATAGACAAGGAGTATTGTTATTACTTCTTTATGTGATCTGAGTTTAAATGGAAGACACTCAAATGTGGTCAGCTCTGGCAGTGGGAGGGGGGTGGCAATTAGGTCTTTGCGATGGATGACAGCAAGACCTCCCCCCCGGCCGGTGGTGGTTCTGGCCTTCTCCAGGCATGTGTATCCTGGGGGGCAGGCTTCATTTAGTGCGAGATATGACTCTGGTTTGTGCCAAGTTTCAGTGAGGCACATCATGTCTATTTGTTTTTCAAAAATATGTTCAGATATTAAACTGGTTTTGTTTGTCAGTGACTGGGTATTGAAAAGGTCTATTTTTATTTCTGAGATGATCTTACATTTGGGAATAGTGCGAAGAAGTCTCCAGTGTTTCCCGTTCTGACGCAGCCCATTATTGGTCCTTGTGTTGGTCTTGTTCTGATGACGTAATTTCCAATGAGGCGTCTGGTCAGCGCCGCGGAGACGCAACAGGTGAGGGCGAGGTCCAGGTGGAGACGAGCCAATGGAGTCTCCGAGCCTGTCGAAAACGGACGGTCTGCGTTCACGTTGGGGTCGACGGCGGTGGGGCCCGCTTTCCACCATGCGGATGTGATGTGATGGCCCGGGATGTCGCTGCAGCGAGGCTGGCGTGCGCGGTCTGTCCCAAATAGACGCGCCGCTCCCGGGCTCCAGTGGCTCCGTCCTGTTGACCGTGTCGTCTGTCCAGGACCCCGGCGACACCGCACCGCTGTAAGTTGTCGATGGTGCTCCTGTTGTTAGCGGTGGTGTTAACATGGATCTCATCTGTTGGGCAGTTCAGCGGGCCGGCCACTGCAGTTTATTGGCGGTTTGTTGATCTGACAGTTATCAGCAACAGGCTTTGCAATGGTCTCAAAGATTTCCTCTTGATTAGCTGTTTGGTCAAAAACCTTCTGAAACCTGAAATTGTAGTTTTCCCTCTTATTGTTGATAAAACCATCCGCCAAGTCTCTGGGAACAACAAACTCCAAACTACTGCCTTGCTCCTCACAGTCCACAAAGTACCCCGAGGTGGGTTCTCTTACGAGAGGTTCTCTCGTATTGCGTAAGTTTAGCTTACGCTACGGGAAAGATTCATCTTCTCGAGATATTGAAGCCAAAAAATTATCCTTAATTTTGTATTCATTGTCAACGCAGTGCAGCAGCTAGCAGACCTAGAGCAGGCCATCTCGCGTGCTCATTGGCTGCCCTGCTGGCATCTGCTGCAGCCTACCAGTGAGCCCCGCGTGACGTCACGCCCAATGAACGGGCGCTCGCGCCTTCATAGCGTCACAGCCCGCCAGAATGGGCGTGGCTTAGCGTATAAAAGCAGGGGCTGTAGGCTGACTTCCCTGATTTTTCGACTCTTCAGCGAGCTCTCCGCATTGCTGGATCTGAGAGAAGCCACCGCCGCCGTCGAACAGCGAACAGCCAGCTTAGGACAGCGCTGAGGAAGCCGGCCGTCTTCGCCACCTTCAGCCATCCGTGCGAGCTACGCTATCCGGCGACGTATCCTTTTTACTCTGTTGTATTCTCTTCTAGCTTACTCCTAAAAGAGCGCGAGTGTCTTTTTAAAGATGCCTCGCATTTGCTGCGGCTCGTGTAGGGCCCCGGAAACAGCCGGAACCTGTGGCCACTGCGACGCGCTCGCCGGAGAACCTCCCTCGAGCCTCGCTCTCGCCTTCCCCCGCCTCTCTTCACCGACGCGCAGCTGCCGCTCACGAGCCTCACTGCCGTCGCGTCTGAGGATGAGGTTGAGGGACACGCCACAAGGGACTGCTGTTCTAACCGCGGCTAGCTTCCTTTACGTTACAAGGAAGCTACCGCGCCCACCATAGAAGCAGTCACTCCGCCCTTTGTGGGACCGCGCAGTGATAAGCGCCGTTTCCAAAGGCAGCCGGAGCCTGTAGCCACAGCGACGCGCTCGTCGGAAAGCCTCCCTCAAGCCTCGCTTTTCACCTTCCCCGCCTCCCTTCACCGACGCGCAGCTGCCGCTCACGAGCCTCACTGCCGTCGCGTCTGAGGATGAGGTCGAGGGACACGCTATGGACTGCTGTTCTAACCGCGGCTAGCTTCCTTTACGTTACAAGGAAGCTGCCGCGCGCGCTCTTATCTGCTCGCGCTACTTAAGCTTTCATAGTTTCCCCCGTGGCTCAGTGGCTAAACTCAAAGCTTTCGCGCCAGAGACCCGTGTTCGATCCCGGCTCTCGCAGCAGAAAAAATTTATGCAACTCTCCTCTATGAGCTCGCGACCAGCTTTCTTACGTACAGAAAGCGAGCGCGCGCCCCCGAGCGCATGCGTCACCGGCGAAGGAAGGAGAGAGTGTGGTTTTATGTCCCGCCGAGGCCTGACAAACCCCCTCTTTTTCTCAAACATTCTCCAGCTCCTCCTAGTTCGAGCGGCTGGTAATGTCTATACTGCAGTAGAGAGCCTGTTATAACACGCACGCCTGCAGACAATGCCGACACGCACACGAAAACTGTGATGACGCTCTCTCTTTTATCTGCTCGCGCCAACTAAAGCTTATGTTGTTTCCCCTGTGGCTCAGGGGCTAAACCTCAAGCTTTTGCCCCGGAGACCCGTGTTCGATTACGGCTCCCGCAGCAGATAAAATTTATGCGGCTCTCCTCAGCGAGCCGCCGTATTCAAGTTTATTTCCCTGTCAGTCCCCTTCAATCAGGCTACTGCAGTGGTCCATTTAGCAGCCAACGAGCCGGCTCATTTCCCCTCTCGCCTGCACACATACGCCGTTTTCACGGCGACCCAGAGAAAATCTCAAAAGAGTATAATGTCTGGTCCGGCTCACGCCGTTGGTGTTTTAAGTGTAGTGAAAGTGCCCACGCCCCAGTGTTCACCCCTACACACAAGCACATCAAATCTCGTGTCACTCACAGAGCACACTCTCATAAAGCGCAGAAAAGCCGCTCGAGTGTTGAATATAAGGAATGTGTCCACAGGTCTGTGCCCACTATCTGCCCGCTCTGTTACACGGTC
This sequence comes from Rhinichthys klamathensis goyatoka, assembly GCF_029890125.1. Classification (NCBI taxonomy): domain Eukaryota; kingdom Metazoa; phylum Chordata; class Actinopteri; order Cypriniformes; family Leuciscidae; genus Rhinichthys; species Rhinichthys klamathensis. The sequence continues at coordinate 825,551 of NW_026606654.1, read as the reverse complement.
AATAAAACAGGTTATGAATGTAAGTCTCGTGCCCGCCGGAGAGCGTTCACGCTTACTGACACACACCTCCCCCCGGGCGCCGCCCGCGCGTTTAAATGTTATCACAAAACGCAGGGCATTGATAAGACGCTCCCCATCCGTTATGATCGGGGCGTCAAATACACTTGTAAGTCTCGTGCCCGCGCACACGCGCTCACGCTTACAGAAAGCTTTTCCACCCAAAGCGCTGCTTGCGCGTCAAAAAGTGAGAATAAAATGCTCCCCATCCCTTATGATTGGGACACCTCACATAAATCAGACGGTCTCGGCTTTCAGCGAGCAGCCATTGCCCAGAACCGAGAGTGCGCGCGCCGCGCTTTCGGCTCCGGCTCAGTTTCACAAGCCCGCAAATGGCAGCGATCTGAACCCGGAGGCCATTCGCCCCCTAGCGGCTCACATAGCTGCGTGGGAAACTATCCCAGGGATTTCAGAATGGGTTCTGAGCACAATAAGCAGGGCTATACACTTCAATTCATTCGCCGTCCCCCGCGCTTTCGAGCCCGGACCGCGACGATAGTGAATGCGGAAGTAGCACACCTACTTCACGCCGAAATAGCAAAGCTGCTGTGCAAAGGGGCTATAGAAAAGGTGCCGCCTTCTCTGAGCGAGTCAGGCTTTTACAGCCGTTATTTTCTCGTATCCAAGAAGGACGGAGCCTTCAGACCTATCCTAGATCTGAGACATTTGAACAAAGTGCTTGTGAGAAGACCGTTCAAAATGCTTACGACCAGGAAAATCCTCGCGCACGTTCGCCCGAGGGACTGGTTTATTTCTCTAGATCTGAAGGATGCCTATTTTCAGATTCAGATAATACCCCGTCACAGGCAATTTGAGATTGGCCTTCGACGGTCAGGTATATCAATACACCGTCCTGCCGTTCGGCCTGTCTCTAGCACCCCGTACATTTACGAAGTGCATGGACGCGGCGCTCGCCCCCCTGAGAAGTCAGGGGCTGCGAATAAAGAACTATCTGGACGATTGGCTGATTTTGGCACAGTCAGAGACAGAGCTGCTATCTCACAGAACAGTGCTTCTCAGTCACCTGGAAAGCTTGGGTCTCACGGTCAACTGGACCAAGAGCTCATTACTACCCAGCCAGTCAATTTCCTTTTTAGGAATAGAACTGGACTCGGTGACCATGTCGGCTCGTCTATCGGCACAGTGCGCGCTCCGTGTTCGCCACCTAGCCGCGTCTTTCCAGAAGGACAGCTTTCTCCCTTTGAAAACATTTTAAAGGATGCTGGGCTGTATGGCATCAGCTGCAGCGGTGCTCCAGCTGGGCCTACTGCGCATGCGCCCGCTCCAACGCTGGTTGAATGCTCGCCCGTCCCGCCGAGCTTGGGTTTCTGGCGGTCAGAAAATCAGAGTGACTCAGACCTGCATAGCGGCTCTGCAGCCCTGGTTAGTGGCCGACTGGTACCAGCTGGGAGTGATGATGGGAACCATCTCTTATCGGAAAGTCTTTTCGACAGATGCGTCCAACTGGGGTTGGGGCGCGCTGTTCGAGGGCAGACCGGTCTTCGGCCAGTGGTCAGAGCAAGAGAGGTGTTTTCACGTAAACTGTCTGGAGATGATACCGGTCGAGAATGCGCTGAAGCGCTTCCTCCCGTTCATACAGGACCAACATGTTCTTGTCCGCTCGGACAACATGTCTGTGGTATCCTATGTAAACCGTCAGGGCGGTGTCAGATCCAGAAATCTCTGCAATCTGACGGAACGCCTCCTTATTTGGTCTCAGATGCACCTGCGCTCGCTGAGGGCGGCGCATGTGCCTGGCCATTTGAACGACGGCCCAGACAAACTGTCCAGGGACAACGTTCCCCCAGGGGAATGGTCCCTGGGCCCCCAAACGGTCCAGAAACTGTGGCGCCTATTCGGCAGGGCGGAAGTCGACCTATTTGCGTCAAAAGACAACGCTCAATGCCCGACGTTCTTCTCGAAGGACGAGGACGCGCTGGCCCAGGTTTGGCCCAGGCTCCGGCTATATGCTTTCCCTCCGGTCTCTCTGTTACCACAGGTGATCAAGAGGATCAGGGAAACGCGCCACTCGGTGCTCCTCATAGCCCCGCGTTGGGAGAATCAGATTTGGTTCCCGGAGCTAGCACGGCTGTCACATACAGCTCCGTGGCCGATTCCGGTGAGGGCAGATCTCCTCTCTCAGGCTCGCGGCACGATCTGGCATCCCCATCCAGAGCGCTGGTCTCTGCACGCATGGTTGATCAACAGGTACTCGTTGCCCTGCCAGAAGGAGTAATGAACACGATCGCGCAGTCTAGAGCCCCTTCCACGAGAAGGCTCTACGCGTCTAAATGGTCGGTGTTCTCTGGATGGTGCACCGACAGAGGTCTGGACCCGCGGACATGCGGGGTGGCGCATCTGCTCTCCTTCCTACAAGAGCTGTTGGATAAGGGAAGGTCCCCATCCACACTCAAAGTATATGTGGCGGCCGTGGCAGCGTTCGCAGAATCGACGCACGGCCAGTCTTTAGGAAGACATGAGTTGGTCATCCGCTTCCTTAGAGGAGCTAGGAGGATGAACCCGCCGCGCCCCCCGTCGGTTCCCATGTGGGATTTTTCACTGGTCCTAGAGGCCCTGAAAGCTTTTCCCTTCGAACCACTAAACTCCGTGGGGTTGAATATCTATCACTGAAAACCGTCTTTCTGACTGCACTGTCGTCAGTAAAACGTGTGGGGGACCTGCATGCGCTGTCTGTCAGCGCATTGTGTCTTGAGTTCGGGCCGTATGACTCTAAAGTCATCCTCAGACCTAGACATGGCTACGTTCCTAAGGTGATGGGCACTCCGTTCAGAGCGCAAGTTATCTCGTTGTCAGCTCTGGCAGCATCTGACAGCGAAAGTGATGTGAACCTCCTCTGCCCTGTCAGAGTGCTGAGGTTTTACATTACGCGCTCCGCCTTATTCAGGCGTTCGGAACAACTGTTTGTTTCGTTCGGTGGGCGCACCAAAGGTCTCGCCTCCTCGAAACAGAGCCTGTCCAGATGGATAGTGGACGCTATAGCAGCCGCTTACGCGTCAAAAGGTCTGCAATGCCCTCTGGGCATCAGGGCTCATTCCACGAGAGGCGTGGCCTCTTCGTGGGCATGGTCCAGTGGAATTTCTATCCATGACATATGTGTAGCGGCGGGCTGGAGCTCACCGTCTACCTCTGTCAGGTTTTATAACCTAGAAGTTCCTGCCTTGCAGGCTGAACTGTTGTCAGTTTAAAAGAGAGGTGTATTCTGCCCAGACCTCCTGCTCAGATCACTCTCACATGACTCAGCTCTCCTGGTTGAGCTGCACTAAGTAGGGTATGTGCCATGTGCCTATACAGACCGGCACGCTGCTCTGTATTCCCTATGTGTGCGTATGTACAAGTGATGGCCCGTGTGGCTGGCCACCTTATTCTCCACCTTACAGGGTTCCCCTGAAAGTTCGGGGTCTCATGGTGGATGCTTGGCGCGCACGGCGTTGACAAAGTGTTCCCGTAGCGTAAGCTAAACTTACGCAATACGAGAGAACCTCTCGTAAGAGAACGATACTCGGTTACTAACGTAACCTCGGTTCTCTCTAGAGAGGGAACGAGTATTGCGTAACCGGCCGTGCTCGCGCCACGAGCGACTTCACTTCAGTCGTCGAAAAACCAGGGAAGTCAGCCTACAGCCCCTGCTTTTATACGCTAAGCCACGCCCATTCTGGCGGGCTGTGACGCTATGAAGGCGCGAGCGCCCTTCATTGGGCGTGACGTCACGCGGGGCTCACTGGTAGGCTGCAGCAGATGCCAGCAGGGCAGCCAATGAGCACGCGAGATGGCCTGCTCTAGGTCTGCTAGCTGCTGCACTGCGTTGACAATGAACACAAAATTAAGGATAATTTTTTGGCTTCAATATCTCGAGAAGATGAATCTTTCCCGTAGCGTAAGCTAAAGTTACGCAATACTCGTTCCCTCTCTAGAGAGAACCGAGGTTACGTTAGTAACCGAGTATCGTTTCTTTGTCGGTTTCACACGTGCAAAGATTTGAATAGTTTGCTTAACCATTGTTTTATATTATAATTTTTAGTCTTTCATTATTATTGTTATTATTCATCCAAAGCACCCGTTTAGCTTCAATCTCTACTCAAATACTTCATGTATGATGAACTTAACTGATTTGAGTAAACTTAAACATGTCCAAATAACTAAAATAATCAAATTTAGCCTAACTGAAGTTTTTGAGTATAGAAATAACATGTTTACCACTGTCCATGAAATTAATTTAAAGTAAGACATTTTTAAGTATAGCTGCTAATAATAACACACTGTAACAAGCTAAACTTAGCTTTTCATGTTGGGTGTTGCATCATGGTTCCATGGCATTCAAATAGTAGTTGCTTATTTAATTAAAAAATACACTCACCGGCCACTTTATTAGGTACCCCATGCTAGTAACGGGTTGGACCCCCTTTTGCCTTCAGAACTGCCTCAATTCTTCGTGGCATAGATTCAACAAGGTGCTGGAAGCATTCCTCAGGGAGTTTGGTCCATATTGACATGATGGCATCACACAGTTGCCGCAGATTTGTCGGCTGCACATCCATGATGCGAATCTCCCGTTCCACCACATCCCAAAGATGCTCTATTGGGTTGAGATCTGGTGACTGTGGAGGCCATTTTAGTACAGTGAACTCATTGTCATGTTCAAGAAACCAATTTGAAATGATTAGAGCTTTGTGACATGGTGGAAGTAGCCATCAGAGGATGGGTACATGGTGGCCATAAAGGGATGGACATGGTCAGAAACAATGCTCAGGTAGGCCGTGGCATTTAAACGATGCCCAATTGGCACTAAGGGGCCTAAAGTGTGCCAGGAAAACATCCCCCACACCATTACACCACCACCACCAGCCTGCACAGTGGTAACAAGGCATGATGGTTCCATGTTCCCATTCTGTTTACGCCAAATTCTGACTCTAACATCTGAATGTCTCAACAGAAATCGAGACTCATCAGACCAGGCAACATTTTTCCAGTCTTCAACTGTTCAATTTTGGTGAGCTCTTGCAAATTGTAGCCTCTTTTTCCTATTTGTAGTGGAGATGAGTGGTACCCGGTGGAGTCTTCTGCTGTTGTAGCCCATCCGCCTCAAGGTTGTGCGTGTTGTGGCTTCACAAATGCTTTGCTGCATACCTCGGTTGTAACGAGTGGTTATTTCAGTCACTGTTGCCCTTCTATCAGCTCGAACCAGTCTGGCCATTCTCCTCTGACCTCTGGCATCAACAAGGCATTTCCGCCCACAGAACTGCCGCTCACTGGATGTTTTTTCTTTTTCGGACCATTCTCTGTAAACCCTAGAGATGGTTGTGCGTGAAAATCCCAGTAGATTAGCAGTTTCTGAAATACTCAGACCAGCCCTTCTGGCACCAACAATCATGCCACGTTCAAAGTCACTCAAATCACCTTTCTTCCCCATACTGATGCTCGGTTTGAACTGCAGGAGATTGTCTTGACCATGTCTACATGCCTAAATGCACTGAGTTGCCGCCATGTGATTGGCTGCTTAGAAATTAAGTGTTAACGAGCAGTTGGACAGGTGTACCTAATAAAGTGGCCGGTGAGTGTATATTGTTGTTAGCAGGCCCTCAACTTAAGCACATGCTCCACCACAATAGTAACCCCCAAAACACCAACATAACAGAAACCAGCATAATGGAACATTAAACATTAACAAGTCTCCCCATTTTATCATTTTGGTAAAAATTCATAAAATATCACTTTATTTCAACATTATTGCCCTATACAGCAAAGCATAATAGGAAGTGAAAATATAGTTTCAGTAATGCTACTTTGACACAAATAAAATCGTTCATGTATCTCAACTCGAATGGAGTGGTTAAATTTGATTAAATTAAGTTGTGACAACATCTTGAAAGAATTGTGTTGGATTAACCTTTTTATAACTATTTGAAGTAAACTGAACAAGCAGCAAAATTCATTTTTGACCTAATTAATTGAAACATGTTATTTCAAAATGAAAACATTGAGTTAACCCAAAAAAGTAACAGTTTCAAGTCAGTTTAACTCAATGCAACAACAAACCTAATAGAAATAAAAATGAATTGTTAAAAGAAAGTGATCAGTACAAAAAAAATTGTAGTAGAATGGAATATCCATCCATTAATTCTCTATGTAGGGGCGCAGGGATGCTGGAGTCGTGGGCTGTAGGCAAGTGTTGAAGTAACATCAGCCTATGTAAAGGAGAGGGTTAAATCAAGCTCAGTCGTTGAGGAAACATGATGAAATGCGAAGCCAATTCAAGCTCAGTCAATCACTGAATGAAACTAAATATTCTACAGGTTTTTATGCTTTTGCAATACAGAGCACCCACTATCTTTGATGCGTTTCAATCCATGCTAGCATTAGATGCATTAGAGATAATGCATCTATTACATCAATAGAAACATCTGAATTCCAACACTCACGGGTTGAACTAATGAAATAGAGCCCACGCACATACTCAGACGCAATCCGAAGGCTCTTATGGGCATTAAGGGAAGATAAATGCGATGGGGGTAATACAGTGACTCAGATGGCAGTAATAGGTTAAGTTGCCTCTGCAAAGGAAGCAGTTTTGGCATTAAGGTTAGCTAATTGTCACCCTCCCCATTCCATCCATGTCTCTTCCCTCCAAAAGCTTTCCTAATATCCTTTTATTATTCCTCCTTATAAAGAAGCTTGCGTTTTTCATTAATGAGCGTGTTCAGTCATTGTTTCTCTGTTTCTTTCTTCCTCGGTCACTGTGCTGTGTGTTTCAAGGACTCCTGGGAGATTGGAGTGTGGGGGTTGCAGAGACAGGAAAAGAATTGAAACAGCTGGACTATTGTTGTATTTTATGATTCCTTGCTGCGAAAAAACATGCTAGCAAAACGAGACAAAATAGTTAGGGTTAATTTAATGTTTTATTTTAGTGTGATTCATATTTTAATCACACTGACCTGTGAATTTTCTTAGCATCAGAGCGATTCAAGTTTGAAGTACCACATAACTGTCGGGGAGCATCACAATAAAGTGTTAGCAGATATTAAGCAGATAGTCTACTACTCTAATGAGAGTTAGTCAACAAGTAGTCGTAAAGTTACTAGAATGCTTATTGATTCCAAGTTGCATTTCCAATATGAAAAAAAAAAGAAGTCAAACATTTAGATATTAAACATTTTTATTCTGTCTTTTTTCAAAACATTCTGTTGCAGCTGAATACCATGAGAAAAATTCAGCATCCTAAAAATAAGCAACTAATAAACTAAACTAATATAAATTATTAAAAACAATAATAAAGTCGGTGATACAAGAAGAACAAATAAAACTGAAAGTTAAAATTAAATATAAAATACCACTGAATAGTTTTATTTTTATAAATATAGATTAATACTTATTAAAGTTACAAAAAGTTAATCAGTCAAGATCAGTGAGTGATGTTCTTTTTCTATTGTCATCAACAGTAATGACACAGATGCAGCAGGTTTATAAGCCTGCTGTCCCTTTAAGACCAAATTGAAGGATCCAATATACTGTAACATGCGTTTTCTTTCTCAACTGTTTAAGTTCACTTAAAGGTGGGATCAGTAGTTTTTGAAATATGCTGTTTGGATGTTGGTCGGTCTGACACAACAACAAAAGTGTAACCAATCAGCGGGGACGTATGACGGTGGAGGAGAGAGAACGAGCAAGAGGGAGATTTGAACTGAAGAAAGACTGCAGAAATAGAGCTGAGAGACACAGTACAAAAGAGAAAAGCTCAGAAGAAATCACTGGAAAATAAAGGGTTATGTCTGGGCACGACCTTTAGGACCCGTGTTAATATTAGAAAAGCTGTCCAGCGCCGGAGAGAGCTAAGCGGGAAGGCCTGAAAACAGACGCGGAGGTTGCTTTGATTCGGGTCCACATGTGAGTAAAACTGGGTTTCAGTGTCATTGTTTGTCAACCAACAACAACCAACTCTTGTTTGTAATTACTATTGTGTACTGCACGTTGATTTTTTGTGCTTCCTTGTCATACATTCATCATCTGCGCTTTATTTTACGTGAAGCATTATTCTGTTGCGTTTCTGTATAAACAGACGTCCACTCTTGGATTGCGTGCGTAACAGAGGACAGCTAGTGTGAGTCGCGCAGACGACTGCTAGTGAATGCGGGGTTAAGCACCATCGTAGTCCACTCGACCCCAGGTTCAGGGGTTTTGTAGGCGGAGCAATGAAGAAGGGGTGTGTTTGTTTGGGTTGATTTCAAATATCAACATTGGCTAACTAACAGCATATTTTAAAAATGACTTACCCCACCTTTAAGACATAACCGACTGTTTATGAGGATATTTTGACATCATTTTGTGAGTTTTTGTCCATTCAAGCTCAAGAAGACACGAAAGAGAAGTCAATTCAGTATCCGCATGCTGAATTGAGTTCTATTTTGCATCTTCTGGTTTTAAACCACATTAAAATGCGCACACAGGAATCGATAAGAGGAATAGAAATGTTGATTTTATAACAATCATCCGATTCCTGACCTCAAGCATCTGATTCCAGAATTGGAATCGATTTTCGATTCCCAACCCTCATCATCAAAGCTCAGTAAACACTGCATGCTATGAAAGGAGATGTTCCTTTAATTTCACCAAGATTAGTGCTCACTAAAAAACAGTTAGATCACAGAATGTTATTTACAGTCACTTAATATTTAGTTGAACTTGACAAAAGGTGGTGATATAAAAAGGGGTAAGATATCTAGCCTACTTACTTTTTTAATGAGTCTATTTACACCAATTTAATTCAGACTGATTTTTGTGAATTTTGTCTCATATTTTGTATTAATTTGCTTTGTTTCGTTTTTGTACCGGGGAATATTTTCTCATTCAATTTGAGAAGCACTGCCTCCCTTGCCTATTTGGAGAGAAAACCCTTGCACCGTCAAAGTTGGCGCTAATGCCAAAAGTTGTTGGAAAACAGCAACATGCAATTGCCAATTCGGCATTTGTACCGACATTTAAGAAATATTATGTGAATGTGTCCTGCATGGATAATCCAAAAGTCTTGGACAGATTGAGAAACTCAATTTCAAAATAGTGAAAGCCTTATCTTTTTGGGGGGAACTTTAATATTTTTCAATGTTACTTTTATTGCTTTTATTTTGGATTTAAGCGACTGTGAAGCGTTTAATTTGATTAATCACTCCATTACATTAACATTGTTTAATTTAACCACCTTAAAAAATGGACAGAACAGAGGCAGATATCAGGATGAGAAACAAATGTCTGTTTTTCCTTTCCCCACCTACAATGCAAATCTTTTTTTCATAATGGGCAAACAGAAAGGAGGGACAAAAGAAAGATGAAGGAGAAGATGGGAGGGGGTAATTTATTTCATTTCTTTTCACCTGCTGGAGCTGAGTCACCCTTGATGGTGTAATACTTCTGCCAGATATTCATTCCCCTCAGGCCATATCATAATCCCATTTCCTCCTGTCCTGGTACTTCATCTTTCTCACTTAATGTAAGTCATATGGTTTTATTGCTGGGAGCCCCCCTACTCTCCAGCCCACTCTCTCACTCTTAATGTGTTCCAACATTGTTTCTTTGGTGTTGGTTGTTTTCTAGCTTTCCTGAGATTTTAGACAGTATTGTACAATGGGGAACAACTGTTGCTGAAGAACAACTAGGCTAGCCTATAGCATAAATGAAAAATGATGTCAGTAAAGCACACGTGTTATGTTCTAGCCAACATTTCATTTGAAATTAGGCTTTTTGTTTCTTCATAGTGCACAGGAATATTTTGCTTTTCTCCCTGAAACAGATAGTTAAATAGATGTTATGCGTCCAATTGGGTAAAGTACATTCATCACCATAAACTCCTCTATATAAGTTACGGCCATGGCAATAAGGACGGATCTTTACTTAATGCTATTGGGTCTATTTGATGTGGGTCCACACCAATCAAGCTTATCTTCTCTTGATACCGACGAGATGAAGCCATTAGGCTACTGCTCCTTTCAACTCAAATCTGCGCGCGGGCCGGCGCGGCTAGGGGCAGCCGCTGTCATGTCAACAATATGGCCGCGGTTAGCTACTTCCGGTGTTTGCGAATAAGGTCTATATATCAGTCCTTCATGGCAATGGTGTTCCCTGATGGCAGTGGCCTCATTCAGCAGGACAATCTACCGTGCCACACTGCAAAAATTGTTTAGCAAAAAAAACGCTATCTGTCAAGTCACATGACTGACAGGACAACAAGGCAGCTGTCTTGTTTCAGACACTGTTTGACTGAAAAGAAAAGCAATCAACCACATGTGTTTGGGATTTACATTACATTAAACAAGTAAATAGTTGATACAACAATAAAATAATTTATTTTTATATCTGTGCCAATCCATAATATGCTGTTCAGAAATCAGAGGAACAATTTTAGTAACATTTCATTTCGATAGTCCATTTTAGACATTTTACTAGCTATAAGTAACTTTGCAGCTACAAGTCGACTTATTCTACTAACCCGAACCCTAACGCCTAACCATAACCTACCAGTCCACTGACAGTCTACTACAGTCTACTAATACTCTAATGACAGTTAGTTGATGTAGTTGCAACGTTACTAGTTAGTAGAATGTATATGTAGACTTTTTGATCTTTTTGACTTTTTGGAAACTTTATTCTGCCTTAGATTAAAAACAAAACAAAAAAATATATATAATAAAGATTAAGTTTAAAGAATAAAACTAAATAAAATAAAATAATTCACATTGAGATTTATTACGAGAATTACGAGAAAAGTAAAGTCATAAGCAAGCAATAGGTGATTTGGCAGCTTATTAAAAAATATATATATATATATATATATATATGCATGTACTTTGGCTACCAAGTGCCAAAAAACACATCAGAATATGTTTCAAGTAATAAATGCCACTAACCTTTTTGCTTCAAATTGCTTCAAATTTGTTTACAATATTAACACTATACCTTGTAAAAAATATGTTGCTTCCCAGATGTTGCATAAATGCAGTCAATCAGATTGGAACTGCCGATTTGATTGGAACTGCCGATTTGCCGATTCTGCTCTTTTGAGTGTTGTGTTAAATATACATCAAACATCATTGAACAGACTGTGTGCATGACTGACAGTCTGAGACTGACATTTGAAGGACTACTGTACTGAATAGACTTTGACATACACAAGGGTTTAGCATTTCCATATGGTAGGCTGTATATTTTGGCAAAACACATGAAAATATCCTTAAAGTTTTAAAGTTTCTGAAAAATTACCATTTTATAGATACATTATGAATTGAATCAGTGATTAGACTGTATGATTTGCCAATATCAATTGGCCTTTCAATCCCCTAAAGAACTTTTAATCTTTTAAATTAGAGGACCAATTTGTCCAGCGGCCAATTCAGAAATGTTCTTCTTTTATTGAGATGAAATAAAACACCATGCCAACCAGTGAAATACACATTATTGGTTTTACATCGCGCTGAAAAAAATTAATGCAGATTTTAAAATAGTGTGTGTTTATTTTAGAGCAAACCTTTTCTCCTATAGGGTCGAAATATAAGTGCATGTTTATAGTTAAAAATTAAAATTGTGTTTTTGAATGGTTTATAATGAGATGAAGGACAGTAAGCAGATTGATTTCATCATCATTAGAAAGACTTTTCTAGCAGCATGTCCACAGTAAAATGATATTGCTCAGAGCAGTGCTCGAAGCAAATACCATCAATTCTGTGTTATTCTGTTCACCGTATAGCGGGAATATTCTGCTCTCATCCTAAACCTGTTCTCACTAGACCAAGACTGTTCGCTACACTAGCCAAAGATTTGACTACTGGCATTAAATTTGGTAATTAATTTGTGTACAAGAATATCAATTAAATGATGAAGTGTCCATCTAATGAAAATGTTATACCACCAATCACACTTAATTTGGCTTCACATGACATGTACTGTAAGTGCAGGCAATAGGCCATGCATTAAAAGTGAAAGTTCTGATTTACTTTCAACGTCTGCCACATACAAAATTCTCGGTCATGAATGTACCCTAGTCTAAGACTGTTGTTAATGTATTCAATTTCAAAATCCAATAAACAACAGAGAGAACGTCCAATTAACAACGTTAACACAAGACAAAGAACAGAAGCTAACTGAGGGTATGAATACACAGCGGTAATGAGGTTCAGGTGAGACTATAATCAATTAGACAATGAAACAATGAATGAACATGGCAACCAAGGAAACAGGAACTAAACACACCAGTACTGAACGAAGACAAAAGAATATCAAAGTAAAAGTCCATGGACCCAGACTTGCCCTGCGTCTCAATGTCCATACTATCCATCCTAAACAGTATGTGAGATTAAAATAAGTGTGTCCCAAAGCATAGTATGTTGAAAAGAGTATGCCAGAAGTCCCTGGATGGTCTACTATTTCCTGTGGATTTTCGAAGTGTGGATCTGTGCTCACTATAACAGCTAATATTGGCCACAACCCATTGCGCTTTGGAGGAGGATCCAGTTCAGAAATACAAACATGAGTAAAAAGTGTTGAGAAAACTACAAAACATGGCGGATGTGCACGGCCGAAAGTAAGAGAGGTTTAGATAAATGGGCTTGAGTCACTAATAACCAACATTTAAGCTGATAAAAAATATTTATGTAATGTTATCCGTGTTATATTTCATCTGCAACAACAACGTGAACTTTTATAAAGATCTGTTTGTCCATTAACTTTTAAATGCATCGTTATGCATGACAATGAGGAGAGATCTCCGTATTTAAGCCCCACGACTGCAGATCAACGTGCTACTGCATTTCTCTCCGATACTGTAGGAAATTAAGTTAAATGTGGAGGATTTTATCTAGCCTATGTCAGTTTACTTGATGCAAACTAAGAGACAGAGAGCAACCCTACAAGAAGCTATTTTATGACGTGATAGTATGTCCCAAATCTTGTGTACTCTTTTGCAACACATTCAAAAGTATGTACTTTTGCTTCACAAAAAGAGTACATACTTTTAGGGCGTATAAGTAGGCGAACTGAGATACAGCTACAGAGAATATGTGACAACCCTACTTAAATATCCTAATTTTACAAAGGCTTAATCTAAGCCCTCTCTCTTAAAAATAAAGGTTCTTTATTGGTTGTTATCATTGGCTCCATGAATAACTTTTAACATTCATAGAACAAAAAAAGTTTCTTTATAGTGGAAAAAGGTTCTTCGGATTATTCAAATGTTCTCAATGCAAATGATTTAATGCAAACATTGTTCTTTTAAGAACTGTTTACTGAAAGGTTCTTTGGGGAACCAATAATGGTTATTATTATGGTTATGACATTGCTGCAAAAAAACAAAACAAAACACTTTTGGAACCTTTATTTTTAAGAGTGAGCTGTGTGTGCGCCTTAGTTTTCATTTGTATCTCCCTTCGTATTGTCACGGACTATATTTCCCATGATCCTCCCTGGCACCTGATGCACGAGTCACTCATCAGCACTCCAATCACAACACTATATACCCCCAGCACACACACACACACACACACACACACCTTGTGTCTGGCCTCATCTTGACCAATGGACCCAAGATACTTACCTGGTGAGACTTTCCTGAACACTGTATCTTGGATATCCACACCAAGTCATCTCTGTGTCAACACCTTGTCATCTCCTTGTCTCTGTGTCTTCTCCTGGTGATCCCCTCTGTGCTCGATCTCGTGTGTGTGTGTGTGTGTGTGGGTGTGTGTGTGTGCGTGCGTGTCACTCTCCACCTGCGACATTTAATATGAGTGAGTCCTAACGTGAAGATGAGGCTGAACTAGAAGTCCCTCAAGGAACCCAAGCTTGCGCCAGGCTGCGGCCTTGTCTTTCCATTCACCAAAGATCCTCTGACTCCCACTGGTTCTCTCTCATCAAGACCACATCAGCAAAGATCAACTGGAGCCTCAACAAATTGCATCAGGACAGTTTAATTCAAATGGACGAGACATGCAAGTATCAAACTTAGTCTCATTATTTGATCCATTAAGTATCCTTACCCTTTTTAAGAAGGGCGTGTTAGAACTAAACTGATGGTTTGCTCAGGCTGTTGATCTGCTGAACTTCAAACAATGCTATAACTTCTTGCTTTCCTGTATTCTGCTTCAGCTCTCTTTCCCTTGGTAAACTGTATGCATGTATGTATGTGCATGTTAGAGTGCTTTAAATGTTTAGTCTAGTTAATAAAAATCTTGTTCATGTCACACGTAAAGTTGTCCGTGTCTCAAGCTCATATCTGGAGTCACTAATCATAGATCTTGACTACTTGCTCTTAGTATTTAGAAATGCCCCGGAAATGTAAATTTCTATTAATCAATTAATAACCAATTAGGGATGGGAATCGAGAACCGGTTCTTCTTCAGAACCGGTGCCCAGTGAATCGATTCCTTGGAACCGTTAGTATGCCTGCTTAACGATTCCGCTTATCGGTTCCGCTCGTTGCAAATGTGTCATACACGCGCTGCGTTATTTTGGTTCAGAACGCAGCAAACATGGCATCGAGGCAGAAGCGCTCTTAAGTTTGGTTATATTTCACATGAAAAGATGACAATATGGTCACTTGCCAGTTGCAACACTTGAAAAAATTCAATTTCGTCAAAGGGAACTACTTCCATTACGCAGAAACATTTGGCCACACAGCATGCAATTCATTTGACGCGATTGTGAGTAATTAAAAATGCTCCAACTACTTTAAAAGCCTACATCTGGGCACATTTCGGCTTTTATGAACAACCTGGTAAGCCCGACCTGGAGAAGAGACAGTGCGTGTGCGCTCATGTCACGCACAAATACAATATGCAGGAGGTAATACCACTAACTTGAAATACCACGTTAGCCGTGTTCACTCGAGCTGTTATAACGCCTGCAGAGTCTGACTGCTTTAGAGTAAGCATGAGCTCCAATATCACCCGGATATCAGCCAAAAACAAATCATCCACCCGCCCTAATGTTCTCTGATTTAAGTATCCGCACCCGATGGTCAAATTTGTTATGCGTGGTTATAAATGGATGATCGTCTTCAACAGCGGACTTGTTGACGGATGCGCGCGTCTCTAGGGTAACATATGCACTGATGAATGAGCGCTGCTTTTAAATGAACATTTCTTTAAAACAAAATTGATTTGACAGAATTTCATTTTCTTAATGGCATAAACAGACTTTAGTCCCATGAAACTTAAACTGGAATGTCACTCTTTCACTTTCAGTCACTGCGACTTCCCGAACAGGCGAACACGCACACACACGCACACACACACACGCGCACATCACTTTTGAAGTAAAATTGAAATTTGGATGCAGTGCTGTCACGAATTGCGTGGAAGCAAAGGCGGTAGTCGGATCTAAATGCAGCAGTAGACTTTAATAATACAGACTTGGGTATACTCGGAACAGGCAAGACGCAAGACACTCGTCGTACGTAAATGCAAACAATAACTGACAAAGACAGGGCAGAAACACAGGGCTTAAATAATCAGAGACAAACGAGCAGACAGGATAACAAGGGGGCGTGGATAACAAGAAACACCTGGGATAACTAATGACAAGACACTAATGACACTAAACATGACAGGACACAAGACCCACATTATGACATAATGACAGAGCTTGAGAGACATTGGCAGGGCGAAGAGCAGAGACGGGACCGGCGAGGCGCAGAGGCGGGGCCGGCAGGGCGAGGCACAGAGGCGAGGCCGGCAGGGCGAGGCGTCTGGGAACGCCCACCGGAGCCTGGCGAACCAAACGAGTCCTCCTTCTCCTCCTGCGACGGCGAGTCACTGGGCTTGATACTCTCACTTGGCTAGATTCACTCACTTGGTTAGATTCGGCTCTTGACTCACTTGACTTGGCACTTGACTCACTCGATTCACTTGATTCACTTGATTCACTTGATTCACTTGATTCACTTGACTCACTTGACTCGTGAACCGCGGGTTCGGCTGGGCAGACGTTAGTCGCGGGCTCGGAAGACAGAAACTCAGGCATGTCGGTCTCGGCGGGAAGAAGCTCAGGCATGTCGTGATAAGCCGGCTCGACTTGGCTCACGTGAAGCGCGGGTTCGGCTGGACAGACGTGAATTGCAGGCTTGTGGAGCGCGGGCGCGACCGGGCTGATGTGAAGCGCAGGCTCTCGCAGCTTCTCCACGCCCACGGTAAACGAAGAGCCGCTCCACAACAGGGCCAGGTCGATATACCACTCTAAAGACCCGTGCGGATCAGGTTCGGGCATCTGAGACCGGAGTGGTTCCGATAATCCCCCGCGGAAGAAGATCGTCAAGCTATGGGTGCTCATTTGCACGAGATGTGCCAGCTCGAGGAATTCTGCGACATAATCCTCGATGGCGTGATTCTCTTGGCGGAGACGGAGAATCTTTACGTCTGGACTCCAGGTAGGCATGGCTGCTGGATCTAGGTTCGGTGAGTTCTTCTCCTAACTGCTAGATCCTGGGTGGTCAGTTATTCTGTCACGAATTGCGTGGAAGCAAAGGCGGTAGTCGGATCTAAATGCAGCAGTAGACTTTAATAATACAGACTTGGGTATACTCGGAACAGGCAAGACGCAAGGCACTCGTCGTACGTAAATGCAAACAATAACTGACAAAGACAGGGCAGAAACACAGGGCTTAAATAATCAGAGACAAACGAGCAGACAGGATAACAAGGGGGCGTGGATAACAAGAAACAACTGGGATAACTAATGACAAGACACTAATGACACTAAACATGACAGGACACAAGACCCACATTATGACAAGTGCATCGTGCATCCAGATATCGAATTGAACTGAATCGATGACATGATAATCGTAATCGAACCGATCCGTGAGACCAGGTTCACACCACTGTGCTGTGTCTTCTGATCAGATATTAAAGCGAGTTAATACAAACAAACAAATTTGTACTTATTCCCTCACCCAATGAGAAAATTCTTAAATTCTTATCAATTCCCATCCCTATAACCAATATTAAGTGTTCACAGGATGAACCGAGTAATTGGTTGTAATGTTAATGTAGCTACATCAAGATGTACAAGTTACATAAATAACTGATCCAAATATTCATAATCAATAATAACAAGTTATGATTGATTATTAATATTTCATAGAGCTAATTTGCTACATAAGAATCAAGTTATCCTTCAGTTTGGTCACTCAACGATCTGTCCTCAAAGTCACTGCTAACCTGCACTGCCTTGATCCTGCCTTCAGGTAAACTGACCATTGTGTTCTCCAGTTCTGACTCTCTCGTTCCTGTGGCTATCCTGACACTTATTAGATCAAATATAAGTTCATTCCTGTTTTTAATTTCAACAGTCTCAAATAGTAACATTACAGCAGCAGCAAGTTAAAAAAAAGTGAGCGAATTTAAATGAGAATTAAGTCGATGAAACCCTGCTTTCCAAAAGACTTCAGTTGGTGATTCACCAGGGAATTTTCTCCTGGGCTATTAATGCTCAGAGTAACTTATAGTTATTAGAATGTCTGAAGTCGACCATCGAAATAAAGCGTAACCAAAATCTAATTTGAGGTTTTTATGTTGAAAAATTAAAAAAAGGTTTTGCTGTGTAGAAATATGATTGAAATCTTAAATAAATGTATCCGGATAAAATAACTCCTAGCGAAATCCTTAATTAAAGTTTCTCTTTATTCTTTTAATTTTTAGCTTTGCTGCTTTCATAACATATCAGAAAGGAAATATGCACCAGCACTGCTTAATTGGACTCTTTAACAGTAAAACTCGCATGCTGGTACAGGCTAATGTCTGGTCTGGCCAATGTCTGCGAACATACACACACTTACACACATCAGAAGTGCGACGATAATAAGTCTGCAGTAATGAATCAGTCTGCTCTGTTTCCACTCGCTTGTTCACTGTGTGCCTGTTGTTATTAGCCACGAGGCTTAAAGAAGATACGTTTAACACTTCCTCTGAAACTGCACTTAGGACTTCCTGATCCACAATTTCTTCCACATCACTGCATTTCGAAGACTATTTTTGTCAGAATAGAGTCCAGATGGAGTTTCCAATTACTTTTACTTGGGGAAAAGTGGTGGATCTCATGTCCTTTAGTATTGGTTTTGACTTTGTGTGCCAACAATTTGAAGGTTTAAAGAAAGACTGACTCTAGTTGGAGGCAGAACCTCCTTACAGGAGACACACATGCATCTCAGCACTGGGTTTCACTAAATGTCCCGGTGCCGCTTGCTCAGAAGATGAAAAATGTGGCCTTGATTTCCGTCTGTCAAATTAGGCTTGGGCGAGAGAGGGCAGAAGTAGGAGAGAAAGAGAGAGAGAGAGATAAAATGTGAGAAATGCTAAAGCATGAAAGTGTCCAGTGAGTCAAGCAACTGGACAGGGTCAAGGCCATCATCTTGTTATTTTGTCAAAACGGGTAACAAATGAAGAGATAGTAGCAAGCGCACTAAAGAGAAGCATCGATATGCAACAAGGTCACCAGAATGTATTTTATGAAAATGAATTTCCTAGCGTAGCACTCTCGACCATTCATTATGTTCTCCTTCACACTGTAAATCAGACCCTCTGAGCCCCTTTCTATTAAAATTCACAAAGACCTACTTGCACTGCAATCATTTTCAATCAATTCTCCAACCAAGTAATGTCTCTCTTAAGAAAACCATTAGAGCTGCGCAATTATAATATTTCTTTTATTTCTTAAATGGTGGTTGTCTTGAAATTGGTAAACTAATGAATGCATTTCTAAATGTTTGTTTTATTTTAATATCGAAAGTGCATTTTCTGTTTGAGTGATTGGAAGCGTTAAGAATGATTATTTGCTATGCTGAAAATGAGAATTTAGCTTACTTAAATGTTTGCTTTGTCAGGCTACCCAAAGTTTGCAGAAACCCAGCTTGACCTATGACCCATAGCTGCCTCCCTATGAATGTTTCTAAAGAGGTAAGACAGCAAAGATCATTTATAAGCAAATGTTTATTGTAATTATTAGCTCAATTATCCATATTTTGGGTAGATAATTTTATCTAAAGCACCTACATTAAAGCTATACATTTTTATCAACGAATGCATTCAAAATGATGCTGTGACAGTGACACTTTGGAATAGAATACTTTCAACAGTGGTACAATTAGTGGTATTTCTGAGTGTTTAAAATACAAACCGCTCTAAGAACACTTAGTGAAAGAAATTAAATCTAAAAAGGATTGTAATAAGGTCAACGAGACAATTGGCTAAGAGTCCAAGTACTTTTGCCAGTGATTACCATAAAAGTATAGCCTGGTTAAAACCAGACCATTCTCAGTTGTAACTGAGTTATGGTCTGGCAAAGCGTCATAGAAAAATCATTTCCAGAGGGGCGTCACCAACGGACGTCGCGGATAGACCTAAACCCAATCAGAGCGATGAAGGAGATGACGTATGCAGAGCGGCGGAGAAACATCTCCGAGTGTTGTTCTTTGCTCGGTTTTTAACTAAAAGGAAACGTTCAAATCGCTTAAAACAGACGCGATAGCTGATTCGAACGAGTGATGTTCGACGGCGGCATCCATCTTTGTAATGTAGGTTACAAAATCTGCTTCAAAATCCCAGCGCTGTCGTCATCGTGTAAAGCCCGCCCCAACGTTTCTGATTGGTGCCTCGATTTCGGCGGATTGGAAATGGGCTTGAATGAGCTCTTTGCCAGACTAACTTTCAGAGCAAATCTAAATTTGCCGGAAGTTGTCTGGGTTTTCCCAGGCTAATAAAAGTATCCATTCCTCCTTGACTTTCATGTGTCTTTTATAGGACTTTATGACACAATGCTACACAATGAACAATACATTTGTTGAAGTATTTATCAAACTTTGTTAATGTTGGTTAGCCTAATGATCATTGGTAGTTCAAGTTAGCTCAGGTCCATTAATCAATGTCAACACAACTTTGTATGTGACAAAAGAAGTATGTCCGAATTCACAGTATATAAAAAAGTACCTGGGTGACCTACTTCTGGCGAGATTCTGAAGTGTGCATACGATGGACACTTTACTATCCCATGAGGCCTCAGGAGAGGATTTGTGAATGACAGTGAAGCTGAATAAATCAGCTCCATATCAGATTCTTGTGATAAAGGGCTTAGTGTGTTCCATTTAAATACATTTCAAGAGTTCAGCCAGTAGTGGGCAATGTAAGCAATGATGTACATCAGAGTGAACGAGACAGAGGAACGTCAGCAAGGGAAGGGCATAACAATTTGACTTAAACGCAGCCCAAGAGTTGAAGACCTATATAAAGCAAACTACGTAATTGTAGACAAGAACTGACCAGAGACTGAACATGGGGTGTATATATATATATATATATATATATATATATACACTGGACTAAATGAGTGAATTAAAGAAGGACAGGTGGAAACAGTATAGGTATGGTAACAAATGAGAACACAAACTAGGTGAACACATGGAACTAGGAACACAAAAACCATAAAACTAAATGACAATACAAAATAAGAGTCCCGACACAATATAAGCCTGACAAATACATGCTTTAGAATCGGTCCTGCCTATTAAGACCTTAATTAGTCTCAGGTGTGTTTGTTGGTCACCGTGATTTTTCCAAGGAAGATATGTTACTGGGTCAACATATTTTGATGATCCTGGAACAACATTTCTGTCTGAAAATGTAACTAACTAAAATCTCCTAACCCTATCCCTACCCCTAAACTTAAACATACCCATAACTTATCCCTAAAATAAGAGGGAAATGATAATAATGGAGAAGCCCCTAAACTTGGTTGTAAGCCTTACCGACATAAACAAACTTGTCCCTCAAATCTGATTGATTGATTGGAATGTTGTTCCAGGAACATGTTTAGTTTTTCCATTGTTAGTTCATCTTAACTAGTTATCTTATACACACATTTGTAAAGTTTTACACAAACAGTTCATTCTAAAGTCTCATTTCAATGATTTGTATATCAATGTATTTGAATTATTTTTATTTGGGGGCTTTTCTCAGCAAAAATATACATTAATATATATGATCAATATTTGATTAAATAGTCAGAGTGTTATTATTTTTTTTATCTATCTAACTGAAATAATAAAACTGGCTTAGCACAGAGGTGGACCTGCATTAGCTCTTCACATTTCTCATCAGTTACATGGCATAAAAAATTCATCTGCTGTCTGCGATCTAAGCTGGTCAGAATTTGCCCCACTTCATCTGCTTGAGTGGAAAGAGAGTTTTGTAAGAGACAAAGAGAGCAAGAGAGATCATGCCGATTCCCTGGTGTCTAGCATATAATGTATTGGTTCATAGGACCTTTAATTTAATTATAACGTCTTATTCAAACCGTGAGTTCCGGCTTCAGTTACCCATTGTAAAACAACTAAATGGAAGTCACAAAATGAAATGGAACAAATCACTGCTTTTGTCTCTCATTCATTTTTTAATCTCAGTTGGAAAAGAGGCTTGATTGGGCAGTGCCATTTATTTTACATTAAATATTTGTGTAATTTATAAAATCCTTTAATTTTTCATTATAGGCTAGGGATCTTATGATTGGTGGAAAGGGCCAAATATGTCGCAATACTTTATATTTAGGCCAGATAGAGCTGATTCCTTCATATGCCAGGCACATTAATTCATGAGAAAATAATAATATGTAGGAATCTATTCATGCTTCCCACACATTATGGGAAGACAGTAGTGTAAAAAAAACAGTTCCAATAAAGAGTTAAGCAAACTGGGTGTTTCACTTATGAAAGCTGATCACTTTGAAGATGAAAGTAACACTTTTGCTGTGTAATTAAATCTAGTATCATTTAACATTCTGTTTAATGTAGAATTTACATGAGATCAAATGTTTACTTTTAGCCCATGCTCTCCAGAATTGTAGATGACGTGGACTTAATCTGCAGCTTTATTAAGGAGACACATACAC
This sequence comes from Rhinichthys klamathensis goyatoka, assembly GCF_029890125.1. Taxonomy (NCBI): domain Eukaryota; kingdom Metazoa; phylum Chordata; class Actinopteri; order Cypriniformes; family Leuciscidae; genus Rhinichthys; species Rhinichthys klamathensis. The sequence goes on along the minus strand of NW_026606654.1, from coordinate 803,567 downwards.
AAAATAACAATTGAACAACATCAAACGTTTCTAAGCCTTAAAACATTATACACAGGCTATTAATTACAAAACCTTTGAGTTTTTAAATCATTAAGATGTGTCAAATCTTAATGTAATGGAATTTAGCAGAAATATTTCTATCCATTTATAGGCTTGATAAAGAAATGTAGTCCCTCTAACGTGTCTTTGTCCTTCCCTCTGGACTTGTAAAATTCCCTGATTTGCTCTTCCATTACTGCAATTAGCAGCAAACATGTGCCAGGACATCTTGTCCTTATGTGTTCAGGCCACCTCTGCCCTTTAGGCACCTGCAGGGTGAGAGAACTGTCCAAGCAGTGGTGTAGCTGAGGCATGTTAATAAGAGCTGTCAGTAAACCTCACTCCCCTGGCCTCAAGAGGCGCACATAATAGAACTGGAATGCTCCCTAATTTATATAGACATACTGTTGAATGAAATAATCTGATAGAAAAAAAAATCTGAGGAATTCAAATCAGTGATTTTTTTTTTTTATTCATTAGAGTTTCCAGACAATAGTGAGAGAGTCGTTTAGGATGAATGAAACGATTCACAAGAATGAATCAAACTCTCCAAAGATCTACATGAATCTGAAAAATCGATTCAACCAAATGGAATCGGACCAAAGACATATCAAGCAGTTTACTCTTATTACTATGAATGGGTAGCCTGGATGCCAGCCCGAACCCCGCCCACAACATTTTTTGGTCGGGAAGTTCGGTCTGGACTCGATCCATTGAGGAGTAATTATGATCAGTCAAAAAATGTTCGGGCCAATCAAATTGCCAGGGCGGGCTTAATACGATGATGGACAGATGATCTGCAGTTACGTAATCCTCACGTCATCAAAGAGCGCTTGGGTTGAACTGGTTTCCCTCAGAGATGACTGCAGCTGGAGAACTGAGATGTAGAGATTCCGCCATCGCGTCTGTCGTAAAAGAAATTGACAGGGCATTAATTTTAAAAGACGAAAAGAGAACTGCAATAAAGGCATTTGTCGATCGTCAAGATGTGTTTGCCGTCCTTCCTACAGGATTCGGCAAAAGTTTAATTTATCAGCTGGCTCCGATGGTCGCTAAGAATATGGGACGCAATGAAAAGCCTGTTGTCATTGTGGTTTCTCCTTTGGTCGCACTCATGGAGGACCAAGTAAAAGAAGCAACCGAAATGGGCATCAGGGCGATGCAACTCATGTCAAAGCCATCGCTACATCAAACAATGGTGACGCTTTGTTATACTGTACTCGCACACCGTACCCATACTGGTAATCCAGCCCGTTCTCATCCTTTGGCGTCATACATGTGACGCTTTGGATATTTCGTTTAAATCTTACGCACATGGCATCCTTTAGCATCAATATAAGACGCAGAACCCAAGGCGTCATACAGGTGACGCTCGTCTAAATCCAACGCACATGGCATCGTTTAGCGTGAATATGAGACGCAGATCCCAAGGCGTCATAACCGTAACCCGACCCCAGACCTAAACCTACCCATAACAGTGTGTGTTATATTGATGCTAAAGGATGCCATGTGCGTAAGATTTCGACGAAATGTCATATGGCGTCACCTATATGACGCCCAAGGATGAGAATGCGTTGGGTAATCACTGTACCCCTTATTAGCGGTTTATTTATTTTTAATAAATCATTAGATGATGTTACTCAATTCAGTTTATTTGCCAGACTCATGTCCAAAACACCACGCAAGACAGAACAAATAAACAAGACAAAGTACAAGTACAAGAATTACTCATCATTTTGTATTTAAATCATCATTAAAACATGATTTTGGCTCCCAGTCTCTGTTCTTTAAAGACTCAAATGAACACGCTTCTTCATCCTGGTGTCTTTCGTCGTCTCTCCATTTATTAAAATCAGTCAAGTAGCGCTCCAACCCTGTTATAAAATTGAGACAGGTCAGACAAATGTGAGTAGATTTGTTGCCTTTACTGTCGAGATCTAATCCTAAACGGAGAACTTGTTCGTATATACATTCACATTTTCTATTTCGTTCAAAAATGTTTTTCGGGTTTGCAAGTACTCTGCAAATCCTTAAATTCTTTTTGCAACACCGGCAAAGGTCGTTAACACTCATTTTGCTTTTAAATACTTTTTCCAGAGTGCGTGCAGGGCAGTTCAGTTCTGTTGATGAGTCGCTCAACATACGTCACTTACTGCGTTGCTCTGATTGGTTGTAGGTCTGTCCAATTGAGTGCATTGTTTTTGTTTTTTTCCTGGTTCGATTAAGACACGCCTCATAATCAAAGCCCTATGGAGCAGTATCAGACTCACATTCTGACTAGAATATGAGTATGACGAAGTCAGGCTAATGAATGGGGGAAATATGGCAGAATATGTCCCACCTTCTAAGAGTCAATCGCCAATTGGTAAAGTCAGTTTTTATCTTTTCTTTTTGTAAACACTTCTGTTTTATTTTTAGGGTATGGTTTATGTAGGGGGTTAATTATTTTTAAATGCAACAGAGCAATTACAACCATTGATACAACCAGCGTAATAAAACATTCATTTGTTTTGTATAAACCTGAACATGCTTTTAGTCTCACTCACTGGACTTTTCACTTTGAAGAAGTGATAGTATATAATTTTGCAGAAATGTCACCACATTTATGGGCCGGTTCATAGGCTGCCGGTTCACAGATTTCATTTGCTGAGATGTGAAATATGTTACTAAAATTTGAGTGTGGCAAGCAGTTTAAAAAAAAAAAAAGTTTTTTATTGTTTTATTTGTAATGTACTACAAATCACCTTTACCAGTGCCACCCTTGCAATTATGTGCCTTCGCCCCTGGTACCAGTCTACATCTTGGAAGTTTATTAAAGGAGAACTCCGGTCAATTTTAACATTGAGCTAATTTTTTTGTACATTTGGAGTGCTGTCAGTACAGACAAAAACGACAAAAATCGGTGTTGCCTACACCGAGTTATCCTCTTTTTAAAATTCGCACCCTGTTGACTTCAATGGGGCAAGTTCTAAACCTGCTTTAAGCCTCTTAACAACCTTAATGTGTAATTACAAGTGCACAGCCATGTGAGTGGTGTTATTAAGAGTGACCACGGTCAATCTGACTCCTGTAGATGTGCAAGATATTAATAAAAATGATGTTAATTCAGCCAGCTCACATACCTGTATTTACTTCCTGTTTTCGTTCGAAGTCCACAGTAGTCAATTGTCGAGTTCGCGCGCGCGATCATTAGTTATATTAGTTACCAATGATCGCGCTCGAACTCGACAATCGACTACTGTGGACTTCGACCAAAAACAGGAAGTAAATACAGGTATGTGAGCTGGCTGAATTAACATCATTTTTATTAATATCTTTCACATCTACCGCAGTCAGATTGACCGTGGTCACTCTTAATAACACCACTCACATGGCTGTGCACTTGTAATTACACATTAAGGTTGTTAAGAGGCTTAAAGCAGGTTTAGAACTTGCCCCATTGAAGTCAACAGGGTGCGAATTTTAAAAAGAGGATAACTCGGTGTAGGCAACACCGATTTTTGTCGTTTTTGTCTGTACTGACAGCACTCCAAATGTACAAAAAAATTAGCTCAATGTTAAAATTGACCGGAGTTCTCCTTTAACTTAAACAATTTGTAACTGATTACCTCTGATTTTTTTGGAGGTCTGCTTTTCAGGGTTAACAGTGGCACTTTACTAACATTACAAGTGGACCTCAAAGAAGAAAAGTAATAATAAAATAAATAAAAAACTTTTCAGAACCCCTTAATGAATCACATTATATTTGAATAGTGTAACAGTACTGACTCCATGTTTGGATTTGTATTTATGTTGGAACTCGGACAGAGTTTAGTTGATATATTGCCTGAAGGTCGCTCTGATGAAAAAGTATCTGGTAAACAACATAAAATGTTAGCGGGCACCCTCTGAAATAATGCAAATCTAGTCCCAGGGGAATTGAACTGACATTTTAAACGCCACAGCAACAATAGTGGCTATCAAACTCTATATGAAATGTTTCCCCTGTCTTTCACAAGAAGAGGTAACACATGCCTAAAAGTGCAAATCAGACCTTATATTAAATTGTGTTTCCTGTGAAGATGCTTTTCTCTGATGGGCACGATATACTGCCAAGTTGCCTTTTTCTTTTTCACCGTGCTCTGAGGTGCATTAACTGTAATTGATCTGTGCATTGCCAAGTTGCTTGATCTCTCCTTAGACGTTTGGGTTTCAACCTTCCGTTCATTTCCTCTATTACTAGAGAAAATTACACTACTGGCGCTGGATTTTGAGCAACACCATTGTTATGAGCACCAAGAAAAGCACAATACATCTATAAAAAGAAATATAAAAAGAACACATCATCACATCATTTCTACAATAAATGAAGTATGAGCTAATGCAATAACGAGAGTGTTTGAAGTGGGTGGATGATGTGGCACAGTGAAATCTGGGATATGATCCGAAAGCCCTTTGTTCATACCAAGAACTTTTCAGTCACACAATGAGAAAAACACGTCACGTTTCCCATATGCTCTCTTAACCCCATCACCTTCTTATGCATTTAAACCGTAATCCAACCCAGATTGATCATTTAAAACTACAAATAGGGGAGAGCGGGGCACAACCTAACGCTTTTTGACTTTTTCAGTTTGTGTAAATCTACACAAGTATTTTTTTTTTCCCACATTAATTTCACACATGTCTAGTACAATTATGTGGTTTTGTTTTATTAATACAGTGTATACTTTTTTTCTTGATATACCCTAAAAAGAATGGAAGTGAAATGTGACAACATGCCCCATAGGTGGGGTACATTGTAACATGATCATATGACAGCTTAAAATGCTATCTGATCTAATAAAACATATATACAAGACAATCTAAAATATTTTCTCAATAAAATACAATTATTAACTTTTTCATACAAAATAATGGCAGTTTCTAATAATTAAAAATAAAATAATTTTTGAGTTTGACAACGAGCGCACCGGAAAACACAGCTATCCAACTAGTTCAAAGCATAATAATAATTAATCATTTCTGAACATTGACTCTCAGTCTTTATTAACCCTTTTCTCTTGTTTTCTCAATAGAATTCATAAAAGTATAGAATAGAATAGGAGCACATTGTAACGCAGTGTTATGGCCCACCTGCACAACTGGGATTTAAACCCTGCTAGTGTCTTCTGCTAGTTAGCGAAGCATTAAAGAACCATATTAACTGTTAAATAAGATATTGGAGATTAAAATAATGTCAGATTTGTCTAATTTAAAATTAACACCAAAACTAGAGATGAAAAATTAACATAAGTAAGAAATTTACTTTTGCTATGGTTAAATAAATGTTCAGTGATATCTTCCAAAGATTTCTGAATTTTGGCACAATTTTTTCTCTATATAGTGTTGATATGGCAACTAGTAAATACAGTAAGTTTTGTCATGCATGTGTGGAAGTATTTCAAACATGGCTGTTACAACTAGCCCCTTGTTAGGTTGTGATTCGCTCTTCGATGTATGAATGACAACCGTGTCTGTGCAAAAAGCACCTCGACTTCCCTCGGGTAGCCTGATCTGGAACCATTCCAGCGGTAAATAAAAATGTGCTAAATTCAGCCGAACCTGCTAGATCTGTGAGAACAAACCTCTTGCGGAAGCTCAAACGTGCTGCGTTGACATGAGGATTCATATGGATTCGTTTTAAGATCTCTTTATAAACTGTTTGAAGGATTAAATTGGTAGTTGCGTAGACTGTCAATGGAGATACAGAAATCTCTCAGATTTTATTAAAAAGATCTTGTTCCGAAGATGAACTAAAGTCTTACGGGTTTGGAACGACATGAGGGTGAGTAATTAATGACAGTCCCTTTAAGACAAAAATGTACATTTTAACAATACATAAATCCTAAAAGCTTGCAGCATGCAAAAGAATTACGATTTGTCTATATTTAAAGTTATCATCTATGGCCGTTCATGTCGAGTACGACAAACTGCTTCCCGTTTTGAGCGTCTCTCTTCCAGCGTCTCTCTCCTCCTGAGAGTCCCTGCGGCCGTTGTTAATTGCTGTGCGCCATTTGGTTCTGTCATTTGCAAGTGCCTCCCAGTTGTCCAGGTTGATGGAGAAAGCCTGAAGATCCCTCTTAATGACGTCTTTAAAACGTAGATGGGGGCGACCATGTTTGCGGGGGGCATTTGCCAGCTCGCCATAAAGCAAGATTTTTGGAAGGCGAATGTCATTCATTCGATAAATGCCCAGTCCAACGGAGGTGGCGTTCCATCCTCAGATATATGTGGGGGGAAGCATGTTGACTCCAAGCGTGCCGCACAAGCCCTGAAAAGTGAAGCCAAAACGTCTTGATCGCCCCCCGGTGGCCGGTCCTAGTATAGGTCATAAACCCCGCCTCCCGGGTGTGATTCAACTGCACGTGAGACCAACTAAACAATTAAATTACACTTCAAATATAGTTTTTCCAAAGATGATTTCTGTCATTTACTGTAGTTTTTATCACGCTGATGTAATTTCAAGTGTTTGTTTTTAAAATAAGTTTGTTTTTAGTTAGTTATTTGATGCGGTGGTGGTGACGTCATGATTGACAGCTGTGATTGACAGGTTCTCTGAGCGAAGTAGTCACTGAAGCACCAACAGACTTTTTTTCGGGATCTTCGGAGGACTGAGGATATTGGAGCTAAATTTCTATAATTAATAAAAATAAAGTGCCGGAGCGTGTGCTTGCGATGGATTCCGCGAGAGTGAGGGCGGGGCCTTGATTTCGCGGCTTTACTTCCTGCTCACGACTGCGCATGTCTGGTCCCGAAATCGCTTCTGCGCAGACTCAAGTTCCAAGATGTCAGCGCCATATCGGGACACTGGCGGCTTCACTTCTGACCAATGGAAGAGAGCGAAGGGGCGTCCTCCATCTTTTTTACAGTCTATGGTTGACTCTCACACATTTCACAGTTCAATCTCTAATTCTCACTATTTGATGTATTTTATAGGAAGTGACTCTCTCATGACCGGTGTTCAATGACAAACAGCTGAGCTGTGCATTCAATAGCCCATTCAGTAAGCGAGAATGATATTCATACAAGCTTCATCTGCACTTGTTTTGTTTGAAGACATGTCATTAGTCATTGGTGCCAGCGGTCAAACGAAAGGCCAAATGAAAACATGATTAGATTGCTTTGCGTTTTCATTACCATGAGATCAATGGGTTTTGTCTTTGTCTTAGCTGTGCACTGCACTGACAGACTAAATTGGTTCCCATAAAGGTTATTGGAAGTAGGCTATATGATTGTTTGGTAGCTTTCTTCATTGGTTTGCTTTTTCAGAATATTTATTTTATCAGAGTAGCTGCTGTGACAACTGATTTCAATTAGTTTTTCCTTTCATAACTTTGTGTAAAAACATTTAATTACTACATTTTGAAAGTGGCTCATACTCTATTGAGATGACTTGGGGTGAGGTCAAACTGTTTATTTTACACACCATTAAGCCATGAACAGATGTGTTCATTTTATAAGGCAATGATCTGTTAATGCAGCCATACGATTCAGCAAATGGTCGTGGGTGCTGAAATTGAACCAGTCATTCACATTGGTGTAACTATACACTGTAAAAAAAATGCTGTAGTTATGCAGCTGTTTGCCAATAACTTACTGTAGATTTAAATTGATGTATATTTACTGGCAACAGTTTGTTCAAAGTTAAATGAACATTAACAAGTCTTTGTCTTTACAGAATAAAATGATAAAATAACAATCTAATGCAAAGCATTCTGGGAACCAGAAATCTTCATCAACCTTTTTCTGTTTTTTTTTCCTTCAGATTTTGGTTCCCAGAATGCTTTGCATGAGGCTGTTATTTTAGTTTTATTCTGTAAAGATAAAGACTTGTTAATGTTTAATGTTCATTTAACTTTGAACAAACTGTTGCCAGTAAATAACATCAATTTAAAACTACAGTAAGTTACTGGCAAGCAGCTGCCAGTAATACTGTAATTTCTACAGATTTTTTTTACAGTGTAGTGTACACTATGTCCACTAACTTTGGTGGCATTTCTGATCTTTGTGGATTTGAAGTGAGCTGAAGACAAGATCAATGAATTGCTTTACAGTTAAATCTAGTTCAAATCAGGCACAGGCTGATAGGACCATTTACACGCAATCTGCAAGCAATCACATCATTGCCACATGACACAAGCTGATTGGCCTCTGCTGATCCTGCAGCCAATAAGATACTTACTCAACATTTAAATCGTCTGGTTCAGTGTTTCTGTAAGCTAGTACTAGTCAACTGAACCCCTCGACCTCCCCCAGCTCCACCTGTCTAGATCTGCTACAGGATTTATGTAGGTCTATTTATGCAGCGGCATATCTTACATGCTCACATGCTATCTATTAGCAGTGAGAAGTCCATACTTGCTCTGCAGCAGATTGCGATTGTTTTATCAAAATCATTGCTATAGGGACTCGCAGGATATAGGAAAATGTCTCTAGCACCTCTATTAAATTCTACGCCCTTGACTGTAGCCATTTATATAGCCTAGTGTAGCCTACAACATTTTAAACGTAATTTGTCAAAAGTATTGTTGATTTATTTAGATGTAAAATGCATTTAAGTAGAAACAAATTTAGTGCACCTTTAAGTACAGTAGGGGGCTTTAAGGTGAAATTAGATCCTCTTTTTTATTTTCCTTCTTGTTTAAAGTTCTTTTTTTTTATACCGCCTTGAATGTTGAGTGTGTGAGAGAGACAGAAAGAGATAAATGAGGTTTTTAAGTTGACTTATCAAGAGGCAGCAGTCACTGCAGCAGCTATGACTGAGCTGAACTACCTGTCAGCAGATCAATACTGCACGTCAGGGATGACGGAGAGTATGGCTACTCTCAGAAATCTTGTGTTTTCCTATTACATAAAGTGACCTGTTGACAGCCATTACACGAACACGAGCGTATGGGAATCCCACTTGCCTGCAGCCGATGCATCCAAAACATCTATTCACGGACAGTCACACTCAACCTAACCCACTCTGACAGGGCCAAGGAGCCGCATGGCAGTAATGCACTGCTGCTGTCTCTAAATGAATCAATTTAACAGGACAAACTGAATGTGTGTTTCACGGGGAGATCATTAATTCTTTCTGACAGACAATCTCAGATAAAAACACTGCAGCTGCCAATATTTTCTTTCTAAGTGAGGTCAGGCGTTTGGGATTGATGTCACACTGCATTGCATAAGGATGCCAGTGGTGATTTTAGAAAAAGAAAAAAAAAATATCTGGATACCTAAATTGACATGCATAGTCCCTTCCATTAACCTACCCTGGCTTAGCTGGTTTATCTGGTGGCCACCTTAAATTTCCTTTTAAAACCTGGTTTACCTCAGGCTTTCAGCACTTTTATGTGTGGTTTGGTCGGTCAACTATCATGGTTACACTGGTCAATAGGCACCCCTCCAACTTGATTAAAAAATATATATAGTAAAAAAATATTATATCAAATATTTGTGAACATAAAATTTATAAATAATGAAAATAATAAAACAATTTTGTTTTATTTTGACAAGGAAAATTGATCTGAAACAAGATAAATATTATTATTTTTGCGATGTAACAAAAGTGATTTTTAAAATGCTGCATTGGAACTTTTCATTTTCCATCATTTGTTGTTTTGGTTCAGGCAGATCTGTGAGCTTGTAAAGAAAGAAAGAGCGGACGAAATGATTGTAAACGTCAACAGTTAGAAGTCTATTATTTCAACGGAAGATTGAGTAATCCAGCCTGATCTCATTAAATGCATCTCTATAGCATGCATTGGGTTTATCGTGCAATTTATACGTGAAAATTAGGTTTTACGTGCATATGATACGCAGTTTTCGCATGCATATGATACGCACTTTATTGCGTGTAATACACACTTACCCCACACCACTAATCCTATCCAAGGGGTTTACAGTGCGTATCATATTAAGGTAGAAACTAATTTTTGGTGCGTATTTTATTAACGTAAAAACTAATTTACGCATAAATTGAACGATAAACACAATACGTGCTAAAGATACGCATTTAATGTCAGTTAAAATGTACAAGGTTGTTTTTTTTTTTTTTTTACATATGAATGGACAAATCGTAATTTAGAAATTTTCAATGAAATTTTCATTTCATGCTGACTTCAAGAGATGTTTGTATGCATTTTCTATTTGACATGGTGGTAGTTAATGATCAAATGATGGAGGAAAAACATTAGGTAACACTTTATTTTGACAGTCCACTTGAGACAGTCTACTAACTATAAGTAAGTTTGCAACTACATGTCAACTAACTCCCATTCGAGTATTAGACTGTCTGCTAACACTTTATTGTGATGCTCCCCAACAGACGTACTTACTATAAGTAATTTAGTTTGCAACCATGTCCACTTAGGACATAGAAAGCCCTAAACCTAACAGTCTACTAACCATCTACTACAGTCTACTAATACTCTAATAAGAGTTAGTTGACATGTAGTTGCATTATTTTCGGCAAATATCGACTATTCTCCAAAATTCGGCAGGTGGATTTGTACTGGTTTGTTAGATGTGAAGGATAAAGTTAAACATGTTAGATGTTCCTAGTCTCCTTTAGCTCCCAGATATAAATTCCAGATATAAATTACTAAATGTTAATTCATTAATGGAAAAACTTTGAAGAATTATTCAACAGCCCCAATTTGTAAGGAAACGTGAACTTGCAGGAGTACTCGTTTCAAGTATGGATCTGGTTATTAAAAATCTAGCATCAGAAAGACAGTTATCATATCAAAATTTTACAAGCCGTTATAGATGACGTTAGAAGACTTAAAAACTGAGATGTTGAAGCCCAAGGCTGCTCAGGTACTTTTCTATTTATTTTTTGCAGACCTCAAATCACATCCTGAAAGTTCCTGGCAGCCGTTCTTTCAACTTCCTTCCGGTAAGTATTCCTGTAATGAGCTATCAATGATTTTGTAATATTGTAGAAAAGCTGTTGAAACGTCTCCTCTGGCAGTCTCTGGATGACGCTTGCCAAGTATAACATTATTGTTTGTAAGTGCCCCTCAAGTGGGTACATGACAAACCCAGTGTGCGCAATTCTAACGGATGAGAAAATGACTAACACCCCAATCCCCAGATGCGTCAGCTCAAATATTAATTTACGCCCCTCAAAAGTGCAAGGGCAAGTAATATTTATGGCTAATGGGGCCGAATTGCATGATTTTCATTTGCCAGTGCCGTTAGTCTCTGTGTTATTAGTCACAGGCTGCATCTTCTAAAGGCAATATGGCAAATGATTTCTCTTTAATATCACTCTAAGTTCTATGAATATCACTTTGATCTTTAAAGATGAATATGATCTCCACTGAGATCACTTATTCATGTATTATGTGTAAAGGTTCTTAACAGATTTTGTTGGAAAGTGCGTCAACAGAAATTGCAAATGACATGCAACATAAAGTACATTACTACAGGGGCGTAGTGCTCTGGAAAGTGTGGGGAGGGGCACAGACTAAACACTTATAAGCTTTGCTCATTCATAGCATATTAATTATGAGACATGGCGTTTGCTGATTTGCCCATTGATCCATTGAGTGAAAGTTTAAAATAACAAATTAATTCATAGTTTTGATATGTTAAAGGTGCAGTAAGCCATTTCAAGAACAATGACCATCGCGCCTGTCTGGGAGTCAGTCTCTTGGTGGTGCGCAAGTACTCTAAGTTTTTATGGTCAGTCAGGACGGTAAAGGGGTGTAGAGCTCCCTCCAGCCAATGCCAACACTCTTCGAAGGCTGCCTTCATAGCAAGAAGCTCTCTATCTCCTACATCATAGTTTCTTTCCGCAGCATTGAGTTTTCGTGAGTAAAATGCGCAGGGGCGTAACTTAGGAGGAGTACCCAGCCGTTGCGACAGAACGGCACCGATTCCAGTACTGGAGGCATCCACCTCGACCACAAAGGGAACTTCAGGATCCGGATGAGACAGGATGGGTGCCGAGGTGAAACGCTGCTTAAGAAGGTTGAAAGCTTGGGTCGCAGACTCATTCCAAGGGAGACGATGTGAGCCCTGCTTCACCAGGGGCGTGAGGGGGTTTGCCACAGAACTGAAATTTCTTATAAAGCGACAATAAAAGTTAGCAAACCCGAGGAAGCGCTGGAGCTCTTTCAGAGTGGTGGGTTGTGGCCTTTCTAGGACCGCTCTAACTTTACCGTCATCCATAGCGACTCCATCAGGGCTGATTACATACCCCAGGAAGGTAGTGGACGTCTGGTGAAACTCACACTTTTCCATCTTGGCGTACAGTTGATGCTGGATGAGCCGCTGAAGAACCGCTCGAACATGTTTCACGTGGTCGTCCAGAGTGTCCGAATAAATAAGAATGTCGTCGATATAGACTACTACCGTCTTGTGGAGCATGTCTCTGAACACGTCATTAATGAAAGATTGAAAGATGGAAGGACTGTTTGCCAGGCCGAATGGCATAACCAGGTATTCATAATGCCCTGTACTAGTGGAAAAAGCTGTCTTTCACTCGTCCCCCTCTCTGATGCGGATGAAGTTGTACGCACAGCGCAAGCCAAGTTTGGTGTAAAATCTTGCTGTACGTAGCAACTCTAGAGCGGCTGGCACCAATGGGAGTGGATAGCGGAATTTAATAGTGATGTCATTAAGGGACCGATAATCGATGCACGGCCGGAGACCCCCGTCTTTCTTCTTTACAAAAAAGAATCCGGTGGATGCCGTAGAGGTGGAAGGTCGAATTAAATCATTAGCTAGTTCCTCTTCAATATATTTCTTCATGGATTCGGACTCGGGCTGGGAAAGAGGGAAAATTCGGCCCTTAGGGGACGCAGAACCAGGTAGCAGATCAATGGCGCAGTCGCTGGCCTGATGAGGAGGGAGTCTGGAAGCTTTTACTTTACTGAAGGCCACCAATAGATCATGATACTCGTGGGGTAGATCTTCTGAACTGATCTTCTCGGGGGGTGCTGAACTGGTAGTCTCAGAGGGTACTGTCACAGCTCGTATAGACAAGCGGAAGACGTGGTTGAGACATTTAGCGTAACAAGACTCACTCCAGCTGACAATTTGGTTGGTCCTCCATCCGATGTGTGGATCGTGCTTGCGGAGCCACGGCAGAGCTAGAATGACAGGGACATGAGAGGTGTTGAGAACATAAAACTTAATCACCTTGCCGTGAAGGATTCCAGTCCGTAGATGGAGCTCCTGAGTGATGTGTGTCACTTTTCCTTAACCCAGCAGCCGTCTGTCAATGGCTTCGACTGAGAGAGGGGAAATACACTGGATTAATGGTATGTTGTGTAACTGAACAAAGTCCTTGGAGATTACGTTTCGGCAGCTCCGGAATCAACTAAAGCACAAGTGGAGACTTGACGGCCATTGGCCGTGATTTTGAAAGACACAGATATGCAGGAATTAGAAATCAATGCATCAGATGATGAACTCACCGATCTCGGAACAGGTGCAGGTGATGCGGAGGTGACCAGCCTCGCCGCAGTACATGCACAAACACTGTGTCATACGTCTCTCTCGTTCATCAGCTGACAGATGGTACGTGTTGAGTTGCATAGGTTCGGTGTCATCATCTGGCATAGTTACAAAGGAGCGAGGAGTTGTTACATTACGGGGATTTGGACCAGTGCGATGATTCGTTCGTCGAGATTGTAGGAGGTTGTCAATCTGAATTGTGAGGTTGATAATTTCATCCAAGTCTCTGCCTTCATCCCGACAAGCTAGTTCAGACTGAATTTCGTGGTTTAAGCCCCTGCGGAAGATTACTCTTAACGTGTCATCAACTCATGTGGTTTGAGCGGCAAGGGTGCGAAATCTAAGGGCATATTCTGCAGCGGTTAATTTATTCTGCGTGAGCTCAAGCAAACGATCGCCCACACTCTTACCCTCCTTAGAGTGCTCGAACACTTCGCAAAAGCGCTGAAGAAAACTCTCGAAAGACGGGAATGCCGTGCCATCCTCTCTCCATACAGCCGTTATCCAATCCAACGCTCTCCCGGTGAGTAATGTACATACAAAAGCAATCTTACCACCCTCTGTGGTATACAGCGTGGGTTGTTGAGCGATGAATAAGGAGCATTGCATAATCAATCCTCTACACTTACTTGGATCCCCGTCAAACATCTCTGCTAGCGGCGGGTGTGCTCTCAGCCAAACGAGCTGAAGATGGTGGGGACGGTTGCGCTGGTGTGGGCGTTTGGAGAGTTCGAACTGCCTTGACTAGTTCCTCCGATAAAGCTGTGAGACAAGACAACTGACGATGATGAACTTCGAGCTGGCTCGCTTGGGCTGTAAAGGCGGCAGACAAGGAAGATACAGCTGCTGGATTCGCTTGCGGCGAAGTTTTCTGTTGCGAGTCATCAGAGTCTGAAAGAGCCATTTGCAGTTTTGTTTATTAATAAATCAGAAATGATCAAACAAGGGGTAAGCAGATTAATACGGGGTGAGAAAACAGGCAAGGGTCAAAGCAGGCGGCGAGCAGGCAGAATCCAGTATACAGGCAAAGGTCGAGGCCGGCAGCGAGAAAAGCAGAATCCAGTATCCAGGTAATGGTCAATGTAGGCAGGCAGCAAACTGGTGTGGTCTAGGAACAAAGATAGGGTCAAACCAGGTAGACGAAACACAGGAGGAAATGCTTGGAATTGATCACAGCAGTAATACAAAACTTCGCACAGAGCGCTGTGTGAGTAGTAGCTATAAAGGCCAGAAGATGAGGAACAGCTGTACGAGATGATTGTAATGAGTGGAGGAGCTAATATTCGGGCGAAGGCGCCCTCTGACGGCTTGAGAGGGAGGTTCCAGAATCTGTGATTGTGACACACTAAACCACGTTTTACATTTGCTTTATTTTTCTCTATTAATTCAATCAATTGTTTAAATTTTCTTTACTCTGATCTTCAATTATTTGAAATGACTGGTTCAACAAATAACATGTGATAATTTAGTATCACTCAAACTCCATCACAGGTAACACTACTCAAATTCCCCACACAGGTTCATTATAATTATATAACCAAATCTATACGCTCAAAATGAATAGTTCTTCACAGAAATATCTTCACAGAAAATTCAGTAAACCCATATAAAGTGTCAATTTCTCAGAATTTTCTAATTATTACGCGTCATCATCAGGGCTCGTTTTTCTTACTGGCAATTTCCACCAACTGCGAACGGGGTCAATAGGTTTCCATTAAAGTCAATGTGTGTATTTTCACTGACTGCGGAACGGCTGCGTCTCAGCGGCTCTGTCTCAGCTCCGGCGATCCACAGCCCTCTGGAGCAGAAAAGTAGAGCTTCTATTTTTGCCGGATGCCGGAGAGCTCCGCAGCAATTCAGCACAGGGCAGATTGTTATATCGCGCGATCATACGTGAATTCGCGAGATCTTGTGGGTCCTCGTGACTTCAGCTGTCAGTCATGGCCGCAGCCGTTTCGCAACAAATCCAGACCTGGTAGGTATTGAAGGACCGCAGCCGTTCCGCAGTTGGTGGAAATCCGGGGTTAAGGGGGAAGTACTCTCTTTCTTACACGTTTAAATACCACCCAGCTACGCATAGGAATGAAGAGGGTAAAGCCACGTTTCATCGCTCTTCATTGGTTCAGAATTAGTTCATATCTTCACTAATCATGAGTTCATGTTGAAGTAACTATTAATTCAGGTATTAGTACATGATTATTCATGCCCTGTTATTGTAAAGTGTTACCAGAAAACTTTACCTGGAACTTCATTTAGACCCTGGTTCCTGTGGTGGAAACACACCGAGTATCACCCCAAAGTCCCTAGTTCCTGGGGAAAGTTCCTGCGGTGGATTGAAATGCCTTTGATTAACTGATCATCAGCAAGTGTGATCAACTCTATAAAAGTCAAAGTTTGGGCATTTTGTTGATGTGTGTTAACACAATGCCGAGGAGGAAAAACATCACCAATGATCTTACAGAAGCAATTGTTGCTGCCCATCAATCTGGGGAGGGTCAAACGGCCATTTTCAAACAATTGTTTTTAAGTCTATCATTCTACAGTGAGGAAGATTATTCACAAGTGGAAAACATTCAAGACAGTTGACAATCTTCCCAGGAGTGGATGCCCCAGCAAATTCACCCCAAGCTTAGACCGTGCAGTGCTTAGAGAAATTGCAAAACACCCAAGAACTACACCTAAGACTCTACATGCCTCAGTAAACATGTTAAATATTAAAGTTCATGACAGTACAATTAGTAAAACACTGGACAAGTATGGCATGTTTGGAAGGGTTGCCAGGAGAAAGCCTCTTCTCTCTAAAAAGAACATGTCAGCACGACTTAGATTTGCAAAGTTACCCGCAAGCAAGTACCCTTCTGAGACCTAAAATGACAAATGGGACACCCCACAGTCTTGTAGACTTTATAGACATGCACACGCAGCGCCCATTGTAAGTCCACAAGACCTGAAGTGCACATGATGTGTCATTTTGGACGGGGCCAAAGTGGGCATTATGTCATAAAAGTGTGGACTCAGTGGAAGATCGTGAGGGGTTAGGCTTCCATTTGGGACAGGGCCTAGTGTTCACCATAAGTAATAGGCTGCAGTGTAATCTGGTTAAAAATAAACATAGAAATGACACACAGATGACACCTTAACCACAGTCTTTTTGAGAAGTTGGTGGTAGAGGTAGGTGAAATGAAAGCAGTTGTACACATGAAAAGTTGTTTCATTCAGAATAGGTCCAGACAGATCTCAGCCTAATAGTGATACTTCACTGGACAATTTCACATGTATTTTGTGTATTTTATTTTCAAAATAAAAAATACTACATTTGTATTTAAATATTTTTTTCCCACACAGTATTTGGTATTTTATTTTGATCCATTTCAACTGAGATTAAACATTTTCATGTATTTATCCCCATCTCTGATGATAAGAAACCTGAAAAACAAAGTTATACTGACATCAAACCTGCAGTTACTGTATGTTACTTGATTTGCCACGTCAATTGAACATAATTGCAAATGCAAGAAAGGGAAGATTTTCAATGAATAATGTAGTCTTTTATTCCTCACACAAAGCTATCATATATCTTCAGAAGACTTGGGAAATCCTATCTTTTTTTTTTTTTTTATGGTGCCTTTTTTGTTTGAAAAAATTTTATTTAATTTTTTTGTTCTGAAGAAATAAAATCAGGTTTTGGGTGAACTATTTATTTTACTGTATGCTCTACAGTTACAGCATCCTGCCTTACAAACAATGGTTTGTGGCATCATTAATCAGTTCCTTAGTCCCTAACACACAAGCACATTTTCCCAATAGCAAACCAGATTTCAAAGCAGCATCTTTACGACCATTCAGACTTGGTGGTTTTCTTTTGTCTTTGTATCATAGCAACTGCAAAGCATGACTTTATATTGATTCCTTTGGTTTTCAACATATTATACTGTCAACATGTTTCCGCAAACTCAAAAAACAGTGTTTCTCTTTCCTGTAATGTCTGCAGAACATGCTAACTTCTCCAAAATTCAGTGTAGTTTTGATCTTGTGTCGAGAGAGAAACACTTCTAGGTGAAAACTGTTAGACTGCACCTAACTTTCTCTGTCTGACTCCAAAATAATAATGCCTCGTACAAAATCTCTCTTGGAAACACCTTAGGGTAAAAGTCTACATGCAACTCTTTAGATCAACAGCTGCTGCTCAAGGTTATTACCTGAGGAGTGAAAACAACAAGGCCCTTTGATTAATCCTGGGAAATAGGAATCGAATAAAGAACATTTTTGAATTGAGTGCCAAATGAATCACAATGCTGCTAAGTATCTCTGGAGGGAACTGAATAGAACATTCTGACACCTGAATGGTCCAACAAGACACAAAAATCTATCAGCAACAAACAATGACAAGCATTTTCAGCCGATGGGCCCACAAGACAAGTTCAGTTATCACAGGAACGGTGGAGGAACGAGGGAGAGCAGGGGACGGGTTTGATGAAACTGTCTGCTCATTAAAGAGAACAGGCATTAATCACCAGTCAGCGGTAACCCACAGGTCCGGACGTGGTTGGGACTCAGCGAGGCGTTGAGGTGTCCAGGCTCTGATTAGGAAGACGCCGGATGACTGGAGCGGAGGGGGGTTGTTGAGAGACCGCTCCATTAATTGCAAATTATTTACATGCCAAAGTTCTTATCAGCTAATTTCAAGAGCCGGCACGATCTGGATAATTCCTTCCGGAATGACGACACACAGCTCAAGACGGACTGGACTCTTTCTCGCCACAAATTTATGGTTTCTTGTATGTGGCCGTTTTGCCCTTTAGAAAGATGCTGCAAGGTGTGTTTGTGTGGCAGATTAATGTGTTTTTGGGTGGTTGTGAAGATGTTGCTGAGGTGTTTTGAGTACATTGCTATATGTTTGTGTGGTTGTGTTACGATCCCTGGTCTAGGTCAGGGTGTAACATAAACAACAAAACTAATTCCTTTAGTTAGCTTGAGTTTATTGCTATTTTCTTGCCCTCTGAGTTGTTTTCAGGGCCGCATTGTGTTGACATTCATAAAACAATATCTTGAAAATACAGAATCAAAGAATCAAACAAACAGGGGAAAAGTAGAAGCAAGATCTTCAGGGGTGAGCTAATGCCAAAACAATAAACTAAACAGAACTAACTTTCCCACGAAAACTACCTTTCCTGTGAATCAAATAAAAGAAACAAAACATACAATGAAATACCCTATCTCCTTAACTAGCACAATAACCAGGAGAAAAATAACGGCCTTTCGGCCTACAAAGAAAACAAGGCACTCACCCCCTACGGCTTCTCAAATTAATCATAAACATACAGACACGATCACGGGCACTGGTGTGCTGGGTACAAATCACACAGTATCAAAGTAGTTACACAATACTCTGCTAACACAAGCTAAGAGCACATAAATCACACGATTGGGCTTCATTTTCACCGGCTGACAAACACACAGTACAACACCGGGGCAATCAAAGAGGCAGAGAGCCCCCTCTACAGGAATTCCGGGGAATTTATAGTCCAGGCCTCTTCTCTGATCCAGCCACCCATAGCGTTGCATTAGATCCAGGACCAATCCTAAAGGAGAAGGAGACAGCAGCAACAACAGCAGAAACAACATAGCTGCATTACGTCACACCGTAACACCCCCACCCTTAAAATTACAAATTATTATTTGTAACCACCAAAACAATTCTTAATCCTCAAATTAACATGGCGCACGTGACAAGGCATCAGCAAGTATATTTTCACACCCCTTCTTGTGCCGAATTTCCAAGTTAAAACCTTGTATCAACAAAGACCAGCGCATCAGTCTTTGATTCGAATTTGACATTCGAAAAAGAAAAACCAGGGGATTGTGGTCAGTATACACCAGGATAGGGACATTACAAGCATCAAGATAAATTTCGAAATGCTGAAGTGCAAGCAACAGCGCAAGAGCCTCTTTCTCGATTGTGCTGTAATGTTGCTGCGATTTCGTAAATTTCCTTGAAAAATAACATACCGGGTGATCAATTCCCACAGCATCCTCCTGAATAAGGACTGCCCCTGCTCCCACCTCACTCGCATCGACTTCCAATTTAAATGGTTGTGAAAAATTTGGAGCTGATAGAACTGGGGCACTACACAGCAACGTTTTAACCGCATCAAAAGCTGACTGACACTCTGAAGTCCACTCAAACACTCTAGATTGACTCAGTAAGTTGGTAAGGGGTGATGCAACTTCAGCAAAGTTCTTGCAAAAAGCACGGTAATACCCGGTCATTCCCAAGAAGCGGCGCAACTCTCGTTTCGTTTTAGGAGCGGGAAAATCAATAATACACTCAACTTTTGTATTAACAGGACGCACTTGCCCTTGACCCACACATTTCCCAAGGTATGTCACAACAGCTTTACCAAACTCACATTTAGCAAGATTTAAAGTAAGCGATGCATCACTTAGTCGATGAAAAACTGAATACAGATTTGTTAGATGCTGCTCCCAGTCAGATGAACAAACGACAATGTCATCCAGGTATGCCTCACAGTTTCCTAACCCAGCCAGCACTATCCTCATCAGGCGTTGGAAAGTGGCGGGTGCATTTCGCATCCCGAAAGCCATCCTCTTGTATTCTAGGAAGTGATCAGGTGTAACAAAGGCAGAGATTTCTGAAGCCCTGGCGGTCAAAGGTACCTGCCAGTAACCTTTTAACAGGTCGAGCTTAGTCACAAACTTTGCAGCGCCAACCCTATCGATGCAATCATCCATCCTTGGTAAAGGATAGGAATCGGGTTTCGTTATGGAATTTACCTTGCGGTAATCGGTGCAGAATCGAAATTTGCCATCTGATTTAGGCACCAACAGACAGGGTGAGCTCCATGAACTGGAACTTGGCACAGCAAAACCATGTTCTAACAAATATGCAGTCTCTTCTTGCATTATTTCTCTCTTGATGGGGTTTACACGATAGGAATTCTGCTTAATAGGAGAGCAATCACCCACATCAATATCATGCTCCAACACTGTAGTTTGACTTGGCACATCAGAAAAAAGAGCAGGGAACTTTTTAATGAGCGCAATAACATCACTTTGACAAGCTTCACTCAAGTAACACAGATGAGACTTTAAATCCACTAAAAGCTTGGAATTGTCCAACCGAGCACACGATACATCTCGCATTCGCAGCCCATCATCCTCAGGACAGTATACGGCTGCCATAGCAGGAGAGATGGAATCAGTGTTTTTTTGCATATTCTGAACATCATCCTTTTGAACTACATCCCTCATTACATAGGCTTTTAGCATATTAATGTGACACACTCGGGTCTTTCGTTTTCTGTCAGGCGTATTAATGACATAATCAGTGTCACTTAATTTCTGCTTGATGGTGTAGGGACCTGAGAACTTTGCCTGCAATGGCGACCCTGGAAGAGGAAGAAAGACAAGCACCAAATCATCTTCCTGAAAACTTCGAAAGACACTCTTTTTATCGAAGCGGGTCTTCATTTTAACCTGAGTGCGGCCCAACTCCGAAAGTGCCACTTCACGAGCTCGGTGTAGGCGTTCTCTGAACGAATTCACATACTCAAGTACACTAGTTTGGGGGGTTGTCTCTGCCAGCAACTGTTCACGAAACAGTTTTAACGGGCCCCGCACAGTGTGCCCAAACACTAATTCGGCAGGACTAAAACCCAAGGATTCCTGAACGGTCTCTCGTACCGCAAACATGACCAAGGGAACACCCTCATCCCAATCTTTCCCAGTTTCAAAACAGTACGTACGCAACATACTTTTCAGGGTCTGATGAAAGCGTTCCAGTGCTCCCTGTGACTCTGGATGGTAAGCACTAGAAAGTTTATGCTTTACAGACAAACAGTCCAGAACCTGAGAAAACAGCTTGGAGGTGAAATTTGTACCTTGATCCGACTGTATCACTCTAGGAATACCAAATGTAGAGAAAAATTTGACTAGCTCTTTAGTCACATTCTTAGCCCTAATGGTACGCATAGGAATCGCCTCGGGATACCGAGTAGCAGCACACATTAGAGTCAGCAAATACTGATATCCAGACTTAGTCTTGGGTAATGGGCCGACACAATCAATAATAATTCTCTCAAATGGCTCCGACACAATTGGAATAGGATGGAGAGGAGCACTAGGAATTCCCTGATTAGGTTTACCAGCTAGCTGGCACACATGACAAGAACGGCAGTACTCTGAAACCGTTTTTTTCAAGCCAGGCCAGTAAAAATAGTGAAGGATGCGACTAAAAGTCTTGTTTACTCCCAGGTGGCCAGAGAGAGCATGATCATGAGCTAAACACAAAATCTGTTCACGATAATTATGAGGAACCACTACCTGAAAAACAGTCTTCCAGCTCAGATCCTTCTCTGATGGAGACCACTTACGCATAAGCACTCCATCCTCCCAAACATAAGCCACATCCTTATCTACTACTTCATCTTTTTGTACAGCCTCAGTGAGACATTTGACTAGAGACGGGTCAGCTTTCTGCGCAGCCGCCAGCTGTTCTTTGCCGGTTCCACACATAGACTCAAACTGGACTGCAACATCCTGGTCGAAATCACACCCCTTAGGAGAAACATCCTGCGCACATTCCCCTCTGTCAACTTTATCAGTCATAAAGGTTTCAGACACATCTAAAACATCATCAAACTTCCTAGCCTGAGCACGGGTTACCGCACAAGCAGTAAAAACAGAAGGAAACTTTTGGCCCACATCAACCCGCTCACAAAACCCAGACACCTCTGGCTTGTCCACAACAATGGGCTGAGGAAACACCTTACCACCAGCAATATCGTTGCCTAATATCAAACCTACTCCTTCTATCGGAAGCTGAGCACGTACTCCCAAACATACAACTCCAGTGAACAAATCAGATTGGAGGTAAAGAGAGTGCAAGGGAACTTTAACACAACCGAGTTCAATGCCACGGATTAGCACGCTAGATCCGCAGTATGACCGTTCTGAGAAGTCGAGTGCGCTCTCCACAATAAAAGATTGAACCGAACCAGTATCTCGCAAGATTGTAATCGGCTTCAAGTGTCCCTGTTCACCTGAGAGAGATACTGAACCGTTCATAATAAATGGGCAGTATAAGTTTGTATGCGAATTAATAGAGTTCCACGCAGAGGGCGCAATATGAACTAGAGCAACTCCCTTTGGTTTCTCAGATGGTTTATTCTGATTCCAGCGCTTACAATCTGCAATCAAATGACCCGGCTCACGACAGAAAAAACACACGCGCCTCTCTCCCTCACGAGCCACATTTGTATTACGAAACACACTCGAGGCTGCCTCTCTATTCTCTCGTTTTCCCTTACCCTTAAAAAAAACCCTTGAATCGTTTCTCACAGGAAATTCAACAGATGAACCATGTTTCTCTCTACACACAGACGGAGTAAAAACAGTTTTGTGCGTGAGCACAAATTCATCTGCCAAAACAGCGCCATTAGTCACGGATAAGACCTTCTGCTCATTCAGATACACCACGATGTCCTCTGAAACACAACTTTTAAAGTCCTCTAGCAACAAGAGTTCGCGTAATTGCTCAAATGTTGTAACTCTGCTTGCGGCACACCATTTGTCAAACAACACAGTTTTCTCGCGAGCAAACTCGCCAAATGTTTGACTGGAAATTTTCTGATGGTTTCTGAATTTCTGACGATAAGCTTCAGGTACTAATTCGTATGCTCTCAAAACAGCAGCTTTAACAGTATCGTAATTCAAACTTTGTTCAATAGGTAAAGATGTGCACACTTCCTGAGCTTTACCCACTAATTTACATTGCAATAACAGCGACCACAACTCTTTTGGCCAATGTAATGTAGCTGCTATGCGCTCAAAAGCGACAAAATACGAGTCTACCTCCGTCTCTCTGAAAGGAGGAACAAGCGTAATGTATTTACTCACATCAAAGCTGGTCACAGACGCACCAACAGAGGAGGTAATGGGTAGACTTTGATTCGGTGCAGGTGAAACTGGCAAACGAGGAGATGGTGGTCTAGATCTGGGCACAGGCACATTAGGTGGCAATTTGGCTTGTAGTTCCAACCTGCGTAAATTAAATTTGCTATCAGCCTCTAACTCCCGAGTCCGAAAGTGAAGAAGCTGTGCATCATAATCCTGTTTTTTTAACTGCAAGTCCAACTCTTTCAATTTAATAGCTAGCATAGGATCAAATCGGGAATGACTAGGATCTATGCTAGGAAAAGAAAAGGTATCTCCATCAACTGCTACCTCAGCACCCGTCCCAGTTACTCCCTCCACAGATTCATCAGGCAAAATTCTAGCCTCCACCAATTTGCTATACAACTTCTCTTTAACAACTTGTTTTCGCCCCTCCCTAGGAACAACAATATTAAAGAAATCTGCAATTTGTAACAAATCAGCTTTACGACATTTATTAAATTCCTCCGTGGTAGGAGACAACGTAAATGACGTTAAATCAAATTCCATGCTTACACTCCTCCAATTCGTCCCGCACCCAAGGAAAATTACCAGGCAACAAATGCATGTGAAACCAATATCAATTACCTTCATTGATATGCAACGGACGAGCCCCCAATTTATGTTACGATCCCTGGTCTAGGTCAGGGTGTAACATAAACAACAAAACCAATTCCTTTAGTTAGCTTGAGTTTATTGCTATTTTCTTGCCCTCTGAGTTGTTTTCAGGGCCGCATTGTGTTGACATTCATAAAACAATATCTTGAAAATACAGAATCAAAGAATCAAACAAACAGGGGAAAAGTAGAAGCAAGATCTTCAGGGGTGAGCTAATGCCAAAACAATAAACTAAACAGAACTAACTTTCCCACGAAAACTACCTTTCCTGTGAATCAAATAAAAGAAACAAAACATACAATGAAATACCCTATCTCCTTAACTAGCACAATAACCAGGAGAAAAATAACGGCCTTTCGGCCTACAAAGAAAACAAGGCACTCACCCCCTACGGCTTCTCAAATTAATCATAAACATACAGACACGATCACGGGCACTGGTGTGCTGGGTACAAATCACACAGTATCAAAGTAGTTACACAATACTCTGCTAACACAAGCTAAGAGCACATAAATCACACGATTGGGCTTCATTTTCACCGGCTGACAAACACACAGTACAACACCGGGGCAATCAAAGAGGCAGAGAGCCCCCTCTACAGGAATTCCGGGGAATTTATAGTCCAGGCCTCTTCTCTGATCCAACCACCCATAGCGTTGCATTAGATCCAGGACCAATCCTAAAGGAGAAGGAGACAGCAGCAACAACAGCAGAAACAACATAGCTGCATTACGTCACACCGTAACAGGTTGTTATGGACATTCCTGTAGTTTAAACAGTAGAGCATGCTGCTTGCAAAGCTAATGGGTCATGGGTTCAATGATAATTCAATAATATGACAAAGATGACATCCATCCTCCTGCCTGGTGTCAGCTGTGTGCCAGAATGTCCCACTGCGTCTCAGATCAGCCAGATGAAGAAAGCCGACTCACTCTGAGAGGGCTGTCATGAAATGAACTATGGTAGCATCCAAAGGCCTCGCAGTGGCAGGGGGTTTGATGCGAACCTGAAGATGCCTGCTCACAGAGACTCTAGATAATAAGAGACATGTGTGCATTATGCAGTGTCATGAAAAGGAGTTTTACTTAGATAGGATCAAATACAAGGCACTCAGGAAAGTGTAAACAAGCCTTGTGGTCAAGAAATCTGCACATTAAAAAATTGTATCATCTCTCTGAATAGAAAGGCTAATGGGACACACTAATAATATTTCCCCTTAAGATATATTATGTTTAAAAATGTTTTTTTTTTTTTTTTTACATAAGGACAAAGAAGAAAGCTGACCAATTATGCAATATTTTTTATTTGTATTTATTTTTTATCTAAAACACGTTGTAGAAAACAAAAGGAGATGTTTCAAATAATGTTCATGCTCCACTTTGCATACTAGCTTTAAAGTGCCCCATTATGCCATTTTAAAGGCTCCTGATTTTGTTTTGGAGGTCTCCTACAACAGGTTTACATACATCAAAAGTAAAAAAAAAAACTGTTTTATTTTCTCACAATATTGCACATCACCACATTTTTAGATGTCGGAAGCTACAGTACACACCCCATTACCATAACTGAACTTCAGCTCCGTGCGGAGGCTTCCTAAAGCTCAGCGATTGTACACACTGTAAAGACAGTAACGATGACGTGGATTTTACCGAGTGCAAGTCCAATGACGAAACATTGGAAGAACTAGTTATTCAACCCGAACCTCCATCGCAAGGACAACTTGAGCAGGACGGTTCTCAGTGATACGCTACTCAGTTTGAGGTACATTATGAGATGTTGCAACTGTAATTCCTCGCCATCAGCATTTACAAGTGTATGTCCATCAACAAACCCATATGTATATTTCTAATTTATTGCGCTGCACATTTGGGAACTGTATCAATAATGGTGCATATGTTCACCCTGCACCAACGTGAATGACTGATGTAACAAACGTTTGTAAAACAAATCTTGCTCCATCGTTTATCTTTACTCAAAGTGGTAAGAATGACAGACAATCTGCATTAATCAGCCCACAGCACAGCAGATGTATTTCAGTAAGACAATAATAACGTGAGTTAGCCGGAAACTTACACAATATAAAACACAAAACTAAGTATTTTAAACACCGTAGAAAATATATACATCAATAATTATTCATACTTACAGGTTGTGATTCAGAGGAGCAAGCTGGTCATAATAATTTGGATACTGAACCGTCTTTCAAAAGCAAGCGTTTTGCGAATCCCGGGTTAAAATCCGAGATTTGAGAAGAAGTCATCAGTAAAATGGCATGTTTGAGGGTGTGTCAAGTTGTTCGTGGGCGGCCATTGTACAACATAGACGGGCATTATGTAAATGTATCTTCTAGTGATGTAAAACTGTAAAGCAGTAGGATTCGAATAAAAAACGACTCGTATTGGCGGTTCAAAGTCGATTCTTTCTTTTGGGAGACAATAACTTTATTTATCGTGCACTTTCGACTTTACAACTTTGCAGAAGGTTTACATTCAAAAACAGCTATATTATACACTGCCTGAAAGGGAATATTCGAAAAACCATAACAGGGACACTTTAAAGCTTATATGAACTAAATTGACTGAATCTATATATTGAGAACTGAATCTTTATCTCATGCACTATATCAACCCGATCACACTAAATGCGTCTGTATAGCACGCAGTGTGTTTATCATGTAATTTATACGCGAAAATTTGTTTTTACGTGCATAGGATACGCATGGGTTGGCTAGGGTAGGTTTAGTAGTGGTGTGGGGTGCGTGTGTATTATACGTTTGGGTAGAATTAGTGGTGTGGGGTGCGTGTGTATTACACGCAAATGATAGCATCATATGCACGTAAAAACTCATTTTCGCGTATAAATTGCACGATAATACACAATGCGTGCTATAGAGACGCATTTACGTGAGAACAGGCTGACTATATAGACATTTACGCATGTCTACGCACCCTCATGTTGTTTACTGTTTTTCAAACAGAGTCCATGCAAGTCAACTGGGTCGAAAATAGACTATTGATACCTGCTGATATAGACTGATATTTACTTCCATGTAGGCACAGAACACACGTGATAGTTGAGAGTCACCTTTATTCCTTTCGGTGTGTTCAAGCGCAGTCCGAGACGAAGCCGACGAGAGGCGACAACACAGTCAGCTTTCATCGCTGGAGAGTTCTTTGACGTCGGCTTGGTGTGTCCCGGGCTTTACATGTCAGTCAGATGTTCTCCAACTTAACTTGAGTAATTATGATCTGACTGTCTGGAATTACGTATGGTCGGTGGGGAAACTCCTAAAATCCCTTGAGGGAAAAATTAAATCCTAAGCAGTTAATCCTGTCAGCAGCATTCAGGATAAGCATATTAGGATTCATTTTGGCATAGTAGAATAGACACTGCACTCTGTTTCGTAATTCCATGACTAAAGTCCGGCTTACATGCATCATTTTGTGAGGCTTTGGTCTAATGGTGCCAGTTCGCTAGTTTCTGATAAAGGTAAATATTAGATATGTTCCGACAGAGTAAGGAGTCAAAGTTAGATTGATGTTCCATCCCTAGGATGGTACATGTCAGTCTTACTGTGGACTGTGGAAATATTTCATGGGGGTTATAAATTATGAAGCCACTCAAAACAAAGCACAGGCAGACTCGATCTGTGGTGTGGAGGATTTCACGTGGCAGTCAGATGGAAGCTGAGCAGAATTATAATTGCTCTACATCTGATATATTTGTTTTGGTAAAGGCAATCTTATTACACCAACAACATTTTGGCAACCATATTTTTTATACATAAACAGGATTATTTGCACCTTAAGAATAATATTAAGATATTTACTTTTTTTTAAGAAATATGAGCGGTACTTCCTGTGCGTAGAGTGCGTTCATAGAGAAGAAGAAAATATTTCAATACTTTTGCGTTCCAGCGAGTGAATGCAAAGCTTTTCGTAAAGAACTCAAAAAGTTTACGAGCGAACGCAAAGTTTCTCAGAGAAACGCAAAACATTTGTGAGAGAATGCAAAACCACCATCTCATATTTTTTCCATCACCATGTCCCTTTAGTGGGTTCAACATTAACCCTTGTGGGGGAAAAAACACTTTAGCACTTAAAAAAAAGACATGATATACATTTAAAAGAATATACTTGAATAAAAAGATGGAAATAGATAAATACTCTAAATGTTCCGATCCAATCTAACTTGTAATGCTGCCCGAATCATGCACTGTTCCTTCGTTGGCCAGAGGAGAACTGGCCCCCGACTGAGTCTGGTTTCTCCCAAGGTTTTTTCTCCATTCTGTCACCTGATGGAGTTTTGGTTCCTTGCCACTGTTGCCTTGGCTTTTGGCTTGCTTAGTTGGGGACATTTAATATTCAATAATATTTTTGATCTGCCTTACTTAAGGTGGACGTTGACACAATTTTCTTTTAGAAACAAACTTTGTTGTATTATTTTCATGTTATCACTGTGAAGCTGCTTTGATACAATCTGTATTGTAAAAAGCGCTATATAAATAAAGGTGACTTGACTTGACTTGACTTGTGCACACTGAATGTAATATTTTCAGACACTTAATTGCATGTTGTTTATTTTCAATTAAATGAAACTATAAATTTATATTAAATTCAATTAGTCGGAATTAAGAGTGCTTTTAAAGACCAACTAAAGCATCTTTAAATATAATTTCATTATTACTTCTATTGACTTTAAAATATATGCTATTTTATTTTGACATTATTGCAAAGTGCACTTTTTAAGAGTGCACTTCATGAAAGTTCATGAACTTTTTAGAAATATTATACTATCTAGTACAGGTACAGGTTTTTTAAAAAAATCATAAAGTCATAATCACAAAGTCTGTTTACGAATGAATGTATTTTTAAGCAACAAAAGGATCGTCCCAGTATATAGTCAAGACATGAGGAAATTGAAAAATTTTGTTGACATTTTTTTGCCTCTGGGGCTTTTGATGAAAGAGCAATACAAGTTGTTTCTCTCAAGAAGGGCTTCTCTTCCATTGTGTCATCAGTTTTTTCTCAGCAGTGTGTGAAGGCTGGCTCCCCAAGCCAAGAGCGGGGCCTGATCCTCACCAGCACTCATAAATGTTTGACTGATATTCAGGCATGGCCACAGAGCAATGGCTTATTGTTACAGCTTCATGGAGAGAAAAAAAAACAACAACTTTCTAATAACCCCACACTACAGTGGAGCCCATGTGAGAGTTATCCAAAATGTTGAGTATGTGTGGCTCCTACGATTCTGCCTCAGGTGCCAGAGGATTTTTCTTTTAATAAAAATAACAGAAAAGTGAAGTGCTGTTGAAATTTGAATGCAAACACCTGTGAGGAAAAATCTCAGCATAGTTTTTAATATCCATTGCACATCCGTTACAAGAAAGGTATTGTGGCAGACACGGTAGTACCATGGTGCCTTAACGTGTAAATACCATGAAGAATATGGTAATCATCATTCACTGTGCCAGACTTTGTGACATATCATGTTATCATGTTGATAACATGTTAACATGTTATGTTAACATATCATGATATTGATATGATCAATATCATCAATATTGATGATACTCATATATATATATGAGTATCATCAATATACATATATATATATATTAGGGCTGTCAAATGATTAATCACGATTAATCACATCCAAAATAAAAGTTTTTTTTACATAATATATGTGGGTGCACTGTGTATAATTATTTTGTATATATATAAATACACACACATGCATGTATATTTAAGAAAAAAATATTATTTATATATAAAATATTTATATTTATATATAATATAAATTATATATAAATCTATATACCGTATATACATGAAAATATTTCTTAAATATATACAAGCATGTGTGTGTATTTATATATATAAAATAATTATACACAGTGCACCCACATATATTATGTAAAAAAAACTTTTATTTTGGATGTGATTAATCACGATTAATCATTTGACAGCCCTAATATATATATATATAGTATATATGCAGTATATATATATATATATATATATATAGTTTGTTTTTAAAGCTTCAATATATTTTATATCCGAAGAAGATAGTTTTGGACTTTTTATACACAGATTCTATTCTATTCTATTAAATAATTCTGTAATCATCTGAATATGCAAACCACAAAAATCCACAACATATATGTATTTTAAACATATCTATTCTATGCACTGTAAAAAGTAGTAACCTGCAATTGTTACCCTTCAGTGCGATTGCTACCTGTTTTAACTTATAGAACAAATGTGTGTTGTTGGTATAAAATGATGAATATAAGTTGGTTTAGTGATGATAAACTTTTTTTTACTTGAATAACCAGTTAATATAGATGTTAATATTTTTAGGTTAACTTTTTTCAGTGTGCCTTTTCAATAACATTGCTCTGTTTGTTTCAGTGTCCCATCGAATGATGCGATTGAGTGAACCTTAATATTTCCGCCACTCTCATTATTTGTGCAATTTAGATTGGTGACATTCGACACTTCACCTTTAAACAAAATGTTTTACTCTACCCGTCATTTAATAAGTCACATTGTTGTGGCCTATACGCTTTGCTTTGTCTATAATTCTCAATGTAATAAAATAGCTTATTGGAATAATCACATTGGCCAAAACTGATTGGGTCACTCACGAGTACACAATGCAGGCAGCCCAGACGAAGACATTCAATTATTTTTAGAGGAGGTCTAAATTTGATTGCATTGGCTTTATATTCCACACACTACACGAAATAGCAGTAACCCTCAGAAGTAATTTTGCTGGAACTAACGAGAGAGAGAGGGAGGACGCTCCTCACTTCAGCTAAAACAGCTTTGATGAACGACCGCTGTCCCACAGCGCACGTTGTCATTAGCCTGACACCAGATAGAAGTTAAGTCTTAAGAAAATGGAAAATTGATTTACCTCTTGCTTTGGAGCAAATGGTTAATTCCCTGGAATTCAGACCTCCTGCATAAACGTTGCAAGAGACACTGGCTGCAAGAGACTTTTTTTCTCTTCATCTTTCAGCAGGAATGACAATTTCAGCAGATGTTGTCTAGGTAACAAGTCAGCATGCATGAAATGAATGAACATCTAATTGAAGATTTGGGGAATAAGTTGAGTCTCTACAGTCGAACAAATAATTGAGTAAAGTTCTGCGTCTTTTGGGCTTGGGTTTGAGAAATAGGTGCTGTAAAAAAGAACACTAAAAGTTGAGTGTATAATGGTAAAATAAGGAGGATTGATTCCTGAAGACAAAGAGATATACTGTCTTTTGCCCCCCAAAATTGCATGTGCGCAAAATCTGTAATATTCTCCTCTTTGAGAGACACTTCTCTAGTAATAAACAGAGGAGATTGGGACTTGTTGTCACAACTTCAGTGAACATTTCTGAGGTTGAGATTATGTTTTTGAAAGTCAATACAGTATCAGTGTAGGCCAACATTTAAGAGTGACTAAAGGAAAGCTATTAAACATTTCACATTTCCACAATTATTGCATGGGAAACACATACGGTGAGGTACTCTGTTATAAGAATATCTCGTTTTGATGTATGAAATATTTAAGTAAAAAAAAAAAAAAAAAAAAAAAAAAGGAATTGTTATGGAATCACAGACTCAAGACAGGTTTTTAGTGGAGAAACAGAGATATTTTATAACAGCAATGAAGAATAGGAAATGCTGGTGCAAATCAGAGTTATTGCAGTATAGGGATGATGAATGGATGAGTTTACTGTCTTTGCAGGTGATGAAGGAGATCGTGGACCAGGGATGCACACACCTCGTATATAACACTGATGGTGAGTAGGTAATCTTCAAACAAAAACAACACTGGAGGCACGATGGAGATGGGAGCACACTGGAAATCACAGGAGAATCACTGGAGTAACATCAGAGCTTTGGAACACAGGTTAGTTTTCTCATAAGCGAGACCGGACAGTGGCTGCATCCCAAAACTGAAAAATGCTGGTTTCGGAGAACATACCAATGTATGAAGGCATCAAGACATGTCCGAATACAAAAATAGCTTTACTTCCCGTCTCATGAGATATCTTCATCTGATCGATTTTTGAAAGCAGCATAGATGTATTCTTCTCTGCCTTTGATATCCCACAATCCTGTGCTTTCCATTCTGTGACAGTTGAGCTAAAAAAATCAAGATGGCATCCGAAAGTTGCCAAAACCATGAAGGACACCCTTTTTAATCTTGCTTATTTATTGGAAAAAAATCGTATTAAATCCCAAATGATATCTAGCATCCTGCTCATTAACAACCATATAAACATTCACCACACTCTCTAGTCAGCTTGCTTACGATTCTGGAATTTATGGCTGGCTAAATACTTGAGAGGGCGTTCATGTCCAATTTTTAACTAGGAAACTCGTATTTATGATCATTTCGATAACACGTGAAGGCAGCATAATACCATTTAAAATACAGATAGCTATTCTGTAATTACTATTATATTATATATGCTAACCACAAAAATGTCTTATTTGGAAAATTAAAATACTGTCTAAAGTATAAAACAACATATCTGTATTTAAAACATACAGCTGTGGTCAGAATTAATGACACCCCTGGTAAATATGACCAAAAATGGCAGTATAAAAAATAAATCTGCATTGGTTATTCATTCAAAACAATCGACAAAATCTAACCTTTCATTGAAGTAAAAGAATTGAAAGTGGGGGGGAAATCACATTATGAAATAAATGCTTTTCTCCAAAACACATTGCTCCTTTTGACAATTAACATCTCTGAGTTTTCTCCTATAATGCCTGATGAGTTTAGAGAACACCTGACAAGAGATCAGAGATCATTCCTCCATACAGAATATCTCCAGATCCTTGTAGCGTCTGGACCAATCAGACACGCACAAATTATTCATTATATTTAATGAATAATCCAACAAACTCACTCTTCCAACAAAGTTCTATGAAATTTCCCCCACAAATGAAGCCAACACTGGCAGAACTCGGTGTCCTGTTACAAGACTGATAAGTTTTACGACCCAAAAGAACGTGCATGGACTTAATTCTTGCTAAGAAGGAGAAATGAACCCTTTTAATCCTATATATTCTATGTATATAACCATGTGATAAATGTATTAACATGTATCTAATGTTCTATCTCATGATTTTCCTTTATGTTGTTTGGTCTATGTTTTCTTGTAAACTCTAATGGGTTAATGTTTCAAACTTTGCATACTATGGTTAACCAAAATCATATGTGTGGCATATTTGGTCTCTATAACCTGGTACTTTGAAGATCGAAATGACTGTGTACATGATATGTCGATAACAACAACATATTAGTATTACAAGAATCTTTCATAGTTTCTTCATCGGCTACCACCCCTCCAGAGTGCACATGCAATGAGCACCCTTAAAACAAAGAGCAATAAACCAAATTTCCGCCTGGAACTTCCACCCTTCTTATTGGCCGAGCTAACCCTGAGAGGTTGGACTTTTCTCAGGTTATAAATTGCATCCACACCAGCCCTTGTGCTCTCTTGTCCTCTTAGCCTCGTGTGCTCTTAGCCTCTTGCTCTCTAACTCTCTTGGACCTTCCTGAGAAGTCCTAATGTGAAGATGAGGCTGAACTAGAAGTCCCTCAAGGAACCCAAGCTTGCGCCAGGCTGCGGCCTTGTCTTCCCATTCACCAAAGATCCTCTGACTCCCACTGGTTCTCTCTCATCAAAACCACATCAGCAAAGATCAACTGGAGCCTCAACAAATTGCATCAGGACAGTTTAATTTAAAAATGGACGAGACATGCAAGTATCAAACTTAGTCTCATTATTTGATCCATTAAGTATCCTTACCCCTTTTTAAGAAGCGCGTGTCAGAAATGGAAGCTCTAGCGTTAAGTTCTGCCAGGAAGACTCAATTGCTACGTCACTTATTACCTTCTCATCTATCCAATCGTGTCTAAGACTTGTGGTATAAAAGACCAGTACTTACACATGTCTGAGTTCGCAGATGCTGACGCTTTCATGCAGATTCAGCTGTTGAGCTCAGTAGTAGAACCAAACCATGTCTCAGGACACGCAATCAATTTGTGATTATTCCGATTCAGAGGATTTCGTTCAGCCATCTCCTTCTGCTTCACGTCGCAGTACCCGTATTCAATGCCGCACCTCTTTATGGGCGAGTTGGTCTTCCGAACTCATCCTAAACGCTCTCGAGGACGCCGGCATCCCTGTTAGCGAAGGAATTTCAAGAGAAGATCTTCTGCTCTTAGCCCAGAATGCTCTGGGCAATCCACCTGCATCTACTCCTCATCCAGATGCCGCTGTGACCACCGCCCAGCCGAAAAAAGCCAGTGGTAAAAGATCAGCAAAATCCACATCTCGCTCAGCTAAACGCCCAGCTCTACCGGCACAAGAGATATCTCCTCCGCATTCAGCTGTCTCTCTCGATACTAATCAGCTGCTTCTTTCTGCTGTTCACGATTTATCCCAAACGGTTAAAGGGTTACAGTCTAAGATGTCGGTTTTCGAAAATTCTTTTGGCATCCCTGACCACAGCCCAGATCCCATTACAACCCGGCCTTCATTTTCCGGTAGCATCTCAACAAACATACCTTCTACATCGGCCTCTCTGCCCGCTCCTCTCCTTGGGATTCAGTCGTCATCTCAAAATGTCTCAGCTCCACCGGCTTCTCCCAGCTTTAATCTCTCCTCATCTATACCAGCTCAAGCTTTTGGTAGGAGTTTCGTTCCTCCCGCTGCTGCTACAGTATCTCCACATCTCAGGTCAAATATTATCCAAGGTAAGGATATCAACTTGGCTTCCTTACTTCTCCCTTCGCCAGCTGCTGACAGAAAAATGGTGGACTGTGGTGACGTGGCAGTGCTCCTCAAAACTTCAGACCCGCGTTTGCAACGCAATTTATCGTTCGGAGAGTTCGTAATCGCCTTTAGCATTTACAGGGACACCCTATGCCAAGTTTTCCCAAATAGAAGGGAAGAGCTTGACCTTTATCTTTCGATGATGGCAGACTTTAACCAAAGGTACGGAGGCACTTTATTTTACGAGTACCATAAATCATTTTCTGCTAAATCCGCGTCTTGCATTTCACTCTACAATTCAAGACTTGACTGGTCGATCACTGACACTGAACTACTAGTTCGTCACTTCGGCGGTCAAAGAAGTTTGTCGTGTTCTATCTGCAGCGCTCACGGACACTCAGCTGCTCTCTGCCCGAAAGCTTTTACCAACCTTGATTTGGACGCTGTCCGTGGTTCTGTAAATGTAAGACGCAGCTCCTACAGCAGAGGTCGCCCTGCTGAAACATTTTATGACAATCCCATTTGCAATTTGTTTAACGAATCTGTGTGTTCATTGAATAATTGTCGTTTTGCTCATATTTGTAGCCTGTGCCGGGACCCGCACCCAAGATCTGTCTGCCCACGGCGATACAAACCTCAAACCAAAAAGAAAGCCCCTTTTCAGAAGAAATTCTGAGAAAACATCCATCCACACCCATCAACATCCAAAACCTCTCTAGCTACCTTTCTTCTCACCCCGATCCATCATTTGTTGACTATCTCATCACTGGTTTGTCCCAAAGGTTTAGGGTGGGGATACTCTCACCTCTCACCGCATCTTTTTCAGCAAAAAACTTGCAATCAGCTATGAACGAGCCCGGCGTCGTCTTTACTCTGCTCGAGAAAGCAGTCAATAAAGGAAATGTTATCGGCCCACACACCTCTCCTCCTTTTTCCCCTTTTAGGATTAACTCTATTGGCGTCGCTACCCGTAAATACTCCGGCAAAAAACGTCTCATTTTCGACATGTCTTCCCCTCATTCCAGCATAATACCAAGCGTTAACGAATGCATTCCGCTAGAACCATTCTCCCTTCACTACGCCTCGGTGGACAACCCAATACAGTTAATCAAGCTAGCTGGTCATGGCGCTTGGCTGGCTAAAGCAGACATAACAGACGCTTTTAAAATCATGCCCATACACCCTGCTGACTGGCCACTCTTCGGCGTTAAATGGGATTCAAAGTTCTATTTTGCAGTAAGGCTTACTTTTGGGTGTAGGAGCAGCCCTCATATCTTCAACAGTCTCTCGGAAGCTTTGTGTTGGATCCTGCTGAACGTCTGTAAACTTCCGTTCGTTTTGCATCTACTCGATGATTTCTTGCTAATCGATTTCCCCTCTCCACGTTCTTCCATTCTTGATATCTTAAAGCAGGTTTTCAGCGACGTCGGTGTTCCCCTCTCTTCAGAGAAAACTCTGGGCCCCTCCACTATCCTAGAATTTTTAGGTATCTCCCTCGATACGGTTAAAATGCAAGCCTCTCTTCCCCCAGAAAAGCTCATAAGAATCAGATCCTTTTTGGAAAAAATTTCTTCTCTACATGTCGTTTCGAAGCGCGATTTATTGTCCCTGCTGGGCCATCTAAATTTCGCCATGAGCATCATCCCGCAAGGCAGGGCTTTCATATCGCGTCTTCTAACAGCGGCTCATTCCGTGCCTGAACTCAGTAATCCGGTCCAGTTAGACGAGGGCTGCCGATCTGACATCACATTTTGGTCTCGCTTACTAAACGATTGGAACGGCATTTCTTTTTTCTATAACGAGGCTTTCGAATCGTCCGCAGATTTACATCTATTCACCGATGCGGCTTTCGTCTGTCGGGTTCGGGGGATATTTTCAAGGGCACTGGTTCGCAGAGAGATGGCCGGACGATTTCCCCAAATCAACATCCAATCCTCTCTCTTCAGCGCTATACGAACTATATCCCCTAGTTGTAGCTAGTGTAATCTGGGGTCCCGAGTGGTCTAGGAAACGAATTCTTATGTTTTGTGATAATGAAGCTACCGTAGCTATCATTAATAAAGGCAGATCATCTTGCCCGATGATCATGCCTTTTTTGCGTCGGCTAATCTGGCAATCTGTCATTTACAACTTTATCATCAAAGCTGCTCACATTCCTGGCCACTTCAATGTTGTCGCTGACGCTCTCTCTCGCTTTCGTTTTCAGACCTTCAAACGGCTCTGCCCCGCAGCCAACAAGGATCCAACACCATGCCCTCCCATGCTCGCCACAACGCTATATTAGAAGATTTGCTCTGCTCAGCTAGACTCTACATATCTAAAGGCGTTGCTCCCTCCACTCTCAAAGCTTATGCTTCCGCCTGGTATTCGTTTTCAATGTTTTGTTTCGCCTTCCAACTTCCTCTCTTTCCTATTTTGATTTCGACCGTTTGCTCCTTTCTCGTGTTCAATTTCGACAAACGTAATTTAAAAATCTCTTCTATTCGTAAACTACTCGCAGGCGTCCAATTCTACGCCAAATATTTCAATCCCGATTCTCCCAGCCTTTTCACCGCCACTCCTATTCGCCTTATGCTCAAAGGCATAGCCAAAACGTCTACTGTGTCCTCCGACAAAAGGCTGCCTTTGACGTTACCTTTAATCCATAGGTTAATAGTTTCAGTTCGCAACGGCCTGTTTTCCACTTATATTAACACTCTGCTAGAAGCAGTTTTTCTAACAGCTTTTTACGGTTTCATGCGTCCAGGAGAATTTACTTCACCTACCAATACATTCGATCCAGCCCGCGGTCTTTCCTTTTCAGATTTATTTTTTTTCCCTAATTTTTTCACACTCTTTCTTAAACATTCTAAGAACGACTCCAAAGGTTCAGGCGTTACTTTAACGATCTCTAAAACCAGTAGCGAATTTTGCCCCTTTTCTTCTATGGCTAAATTCCTTAAAGGAACACTTCACCCATTTGCATTAAGCTTTGTATTGTTAGAAACCCAGTCATATATTGTAATGATCGTGGATTTTTCCTTTATTTTTCCCTGAGATGGGAGGAATAAGGATTTAAGTGTTTTACTTCCTGCTTTTTATGACGTAAAAATCGTCATTTTGCGTCATAAAAAGCAGGAAGTCCCATTTCATTGAAAAGTGTAGAGACTACAAACACAAGCTCATCATTTATTCAGGGCGTGGGACTCACTCACGCTACAGACCTATTACAGATCAGTGGGTGGGACTTCACTTGCAGATACAGAAAGCAATATCAGCCATCTTGTTTGGAAGCTAAGCTGACAAGCGCTGTGGAGATAGGAAGTTACGACAATGACGGAAGAAACTAAACATGATATGGAAGAAGAGGATTTTGAAATTCTGCTGCTCGAATCCGGTGTTCGTGGCTATCTTTACGAGCCGCAGTATAGTGAAGAGCAGCTGAGGCTGAGGAGGAGCACAGGAGCCCGGACTGGCTCGCGCTGAGGCGGACTGAAGCGGACGAGGAGCCCGGACTGGCTCGAGCTGAGGCGGGCTGCTGGTGCGTGTGCTCTCGCTGTGCGCTACGGACAGAGTCCATCTGCTGCAGAGAATTTCAACGATCGCAATTTCTCCTGGACGAAATCTCTGGATCAGACGAGCACACGGACGTTTGTGTTGTGATGTGAACAATCCTAGTGTCGCACCGCATTTGTTCTGACTGGAACATACAGGTATCATGCAATAATTCACCATATAGAAAGAAATACAAACGAGGAGTAATTCGCTAATGAGTTTGCCAATGTAACGGGGTTCGTTGTTGTGGGAAGAATGAGACGGGAATCGGCGAACATTTAAACATTTTAATAGTAAAATAAACAAATACAAAACAAAAGTATAAGCCAGCAGCCCCTCACTGCTGGCCACACACAACAGAAACAAAACACACCATAAAATCAGGCCTGTTCCTCTCTCGATCTGGACTGTCGTCGCTCCTCGTTTTATGCGTCCGCTCCTCGGTGAGAGACGCGAGAGAGACCGGTGCGTCTTACAGATGTCGATCATTATCACTCACGCCACCGGCCTCGCGCCGCTCTCACGTCCCTCGTCCTGCTCGCCACAGCCAACTAACTATACATTTTGTGTGAAATGAATTTCTAACTCTGGTGGCAGCTCACGTTAGCCTTGTAGACGAGTGATTTATCTGATGTTTGCGCTGTTCTGGAGTAGTGGGAGTGGCTTGCGGAGCTGTGCAATGTGGTGCATTGTGGGAGTTGTTGTCTTTCATACAAATGCGCCCTAAAGTTATTTTCTGTCTTTTCTCGGTCAAGAGGGCACCAAATTCAAAATTTCTTTTACATGTCGACTACATATATGACCCACTTTCAATAAAGATTAATGTTGAAATGGGTGAAGTGTTCCTTTAAAATCCGTCCCAGACATTCCGGTATCTCTCCCCTCTTCATTCTACCCAACGGAGCACCTCTCTCTCAAAACCGGTTCAGGTCCTACCTCAATTCTGTTCTCAAAAGCTGCAGCTTATCCCCCTCTCAGTTCACTGGACATTCCTTCAGGATTGGAGCCGCTACTACAGCAGCCGAGCGTGGCATCTCTCCAGCTGCTATTAAAATCCTGGGCAGGTGGTCCTCCTCGGCTTTTGAATCCTACATAAGACCAGATTCAAAATCTATTCTCGAAGCTCAGCAAGCTCTCCAGTCATGATCTAGGTAAATTCCTATTTATCTACTGGTGGTGGTGTTTTTGCCAAAGTGGCTGGCACTTTTTATGATAGCATGGTTTAGCTACTAAACCAAGATGGCCTGCGGGCTAAGTGTCTGCTTTAACGGCGTTTCACACTATAGTTCTAGACGGCCCGCGGCCATGTGTTCCATCTAGATGGCCTGTGGCCCAGGTGTTCTTCCAAAAGATGGCCTGTGGCCCATGTGTCCTATCAAAGATGGCCTGTGGCCATGTGTCCTATCAAAAGATGGCCTGTGGCCCATGTGTCCTATCAAAAGATGGCCTGTGGCCCATGTGTCCTATCAAAAGATGGCCTGTGGCCCATGTGTCCTATCAAAAGATGGCCTGTGGCCCATGTGTCTTATCAAAAGATGGCCCGTGGCCCATGTGTTCTATCAAAAGATGGCCTGTGGCCCATGTGTCCTATCAAAAGATAGCCCGTGGCCATGCGACTCTTCAAAGATGGCTATATAAAATATATAAAAAAATAAAATAAAACAAAAAACCACACTAATTCTAATTTCTTTTCTATTTTAGGATCTCCAGGATTCACGACCGGTGGGTTTACTTCCTCTACCGTTCTTTGGGGGTGGGCTCCGTCCCGGTGGAATATTATTCCAATTATTATTATATCTTGCTGGGCTATCAATAAATGTATTTATTGTTACAGTATTTATTCTCCCGAGTCTTTCTGGTAGAACTAAACTGATGGTTTGCTCAGGCTGTTGATCTGCTGAACTTCAAACAATGCTATAACTTCTTGCTTTCCTGTATTCTGCTTCAGCTCTCTTTCCCTTGGTAAACTGTATGGATGTATGTGTATGTTAGAGTAGTTTAAATGTTTAGTCTAGTTAAGAAAGTCTTTTTCATATCACACGTAAAGTTGTCCGTGTCTCAAGCTCATATCTGGAGTCACTAATCATAGATCTTGACTACTTGCTCTTAGTACTTAGTAAAAAACACATTTCCCATGCCCCGGAAATGTACATTTCTATTAATTAATTAATAACCAATATTGAGTGTTCACGGGATGAACCGAGTAATTGGTTGTAATGTTAATGTAGCTACATCAAGTTGACCCGATTAACTGATCCAAATATTCATAATCAATTATAACAAGTTATGATTGATTATTAATATTTCATAGAGCTAGTTTGCTACCTCCTTCAGATTCCCAGATCCATGTTGGTGCTTCTTCTCTTCAGTTCAGCCCACTCATTTTCTATAGGGTTCAGTTTAGGGGACTGGGAGGGTCATGACAGAAGCTTCATTTTGTGCTCAGTGACCCATTTTGGTGTTGATTTTGATGTTTATTCTGGACCGCTGTCCTGATGGAAGATCCAACCATGGCCCATTATAAGATTTATAGCAGAAGGCGTCAGGTTTTGATTTTTGATCTGTTGGTATTTGCTAGAATCCATAATACCATGTATCTGAACAAGATGTCCAGGACCTCCAGCAAAAAAATAGGCCCACAACATATAAGATTCAGCAGAGTATTTAACCGTAGGCATGGGGTACTTTTATCTCTTTTTGCACCAAACACATCTGGTGGGTTTGCTGCCAAAAAGCCCTTTTTTTTGTTTCATCTGACCATAGACGCCGGTCCCGTTTAAAGTTCCAGTCATGTCTGACAATATGCTGGAGTTTATTTTTGGACGAGCGAGGAGAATTTTTCTTGAAACCCTCCCAAACAACATGTGGTTGTTTGATATATTATTTTAGGCTTTCTGACCCCAAGACTCAACTAATCTCTGCAATTCTCCATCTGATCCTTGAAGAGTCTTTGGCCACTCAAACTTTCCTCCTCACTGTGTATTAAGGCAATATAGACACACGTCCTCTTCCTGGCAGATTCGTAACATCTTTAGTTGATTGGAACTTCTTAATTATTCCCCAGATGATCAAAATGGGGATTTTCAATTCTTTAGCTATTTTCTTACAGCCACTTTCTATTTTGTGATGCTCAACAATCTTGTACTGCACATCAGAATTATTTTCTTTGGTTTTACTCATTGTAATAGATGATTAAGGAAATTTGGCCTTTGTGTTTCCTCATATTTATACTCCTGTGAAACAAGAAGTCATGGCTGGACAATTTCATGTTCCTAGTCACCCTGGTGTGCTAAAAAAAGGTAATTATTAATGGGAATATACTTCAGAGATATTTTACTCATAAAAAATTCTATGGGTGCCAATAATTGTGGCCAACGTGTTTTGGAGAAAAATATTTATTTCATAATGTGATTTCCCCCCCACTTTCAATTCCTTTAGGCTACTTCAATGACAGGTTCGATTTTTGCTAATTTTTTTAATGAAAGATCAAAAGGATAAACAATGCAGATTTATTTTTTACAGCCATGTTTGATCATATTTACCAAGGGTCTCATTAATTCTGACCACAACTGTATTACATATTATTAAACATATATTTCATAG
The DNA here is from genome assembly GCF_029890125.1 of Rhinichthys klamathensis goyatoka. Taxonomy (NCBI): domain Eukaryota; kingdom Metazoa; phylum Chordata; class Actinopteri; order Cypriniformes; family Leuciscidae; genus Rhinichthys; species Rhinichthys klamathensis. The sequence continues at coordinate 761,545 of NW_026606654.1, read as the reverse complement.
CTTTTCAGTAATTGTCAAGAATACTCAGACACAAGAACGAGATGATACATTGAATACACACAATGGTAAGTTTATTGACACTGCAGGAACTAAGCAGATGAGTAATGGCAGCAATATAATATAATTATTCTCAAAATATTATAATTTTAGGACAGAATTTGTAAGAAATCATTGTAATTTACAACCGTTTTGAACGAGGTGTTTGGCATGTTCAAAACCAGAGAAAACGCTATGCAGTTGGACATTTGGCTCAAATTCTTATGGTTTAAGAAGTTAATTTAACTTCATATGACAACTAGCCCCAGTGTCCCTTTTACATTTGAAATATAATTTTAGTCCTTACTCTATTTGTTCTATTTCTGTTCATGTAGCTCAAACTAGGCCTATGGCACTAGCAGTGTCAGTGTAATGTGATCAATCCCCAGGGAATACATGAACTTGTAAGCATGAAATACCTTAAAGTCGTTTTGAATAAATGTGTGTGACAAATGTATAATGCCAAGCCCCTGAAAAGGGTTCAGGCAACAAGTGAGAAATTACCAAACAATACAACAGTTCCATCTAGTGTTTGGTTTCAAAGGCTAAAAGAAAAGCTCATTTCCAGTGGATAATGTTGCTGCATTTTATTTGTACATGTATGCATGTGCTGTCTCTTTAATGTTTAATGCTCCAAGGTCAGAAAAGATAATAGATTTCTACTGGCAAAATAGGTCTGGTCTATGTCAAGGTGTGTTTTAACTAATTTAAAGGTTTAGATGCTATGGGAAGAATCAAGCGATGTTCAAGGACTTGTATTAAATGAATGTTTAAATACGTGTTGTTAGTGTTAGCATTCCCCAAACTGGAGGTCAAATGCTAATCGCTAAATGAGGTCTACTTTCTCATTAGCTATAGAGAAAAAAGACAATTAGCATTCATCTTTCAACGATGTTGCATACCATTTTCAGAAAAAATAAGAAACAGAAATTCAAATTACATTTTTATGTAACGTTTCGCATTCTACCATTGCCATTTTTTATTTACAGTAGTGGTGACTTCAAAATGACTCTTGAAAGACTAAGAGTTATGGCTTTCTTGGTATTCCAAGTTTATATTTTGTGGATGATAAACAAAACGGTCATATCTTAATTGCAAAATGTATTATCCAAACAACGAGACATTACATTGAAAATACGATAAATGAAGTAGTAATTGTGAGAACAAAAGGCACATTTAAAATACCAAAACACATAATGTGTTTAATAAATTGTAACGGTGACAACAATAGTGTGCAAAAACTGCAATAAAGCTTTTAGAAGGCAATATTAGTGCCTGGAATAAATAACATTTTTCGTTTCTTTGTTGATCTTACATCATGCCAACAGTCATTGGCTCACATTCAAGCACTCTTCAATCAATATACATTTTACATTTGCACTGCATTGTTTGGCACTTTGGGCCTTTCAGCTTGAAGTCCAGGGCAGTCAGAAGCCTGTGAGCATTAGACATCAGCCAGCAGTGAAGGAGAAGAGGTCAATTGAGCTGATATTTAATGTTTTCAGACCTGTTCTCTTATGAACCTTTAAAATGTTTTTTTATGCTGCAGCATCCAAGTGCTTACTAAGAACATATACCAAGCACATTTCTAGCTACTTACGCTATGTTTATTTTCTGTCCTTGGATTTTATTATTATTATTGTTATTATTTTTTTTTAAATTGTATTTACTAGTGAGCTTTGTTTTCCCCCAGTGAAAAGACTAGCTTAGATGGTTTTCAGGCCTTCCCGCTTGTCTCTCCAGCGCAGGAATTTTTTTTGATTATATACTAAAATATTTTAGTATTTTCTAATATTAACACGGGTCCTGAAGCTCTTGTCTGATTATAACCCTTCTTTTTCCAGTGATATTCCTCTGACCTTTTCTCTTTTGTAATGTCTCTCAGCCATCTCTTTTTTTTTTACAATCTTTCTTCAAATCTCACTCTCTCTTCTCCTTCATCACGAGAGGACACGCCCCCTACTGCTGATTGGCTACAAAAGTGTTTTGGCGCTCCGTGGATCAGCCCGATCCACTTTGTTTATTCTCCTATTTACACAGCCACTATGTACAAACACAATGTTTTTTTCAGCACTCGCACAGAACAGACATCCTTGTTCAGAGCCACTTTTTTAGACATGGTCCATTTTACTCATCTGCTTCCCTTAAAAAAAAAAAAAATAACAACAATAATAATTAAATCAGCTAAGCAGTACATTTTATCAGACACTGTATTAGCCATGGTTTATTTTTGCAGTTTTTTCCATGTCTTTATTTAAATAATAAAAAAAAAATTAAAAAAAAGGGGGGCTGCATCCAAAATCTGCGTGTGTGTGTGTATTATGGATGTAATCCGGACATAATATACATTCTAAATAATAAATTATATATAAAAAACAATTGTTCCAGGGGTAAATTGGAATTTACAATAAATCAAATTAAATAGGCTAAGTGGCTGAAGTGTCTATTTCAAAGCAGTTTTGCTGAGTATACTCTGTGTTCTGTTGTTAATGATTGATAATATTTGATGAATTCGGAAGGAACTACATACTACTCTTTTTTGCCATTGAAAGATATGGGGGAAATGGTAAATGTAGTATGCTATGCTAGTTAGCATACATTCTGGCTGCGTCTTGGGGACGTTGTTGCAGTAGTATGTTCCTGTTGGCGTATTTTGGAGAGGGGTGGGGGCTTTTGTTTTGACAGCGATGTGTCCCGGAAGTGCTTCGCTCAGACTGCCAACATCACACACTCGGCGGCTAGTTAGCGACCAGTGTGGCGATACTGCGGAAAAGGTGGCAGACTAGATGAGTTTACCGCGACGAAACAATGTTGCCGATTTAGGAACCACCATGTCTTCAACCGCGGCCTGAGATCAGAGAAGCAGACCATGACAACCGTTAACAAATCTGTTATTTTATGTGGTTATTCGCAGACTGATTGTCATGATTTTAGCCCTTGCTAAGCGTGACGTGATTCTGTGTGATTAAAGTTGAGATAATCGATCAGGTCAATGTACTAAGAGCTCCAAAACCGTCTTCACAGCAGATCAGCAGTGCATGTTCGTTTTTAATCGTGCGATTTGTAAGGATAGATGCAAACAACTTATTAGCTAACCGGCTAGCTAATACACTGACTGGCACCAAACATCGACCGATTGCACAGGATTTGTTGTTAAACTCCTGGATCTTCAGCAGAAATGGATGACTTCAGCTCCATCAGTCTGTTATCTCTGGCTATGCTAGTCGGTTGTTACGTGGCTGGAACTATTCCCTTGGCTGTTAACTTCTCTGAGGTGAGCTTGAACCCGAGTTGTCCATGTCTACAGTAAGTTAACGTTAGTTTCTTTAGGACAGGTGTACTCAATATTCAGTGTGAGCTTCGGGGTGTTTAGTTCTCTGCAGAAGAAGATGTGTTTGAAAATGCAGACATCTATAATATGCAGTGCTGAGGTTTTCAGAAACAGGTTTGAGATTTGCATTGATCTTCAAATGCTCGAGCAACCCCAAGGGCAAATGGTCTTCTAAGTTTGAATGTTATATCAACCTAAAGTTTATACTGTAGACACGAGCTGTTTAACCTGCCACCCACGCTGATCTTGTTTAAACAGGCGTCTTTTGTCTTAAAATGCAGTTCAGGTTGATTTTCTGGACAAGCTAATTTTATGGTTTATGATCCACCAAAATGTGTTGTTTTAATGACTATACAGTATAAATAGCAGTAGAATGTGCTCATACGCGGAATATTTTTTTTCTCATAATAATTTTCTACTGTTATATTAATAGGTACACTACAATTTAGAAAGGGTAGGTCACCTAAAAATGAAAGTTATGTCATTAATTACTCACCCTCATGTTCCAAACCCGTAAGGCTTTTTGTTCGGAACACAAATGAAGATCTTTTTGATGAAATCTGAGAGCTTTCTGTTGAAAGCTACGCAATTACCACTTGATGCTTGAAAAAGTTCTTAAAGGGGTCATATAATGGTACATGCACTTTTACAAGTTGATTGTACTGAAATGTGTGTTGGGAGTGCCTTTACACAACCATCATAAAATGATAAAAAAAATCCATCCAGTGTTTGTTTTAATCTCCTTATATGTTTTCCCCTGCCTCAAATCAAGCCGTTCGACCTTGTGACGTCACACGCTCGGAAGCCCCTCCCACGATTGTTGATTGACAGCAACGTAAATGGAAATGTCAAAATGTCAATGTTCCAACACAGACCCGCCCTCGCTAGTGAGCGAGCTGTCAACCATAGTCTGCGCGGTCATTGTTGATATGCTGGAGCACTGTCTATGAGCAGAATGGCGTCTAAGCGATTGTGGTGTTCTGTTCTTGGGTGTAATAACGAACACAGCAGTCATTTTAATGTTCCTAAATCTGAACCGCTGAAGACGCAGTGGCTGAGTTTGTTTTCGAAGGGAATATTCCCCACGAGCAACGTCAATGCTCTCATGTTTGCGCGAATCATTTCTCACCAGACTGCTTTATAAACGAGGGTCAGTATAAAGCTGGTTTTGCTAAGTACCAGCTATTCGTGTTCCTGCTGAATCTCCAGAAGAACTGAAGTGAGTGTAACGTTTTATTAAACTTTATCTTAATATTTATATTAATCTTTGCAAATCGCTAGCTGCACGCTTCACAATGAATGCGTCTAAAGGTTTACACTTAGGGTACATTTACGGCATGTTTTCTATGTATGATGTTCTCAATATAATTCATAATCCCACGTTTATACTGAACAACGCGTTATGGTTATTGTGTTATTGTGTTACAAGTGGTGTACGCACAGAACAGAGAGGCAGGGTGAGCAAAGCTCATTATCATTTAAAGGCATATGCACTGAAACGCCGTGCTGAAAACAGAGCTGTTTTTGACCAAGTAAAATAAGTGTTTTCTTACAATACTAATGAGAATTTGTAATTAAAGTATATTACAAACTTTTAATTTAGACCCTAAAGAATCATATTAGCTTGTACAAAAAGGGCATTATATGACCCCTTTAAAGAGATCGTAAAACTAATCTATATTAATTGAGCGATTTAGTCCAAATTTTCTGAGACATGATCGCTTTATATGATGGAACAGATTTAATATAGTATTTTATTCGCATCAACGATCATAAACAGAAGCTCAACCGAGCCTGCTTGACGCGTGAGAACAAACCTCTTGCAGAAGCTCAAACGTACAGCGTAACACGAGAATGAACCTCATTGGTTCTTGCAGAAGCTCAAACGTACAGCGTAACACGAGAATGAACCTCATTGGTTCTTGGTGAAGCTCAAACGTGCTGCGTAACAAAAGAATGAACCTCATTGGTTCTTGCTGAAGCTCAAACGTGCTGCGTAACACGAGAATGAGCCTCATTGGTTCTTACTGAAGCTCAAACGTACTGCGTAACACGAGAATGAGCCTCATTGGTTCTTGCTGAAGCTCAAACGTACTGCGTAACACGAGAATGAACCTCATTGGTTCTTGCTGAAGCTCAAACGTGCTGCGTAACATGAGAATGAACCTCATTGGTTCTTGCTGAAGCTCAAACGTGCTGCGTAACATGAGAATGAACCTCATTGGTTCTTGCTGAAGCTCAAACGTGCTGCGTAACACGAGAATGAACCTCATTGGTTCTTGGTGAAGCTCAAACGTGCTGCGTAACAAAAGAATGAACCTCATTGGTTCTTACTGAAGCTCAAACGTACTGCGTAACACGAGAATGAACCTCATTGGTTCTTGCTGAAGCTCAAACGTGCTGCGTAACATGAGAATGAACCTCATTGGTTCTTACTGAAGCTCAAACGTACTGCGTAACACGAGAATGAACCTCATTGGTTCTTGCTGAAGCTCAAACGTGCTGCGTAACATGAGAATGAACCTCATTGGTTCTTGCTGAAGCTCAAATGTACTGCGCAACACGAGAATGAACCTCATTGGTTCTTGCTGAAGCTCAAACGTGCTGCGTAACATGAGAATGAACCTCATTGGTTCTTGCTGAAGCTCAAATGTACTGCGCAACACGAGAATGAACCTCATTGGTTCTTACTGAAGCTCAAACGTACTGCGTAACACGAGAATGAACCTCATTGGTTCTTGCTGAAGCTCAAACGTGCTGTGTAACATGAGAATGAACCTCATTGGTTCTTGCTGAAGCTCAAACGTGCTGCGTAACATGAGAATGAACCTCATTGGCTCTTGCTGAAGCTCAAACGTACTGCGTAACACGAGAATGAACCTCATTGGTTCTTACTGAAGCTCAAACGTGCTGCGTAACACGAGAATGAACCTCATTGGTTCTTGCTGAAGCTCAAACGTACTGCGTAACACGAGAATGAACCTCATTGGCTCTTACTGAAGCTCAAATGTACTGCGCAACACGAGAATGAACCTCATTGGTTGCTGCTTAGTCTCACGTAGCCAGACCTTCAGACTGACGGGAGAAGTTCTGGACTCTATCGCAGCTTTTCTTGGCCAAGGACCGCGCAAGAGGACGTTTGACTGACATGTAACGCGACCAATCACAGTTCGTTTTGTTCCGCATCATGTTTAGGGGCTTGACAATATAATGTCGATGTCCCTACAATAACAGACCGGCGAGCATCTAATAAATTATTCATTCATAACGTTGTGCAAGTTTACTGCAACAATGGAGCCGCGAATTTCACTTTTGAAAATCCAGCGTTTAGTTGATCCTGGTAAGCGCTTATCGTCTTAGCTGTAAACACAAAAGGGCTGCAACAAACGATTATTTTGATAATCGATTAATCTAACAATTATTAGAACGATTAATCGACTAATCGTCGATTATTTCGCAGACTAATCAGTAAGTTTGGAACGATTATTCAGCTTTTCCAATTAGTTAAAACATTGAGTTATACATATTCTAACTATAATATAAAAAAAGAAAATCACTTCAGCTTTTGAAATAGTTGTTTTAATGAACTTTGAGCCAACTAAACAGGTCATTCTCTTTAAGTTTTCAGATTTCGGTCCAACTCAAATCACACACAAATGCTCTCTAAGCATTGTTTAATAGGCCCACTGCTTTTCTTAGAACTGAAACAGAAAAAGGGACATTTACTTCAGGACACAAAGAATGGTAAAATATTAATCTGCAAACAATTATTATAAGTATAAAATTACAATCTTTTTTTACATGACAATTGAGCTGACAGAGACGTTCTCATTCACCTTTTAATTTATAGTATGATAAAGTAACTGCCATGATATTCTTCCTATATCATTGGAAGGATATAACATCTCGTTTTGTAAGTCTTCATGATTATTGAACAAAATACAGGCAAGTGATAAGACTATAATAATACCTAATATACTAATAGTGTTACAATAATAAAAACAGCCCTGACTCCTAAGCTCGATCAAGCTTTATTCTATGCAAAATAAGTCATCACATTACTGTAATTATATTACTATTGATAATATTATTACTATTATTAGTAGTATTGCATTCTCTAATAAAGAGAGATTTACCGCTGGTTAGTAAGCTCCAGCTGGAGAACACTCACTTCTCACCGGCTCCTCTTTTGCCGGGATGTTTCCTCTTGCACTCCAACATGCATGTTGTGCTTTTTCACGGGAGAAAAGCAAGTTCTGCTTTGCATGTATTGCACACGACAGCATTCTTGATTTGAAGTTTTGTGAAACTTTCCCAAACCTAAACCTTGCTAGTTCGGATTCGTTTGCACTGTCATAATTCGCGCTGTGTTTTCTTCTACCGCAATAGCATTTGTAAGGGCTGCACTACACTCTAGCGCTACAGCGGCGTAGCGGTCAAATCGCGATATTGCAGGCCCGACTACCCGACAACAAAGATATTTGTCGACAAATTTTTATTGTCGACATTGTCGACAACGACGACTAATCGTTGCAGCCCTAAAACACAACGGCTTTCTTCCACGAGGGGTTATGGCCTCATGGCATTTGTTTCCAGGCGGACCGATAAAGAACGCGACACACACGCGTCTCCCGGACATCCTGTAGAATTCAACCAATCAGATCGCGACTTCGAAACTCCTGAAGTGTTTCCAGAAAAGGGTGCCATATGCATCAGACGTTCAGCCAACGGTCCGTGGCCGTGAGGCTGAGACTAAGTGCTGCTTAACACGAGAATGAACCTCATTGGTTCTCACACGTCAAGCCAACATGTTTGAGCTTTCATTTACCACAACTGATGTGTGATTTGATGAATGTTTATATGCGAATAAAAACCTAAATTCAATCTGTTTTAAAGTGACCGAGTCTCTTCAGACAATTTTGACTAAACTGCTCAATTCATATGGATTAGTTTTATGATCTCTATATGAACTTTTTGAAGCATTAAGTGTCAGTTGCGTAGCTGTCAATGGAGGGACAGAAATCTTTCAGATTTTATCAAAAAGATCTTCATTTGTGTTCCGATGATGAACAAAAGCCGTATGGGGTTGGAACGAAATGAAGGTGTGTAATTAATGATAGAATTTTCATTTTTGGGTGAACTATCCCTTTAATATTTTGTGATGCTGATAATCTCAAAATGGCAAAATACAGCCTTTTTTTAGGTTCAAATGAAGTTTATAATTCAGAAATGTGATTGTACCTGCTGCATGCCTCTTCTGATGAATATATGTTAATGATATCTGGGTTATTCACATGAAGATGACCAATGTTAACCTCACACCTAAATACATAAAGTGTAGCCCGTATGCTTACTGATTCTGCGGTTCGTGTTCTGTCTCCAGGAGAAGCTGAAGTTGGTGACGGTGTTGGGAGCTGGGCTGTTGTGTGGCACTGCACTGGCTGTCATTATTCCAGAGGGAGTTCATGCACTCTACGAGGAAATGCTGGAAGGTGACATTCAAGTTCACACTTCGGTTAATGCATTGATTCCTTTTCTTAATAATGCAGAATGTATATCAAAGTTTTGGGCAGAGTTCTCCCATGCGTAAATCCAAAACTGATATCTAGAAGTCTATCTGCAGGAATGCGTTTATGTGTGGTAGACATGCTACTTTAAATTATGAGTAGCTAGTAGCTTTACAATCTAGAGTAGTTAAGCTATAGTCAAGCTCTTTTTTTTTATTATTGCTTCACTTTAAACTACTAACAAAAGGTTTCTGGCTATTTTGTAGTTATCTATATTAAATGCATGTGATTATATAAATTCTAATTGAATTAGACCTGTATTATTTCTGGCACAAAAGAGCAAGGATTTTTTAATTAATTTTAACGGGGCTATATGTAAGAATTTATGTATTATCATTGTTTTATTGCCAATGTGTGGACAGCATGTAATGAAACTTAAAAATCTACACCTTCCCCGGTTTCCTAGGTTGTCTATGCAAAGCCTGTAGACAAATGTGTATGTGAAGGAACATCAAACCGTTTTGATGTGTGACGTTTACGTGTGCTCCCGAGAGCCTCTCTTCCGTTCAATGGCACATGAAATGAGTGATTATACAATGTTCAGGATAATGCCGAAATAAATCAATTTTCTTTGCATAACATATTGACATTGAAGCCATTTTCATTGCATAACATATTGACATTTATTCAAACTAACTATAGTCTCATGCAGCCAGATCTGTATAGATCTCAAATATACTTTATAATCAAACTATCATATCAGTGTAATTTTAATGATCTCATCTGTCGACATGATGCCGGTGAATTGCGGAGCTGGTGCAAACATTTCCACATCTCTATGATCAGATGCTTTCTTAAAGGGATAGTTCACCCAAAAATGAAAAATTGACATTTACTCACCCTCAAGTTGTTCCAAATTTCCGAGTTTCTTTCTTTTGATATTTTGAAGAATGTGTGGCCATTGACTGCCATAGTTGGAAAATAAATTTTTGGGTGAACTATGCCTTTAAAATATTGTAGCATTTAGCTGCACCACTAATTCGCCATTACTGTCGTTAAGGTAGTAGTTCCAAAACTCAGTTTGTCCCCATCACTGATGTTATGTATGAAAGACTTCTAAAGCTGTACTGATTCCTGTTTTGGTGTAGGTGGGCACCACCATGGCCATGGGCAGGTGGAAGCAGAAGTTTCTGATCAGAAGGTTGCAGACGGAGTGGTGGGACCCAGCAGTGAACACAGCCACAGTCACGAGCAGCTCCACGCTTACATCGGCGTCTCTCTGGTGCTGGGCTTCGTCTTCATGCTGTTGGTGGATCAGATCGGCAGTGCTCACATGCACAACAGTGATGGTCCGTGTTGACAGATTAGAATGGTATAAACTGATGGCATAATGTGTCTGAAACTGTTCTCTCCACACTTTTAGATCCAGAAGCAGCGAGGACTGCTAGCTCTAAAGTCACCACTACGCTTGGCTTGGTTGTCCATGCTGCAGGTAAAACTGATTGAAAAAACTGGTAACCATACATCTTTAATTTAGAGATGCACCGATTACAATTTTCTAGGCCGATTCCGATTTTCATTGAGTTTGACCTGCCGATACCGATTTTAGCCGATTCCGATTTTATTTTTTCTAACCACTTTTTTTATTTTCAATATTTGTGTTATTTATAAAACACCATATACTTTTACCCAAACTGAATAATAAAAACAAGTTTAAATGGGTAAATTTTCTATAAATATTTTCTATAAAGAGTCTTCATTTTAATTTCTGACAGTTTGACTCCAGTTCTTGTTAAAACACACTAGACATGCAAATTCTGTGCATTTTTGGCACTTTTTGTGTGAAATCATATTTATTTTGTCCATCAAAAGTGTGCTTTCACTTTAATTGAGCGTGAGCAGCGCAGCAAAAATAGACTCGGCTATAAAAATGTGATGAAACCCACCACATGGTGAAATTTGACATATTACAGGGTTTTGAGACCATATTAAAGCTGGGTTCAAGCCCTTTCCAAATCTGTTTTTATTTCTTTTATCATTTGTCTGTAACAAACGTTGTGGTTATCTGAAGTCGGCTGATCGCTATGATTTTCAGAAACGGAATTTTGAGAAAAAAATCGGTTTAATTAACTGTCACGTCCTGCTAGCGGGGACGACTGTCGCTCTTTTTCTATTGCCTTTTTTTCATATCACATATTTTAGTAATCATCATAGATTAGGTATCATTCGAAAGCTTACGAACTCAAAATTCATCCTGTGAAAACCGTTTTGAAATTGGACGATTGAGAGGCGAGCAGGGTCTTTTAGGCGAGCAGCTTCAGACTCTGTTGTTCTCTTGTGCTCCGCATCACACCACACGATAACGCTGGATAAAAAACCTCTGCTCCGCCATGCGTGTTCTTAAAGAGAAAGACAGTGTTTTCAGCTTGCCACAATAAATCGCTTTTTTTCTGCACTAAACTAGTGAATTTTCCCAAGATATATTCAGAGATGATAAACAAGATGTTATAGAATAATAATTTATTGAAAACCCAGTTTTGACAAACTGACATTCAATCTATTTTTAGACCTTACTGAAAACTAGGGGTGGAACGGTACACAGAAGTCACGGTTCGGTTCATACCTCGGTTCAGACATCACGGTTCGGTACGATTTCGGTACAATGGAGTGAAAAGCAAAGCAAAAATGCAGAAGGCATTTTTATAAATGTCTTAAACCTTGTATTTTTTTAAATAAGTTTTATTAATAAAGGCATAGAACCAGTTTATTTGTAGTGCACTGACAGTAGTTTTATATAATTAGTTTATTAATTAAATTATTAAAAAGACGAAAAGACCTTGAGATATGTTTGGTAATTGTACCTGAATGAATTTAAAATTAATTTGCTATTTCAGATCAAGATATTTGTTTTCCTTCATTTTAATTAACTAACTTTATTCTCATCTGAATTATAAATAATTGATTTCCGTATAAAATAATACTACCATAAAAACTTTTGTTAACAGTTGTAGGTTACAGTTTGACAAGAGTTTAGAGTGTGACAAAAGCACAATGTTGTGTTTTATTGCGAGTGTACACAAATATAAGTAAACAATTTGCAGTTTTAATGATGTCCTGTATGAAAAAAATGACGGAGTATGTTTTTACGTTTCCACTGTTCGATCGCCCGTGCCTCTCTCTCTCACACACACACACACACACACACACTGTTCATCGCGCGATTCGTGCCCGCGCCTCTCTCTCTCTCTCGCACGCGCGCGCACACAAACACACACACTGTTCATCGCGCGATTCGCGCCCGCGCCTCTCTCTCTCTCGCACGCGCGCGCACACACACACACACTGTTCGATCGCGCCTCTCTCTCTCTCGCACACACACACACACTGTTCATCGCGCCTCTCTCTCTCTCTCTCGCGCGCACACAGACACACACACTCCTGCATTGCAATCTTGATCGCAGCCTGTTCATTGCTGCGTTAACAGTCACACCAAAAGCGAATAGAGCGAAATTTATCGCTATTTAAGAGGGTTTTTTTTTTATTTGTACCGTGTATTCTGCGTGCAAATTCGTGCACCGAACCGTGACGCCCGTACCGTTTCGGTTCAATACGAATACATGTACCGTTCCACCCCTACTGAAAACGTACCAGCGCGACATCCGACGGGTTTTCCCAGATCGCATCACAAATAGACTCATGCGACACTCCTGCTCGACGCTCACGCGCTGCTCCAGGTGGGAATGCACTCGTTGATTAACATGCACGCCGGAAAAAATGAGCGCCGCTTGCGGTGTGAAACGGTCGTAATTCGCAAGGTTTCCTACATCTAGGTTCTGTGTGCACGTGTGATGCTGATTTTGCGTGATGTTAATCATGCGGCGCCCGAGTGCATTTGACCGGCATAAAATCGGCATATGTCAGACTTGACCGCCGATCATGGCCGTTCACGTGAAAATCGGCCAATTCCGGTCACCAGCCGATCAATCGGTGCATCTCTACTTTAATTGAGATATCCAAATGTGTTCTATGTAGTATGTTATTTTGGAAGCTTCAGATTGTCATTTTGTCATATTTGTAATGCTGTACACTACCGGTCAAAAGTTTGGGAAAATTAGGTGGGTTTTTTTCCGTGTTTTAAAAATAACTGGTTTCTATTTGAATACATTTCAGATGTTATGCACTTGAAGGCTGTGTTTATTTGATAAAAATAATTCAAAATACTAATATTCTGAAACGTATGGTAGTTTATATTAAATAACTGTTTTCTGGGTTTATATGCCATTACTCCAGTCTTGAGTAATATCTAATATGCTGATTTGGTTCTCAGTTGTTAGCAAATATATTGGTGCTCAATTATTAATAATGGTTCTCATTAATATCGATGTTGAAATCAGTTTTGGCTGCTTAATAAAAGTACTGTTTTTAACATCGATAATAAAAAGAAATATTTCTTGAGCAATAAATCAGCATATTAGATTGATTTCTGAAGGATCATGTGACACTGAAGTAATGATGCTGAAAATTCAGCTTTGCCTTCACAGGAAAAAATATATATATCAAAATATTTTGCAATAGAAAACAACTCTTTTGAATTGTAGTAATATACATTTTTTTACTGTATTTTAATCTAATACATGCAGTCTTGGTGAGCATAAGAGACTTCTTTTAAAAACATGAACAAATCTGAATTATTCCAATCTTTTGAGCAGTAGTGTATATTCTGTGTTCTGTAAAATCTGACCAATAATCATATTTGATGTATCTGTGGCTCCAGCTGATGGTGTTGCTCTCGGAGCTGCTGCATCCACGTCTCAGACCAGCGTCCAGCTCATTGTGTTTGTGGCCATTATGTTGCATAAGGTACAGTCAACCTTAATGAAGTTAATGCACTTCTACTCTAGCTTGTGTATTACTCTAGTGTTCTGTGAATATAGTTATGATAACCTGTTGCCGCTGTTTCTCATTTGTATCGATTTGTTTAGAAAGACCTGCTGAATGACTAAATGTAAATGTAAGCGCCTTTCCAATTGTGTTTCCAAATAAATTCTCCAAATATTTCGGAACGTAAACACAATATATTATAAATGAGTAAAAGCAAAATAGCATGTCAGTCCAGTCTTCAGTCACATGATCCTTCAGAAATCATTCTAATAAACATTTATTCTTATTCTTATTTATAATTCTTTGATAAATTGAAGTTTCAAAAGAACAGTATGTGTGGAATAGATGTTTTTTTGTTTTTTTGACAATGTTAAAGACTTTACTGTCATATTGATCAATTTAAATCTATTCATTTCTTTCAACAAAAAAATCTTATTGACTGGCTATAAATCAATACAGCTATATTTTACATGATTTGTTTTTTTTAATGAACTGTGTAGCCTTATGAATGTGTTTCTTATGCATTGAAAATGCAAATTTTTTATACTTATTTAAATTTAAGTCTATGACGCTATTTATTATATTTCAGGCTCCTGCTGCATTTGGACTCGTCTCTTTCCTCATGCATGCGGGTTTAGAAAGAAACCGTATCCGGAAACATCTATTAGTCTTTGCCTTGGCTGCCCCTGTTTTGGCCATGCTCACCTACGTAGGACTCAGTCAGGTATGTTCAAGTATTTAAATAAAACAGACAGTATTTGTAAGCCTTGTTGGTGTCAAATACTACGTCATTATCAACCGTTGAAGTTCATTTTCTATACTCAAGAGCGCAAGTGCACACACATATAGTACCCGGATGTGTTCTTGATATCAAGGATGCATCGAATGCAGACTTGAGAGAATCGAACTGTTGGAAATTTCAGAAGACTATAAAAAAAAAATAAAAAAAATTGTCATCATTTACTCAACCTCATGTTGTTCCAAACCTGTATGAGTTTCTTTCTTCTGTTGAACACAAAAGATATTTTGAAGAATGTTGGTAACCAGACAGTTCCCTTTAATTCACTATCCCTTTAATTCAGATTCCTGTTGCAAGCTCACAAATATGTGACGACAAGTAAACATTTGTCATTTTGTTTTGCTTAATTTTAATAAAGTGATAAAGACCTGGAGAAAGCCTGCAGTGTTTTAATTGGCATATTAAAAAAGAATCTCAACATTGACAGAGCACAAGTAACATTAAACATACATACTCGTTTTCAGAAATGCATGCGGTAAAATAAAACGACATAAAATAATATGAAAATGTTTTAATAGGTTATTTTTAATATTACAATTTGCCTCAAGCAATTCAGACACTAATTTATTTAAATATGTGCTGAATTGGAATATAGGGTTTTATGTCTACTAATTACCTCATACTGGCACAATAACTAATATAACTTCAGATGCTTCACCAGGGTTACATAACAACCATGGAGGCCCACGCTATGTTTTTCAGATTGGCCCGCAGGCATCCCACATCCCATCGCCATGGGAACAGCTGAGTGGAGATTACTCACCTCTTGCTCCCCTGCTATGAAACGCCCCATTATTCTGTTTCTTTAGACAGCCTGGAAATCATCGAGAGATACAGTGCCATTTTTACCGCTGGGACGCCAACAATCATGAATATTTAATGTTCACCAAAAAACGTTTCCACCTCTCTGACTGTGTCCTAGATTCACTCTTTATCTAAATGCCCTGATACGCTTCAAGCGAAATCGAAGAACAAGTTGAAAATGGCGTCACAGCGGTTCGTTCTTCGGTTTCGCTTGAAGTATCTCAGTGCCTTTATAGTAGAAAATGAAGTTGTACTTATGAAAAACGGTGTCAGTCACTCGTTTAATTTGATTTTAAGCAATCGATTGTGTAAAGTGTAGGGATGCACGATATATTGGCCATCATATCGGTATCGTCCGATATGTGCATTTGGTAACGCTTCCTTTTACAGTACTTATGTGTACTTACAGTGTACTTACCTAGAAAGTACTGGCTAATATAAGGTAAGTACATGGGTTAGGGGTAGGTTCAGGGTTAGTACCTAGTTATTACCCAGTAATTATAATTACTATAATAAGTACATGGGTAACAGGACTGTAAAAGGAAGCGTTACCTTGCATTTTTAATGTTATCATTATCGGCCCAATAAGAAATTTCAGTTGATAAATAATGGATTATTTCCTTTGGTTGAGACATTTCAGATGTGCACTGTTCGCCATGATGGTTTTGAATTGCTTGAAATATGATTGTAATCACTTCAAAAAGAAAAATATGATTAAGTACAACGTGCAGTGGAAGTCTGTCAAATAGGCTACATAAAATTATAAGGAGAACATTATAATTGTGTGCTTGGGACATGGCTTTTAATGGTGAGACTTTTGTTTTTGTAATCAGGCTATCAAAAATGATGTAAAGATTTAGATTTGGATTTATCTGCCAATATATCGCTTATCAGCTTTCAAATAAAAATAATTATCGGCCAAAATGTTCGTATCGGTGCATCTCTAATAAAGTGCTAAATAAATAAACGTGACGTGACTTTACTAGAGTGCCGAATTGCAGATCTCGTGCAAACATCCACGTTGCTTTGATCATATATCATTTTCTTATGCTTTATTAAAAAATTGCTTGCTGTTTTCACAATTTGGTTGTTTATTTTGTTATTGAGAGGAAAGCGTGCAGCACATATTTACATATTCATCTAAACGTCGCTCGGTATCGGATGTTTAACAGTTTTTTGCTGCTCACCTGTCAAACTCTGTTTTACCCCTAAGCAAAGAACTGAAAAGAGCTTCGCCGTGAGTATATCGGGCCCTTAACCCTTTTCCTCTTCTTCTATCCAGAGCAGTAAAGAGGCACTATCTGACGTCAACGCCACCGGTGTGGCCATGCTGTTCTCCGCCGGCACCTTCCTGTACGTGGCCACGGTGCACGTCCTCCCGGAAGTGGGCGGCATGGGCGGCCACAGCCACACGCCCGGGGCCGGCGCAGGGAAAGGACTGAGCAAAGTGGAGGTTGGAGCTCTGGTTCTCGGATGTCTGATACCTCTAGTGTTGTCCATCGGACACCAGCACTAGTGTTCTGCGCTTCAAGCCACAGGTCGGAAAAGTGCGAATGGAACTTTGAACAGCTTTGGCCAAACAACAACCTCACAGAAGCGCTTTGAATCATGCCTCTGTCAGTTTATTCAAGTCGGTGGTTGGAGTGAACGCAGGAACTTTGCAGTCGGGAATGGGATTTGAGGACTTCAGGAATGCGCTGCCCTGCCGCTCCACAAAACACTGTGACTGACAGCTTACGATGACCATACACAAATAAAAGCGATCAAGTATCCAACTCTTCATTTACATTTTTTTTTTTTTTTTCTTCAGTGGTGCTTGTTTAAAAGAATCTGTTGTGGTTGGGTAGTCATGTTTGCTTTAAATTTGGTATTCTTTTGGTTTTTATATGGAATATGTCCATGGGTCTTTTAAATGATGAACCATTTACAAAAAAAAAATATATATATACTTTACAAACATATTAAAATTCATTGGCCCAGAGTAATTATTTTAAGTTTATTTGCACAAATCATAATAATGAGATAACAATATTCCATTAATATGGGAGCATACACTGGGCTACTTGGTTACTGCTAAATTTAAACTAATTTCATCATGTATATGGTTATTGGGACAAATATGAATTAAGGTTATTTTGTAAATGTCTAAAGGTTTAGCGGATGAACACATTGTTCTGTTGAGTTCAGTGCATGTACAGCGTTATTATTTGACTTTTATTCAAACCTGATTGGTTGTTTAATCCTGGAAAAAGGATCTCATTGGTCAGTCAGATGTTTTGTACTGTGATGCTTGCTCAGAGCAGAGCCTGTGTTCTGTAAATATGTATTCTCTGTATAAATGACAAAAAAATACCCTATTTGACATCTTGTTCTCCAGAGTAGTTTTTAGTCTCATTTTAGCTTCTGTAATCGGTGAGAGAGAAAGATTGTGTTTAAATTAATGACATTAAAGGTAATTTTTTGTTCTTTGTCTTAACCGAAGGGAATTTGAGGTCAGTTGGGAAGATTATATGGTGGATTTCTGTTTTGCACTTGAAGAAGTGATCCTTGAGCTGGAAAGCTACTGTTCATCACCAAGCTATTGTTAAGGTTCCCTCTGAAGCTTGAATAGGGAAGCATTAGAGGTCAACTTGGACTACAGCAACATCCTGGTCCTGGTTTACAAAGTGTTGCATTCTTGTTCTGAAAAATGATAGTTAAAGTTTATGTGAAAGCTGTGCGTAATAATGCATTTAGCTCTCTAGCGCCCTCATCTTAACCGTAGTGCACAAGCGCAACATCACTCTCAAATTGTGGAAGATATACAGACGGAGAAGACTTCACGCCGATTTGTAGAAAGGACTCCTCTGAAAGGGAGAACGCAAATCTTACAATGACCTCCGCCTAGAGACTTGGCACAGATATGTAATAGGACTGAATGTTGATTGGTTAGGTGAAATTTTGTGCCATATTGACTTATTTTGACTGATTCTTCTCCTACAGCTCAGCTGTTGCACAGTGTGGGTAGGAAAGGGTGATGGTATTGGGATAGAGATTTTACAATGAGGCGGAACCTGATGAATTCAGTTTTGGGGCTTTTATGTGATCATTCCACAAGAGGAGTATGCCTTATTTTATTCGCAATTGTTTAACTTGAAATGGTTGCAAAGGTCTTTGTTCATGATTTGAATAAACTTATTTTCTTTTTTAATGGATGCAAATCGTACTACGTACCTTATTTTGCCTGTCTAAGAACATTTGGAATTGCATTGAGAAATATTTTCACATTGTAAATTAATAAAGCAAATGAGCAATGAGTAATCATTTAAAAACATTTTTGCAATTTAATTCTCGTTTATTTGTATAGTGCTTTTCACACGGTTACTGTCCAGTAATTAAGAACAGGCACACGAGGATTTTGAAAGCAATCTGGGACATTTTTCAACATTTTTTACTTTTAGTGATTTCACACTGAAGTTCAGAAATATATATTACTCCAGAGTTTTGATATTCTTCAAATAAAAACATTAGACTTTTCTGAAATAAAATTATATAATATATGAGCAATTTACTCGAGTAGGAGTGTGATATGGCTCTATATTAGCACGTATGTGATTAGGCCATAAGCATTAAAAGTTATATAAAGAAGTTTGCATGATGATAGGTAATAAACACAAGCAAACAATTCAGTCAAAAGTACAAAAGCAGCGCTAGTTAGTACAGGATTTAAGTTAAAGGGGACCTATTATGCCCCTTTTTAAGTTTTAGCTCAAAATAATACCCCATAGATAATGTATTACACCATGTTGTACCTGGCCATTTTTGAGTGGAAGGGAAAATATGTTGTTTTCATGCGTGTATCTTTAAATGCAAATGAGCTGCTGCTCCCCGCCACACTTTCCAGAAGAGGGCGGAGCCTTTACAGCTCGTGCCTCAGATACTCTGCCAACAACTAACAAAGCATCTGTTTGCTTTGGATTATATATTCTCTATTGCGGTCACACTCACTTGACATTGCAGTTCTTCATCATCACGAAAGTTTAATATCTGCATGCGTTTGAAAGCCATATCAGTGTAAACTTCTGATATATGTTTTTCTGAGCGCACACATGCGAAGTCTGTCAGAGGGCGCGTCCCGTGAGTATTAAACTTAAGTTCTCTTACACGTCTTATTGGGCTTAAACTGTCAAATACACACAAGGTTATGTCAAAAACACCACACAGTCGGTTATGTCTGTGAACATAAACAGCAAGTAAAAAAGTTGCATGTGTATATTAGATCTGTATTAAAAAGAAAGCAGCGTAATTTACAGTACCTACTATATGCTGTTAACATGAATCAAACAACAAAGAAAAACAGAAAATCACTCACTGCTCTTGATTGAATAACTAAGTATAAATTTCTTACTAGAATGCTGCTGTTAAATGCTTTGGCGAGGAGATAAACATGGTGGACCGTGTACACCTCACTGAGGGCGGAGTCTATGCTAATAAGGCGAAGTCCATCTGCAGTCATGGGCGGGGCCTACGCATTTGTGACATCACAAATCTACAAAGGGCTTGTTCTGAGACACTGTTTATGATTTATGGGGATTAAAAAAGAGGAGTGGGTGGATTATACCATTATGGGTGGTTGTGTACACTGGCGACACACAAACAACAAATTTCCAAATAGGCTCAATGTCTACATATAAACCGTGTATTTGAGGTCTAAACAACTAAATTCTAGGCTAAAAAACTCTTAAAATTACATTCTAGAAATTATAGAGGGAATGCATTAACGTCACTTCCCCGCCGGAACACGCCCCCCTCAGCGGGACTGAGTGGCAGAAGAGCTGCTGCGTGACTGGAGTTAATAGGGGAAACTGCGTTAACGCGAGTAAAACAAACTATTATCAGTTTAAACTAAAAGTTGGACTCGATATAGTGTTCCTTACAACTTATCAAAGATCCAGTGATCCATGGATATTGACATGCAGCCAGGAATCGTGTTTCCTGACATTTATGTGCCTGATTTCGACGCCGGGGAAATAAATGAAGAAAATTTGCCTGTAAACGTTTTATATAAATACAATATAGATAGGTCTAAATCCGAGTGATCACTTACATTAATGTTATACTGTATAATCATCATATCGTCCAGCCCTAAAAGTTGTATAGTTTTTTGTCAGTGTTTATTTAAAAACATCCGATTATGCAGAATATAGTCTGTTCTGTAGCTTTTTGCAGTCTGTAAAAATATACAGTACCTCAGATTTCTGGTCAAATCTAGTTGTACAGTCAATCGCAAAGCTCTTTCCCGTTTTAGATGTGTTTTGTGCAGGGCTCGAGACTAACGGCGTCCTATCGTCCTGGGGACGATAGAAAATGTGTTTAGGACGAACAGAAATATTCTCCAGGACGCCTACAGGACGAAAGATATTTTTGTATGTGTGTTCATTTATTTCTAGCCTATGGGCTAACTTACTTAGAAAATGTCAAAATTAACCGACCAAGTGCTGACTACAACGGAGCGCGTCTTCTCATGCTATATAGCCTAACGTTACTATCACCGTACTCACCCAGAGACTTGTTCCGCGGTACATCTATCAAATGGCTTAATGACATCGTAAATATGTTGCGCTGGTTAAACAACAGATATTCAACGAATAAAAACTAGACAAAAATGTTAGATAGTGACGATTTGGGAAGCGATCAGTCATAACTGATGTCCTGCGTGTAGATGCGCACATTTGTACTGTAACGTGCTGATCTACCCAGCGGGACACGGGTTGACATGCGCTGCATGTTTCATAAAACGTTAAAATATGTAAACGTCTGTGAGAATGAGTAGAGCAGAGATATATATATATATATATCTGAATAAGAGTGACGACGCAAAAAATACCTCTATTCGGTTTTCTGTTCGCACACACCCGGCCGAAACGTGCAGCCATGCACATAGACGCCTATACAGCGCGCGAGGACTGATTGAGCTCTCTTTCGTGTCTGAGTGGACAAATACACACAACA
Organism: Rhinichthys klamathensis goyatoka; assembly: GCF_029890125.1. Taxonomy (NCBI): domain Eukaryota; kingdom Metazoa; phylum Chordata; class Actinopteri; order Cypriniformes; family Leuciscidae; genus Rhinichthys; species Rhinichthys klamathensis. The sequence goes on along the minus strand of NW_026606654.1, from coordinate 740,196 downwards.
TTATGTCTAAATGTCCGTTTTGGAGAGTATTCATGTAAACTATGTTGGTTATGTCTTAAACAGTTGTGAGAGAATCGGATGTGCATCAGTGCAATTGTATCAGTGCATTAGACATGATCCGACGTCTTAAAGTGACAGTGCTTAATAAACCTAATGCGGTCCGTGTCCTTAATATTGATCAAGCAACAAAAGAAAAAGAGAAAAGCATTCACTGCTCGTTAATAGCTTTAATGTTATATTTAATATAATTAGTTCATACAAATAACTGTCTGCTGCTTGAAAGAATAAAGAATTATGTATGCAAGTAGTTATAAAGAATGCATATATCATTAATTGAAAAGAAGACAGTTCTATTTTATGAAAAGTGGTTTTATTTAATTTTAAGATATTTTAAGCAGTTAAATCTGTATCTGTATTGCATGTTCAAACTTTAAAATCATTCATATTAACAGGTAGATGTTTTCTCCGGCACGAAGATCTCAGTACAAAGACTGAGATGAAAACAGAATTTCCCCCAAATTCTGTGTTCTAGGGAAGTCATATTACACTTTTTAAAGCCCTTTCTCTTATTAACACGTTTCCAGATGATCAGCTATGACACATTACCACTTTTAGATATTTAGTCACCAGTATTTATTTGTTATTGTTTAATCCAACCAACTCAAAAACGTTTTGAGCTGTATGTATTTTTCTCTTATTTTTCGTAGCCTATGTAAAAAAAAAAAAAAAGGAAAAAAAACATTTTTATTCTGCATGAATACAAAAAAACGACCAACAACTATAACTATAGATCATAATAACAAAGTACAGAAACAACAGTTTTATTTTGGGACGGTTGACATTCACTTTAGGACGGTTCAAATTGGTTTTCAGGACGGTTCCAGGACGGAGGTGAAAAAAGTTAGTCTGGAGCCCTGGTTTTGTGTGATTTTCACGGCATTCACGCTGAAAACAAATGCTGCCGCTCAGTCTTTTTGCCACTTGTGGGCGTGACCGCATTCACTCCGGCCGACGGTGACGGTTTGCTCTTCTGCCATTGACTACGTTTACATGCAGCCAATAACCCGTTCAAAACCGGGATATTAGCAATAACCCGGTCGCGAACGGCCATGTAAACACCGGCAAAAACCCGAATATGCTCATATCCCGGATTTTAAAAACCGGGATATTATACCTGGGGTACCCCTTTTCTAACCCGAATTTTTGGTCATGTAAACGCGCATCGGCATATCCCCATAGTGATGTGTGTTCTGCGCATGTTCTATTCGCAAGGAATCTTGGTCTTTTGTGTAGAGAAACTTCTCGGCGCATACAAAACCCCGCGTGCAGTATACCGGAAGTAAACATGGCGAGACGCAGCACAGCATACTTTTGGAGCCATAGACATAATATATACATAGACGCCCTATTGGCCGCTGGAGCCATAGACAGTATAAGAAGTGGACAGAGCCATCTCATTGGAACTCAGTTGAGACAGTTGAAGCCCATTTTTAGCGATTTTTGAGCACTTCCGTTCCTGACGCGCAGACTCAAACCGACTCAAACTAAGCTTGATGACGTGAGCAACCTGTCTGACAGACGTTAATCTTCTAGTAGCTGTGCGTGAAAATTGCCAACGTTAATCTTGCAGAGACGGGGAACTTGAGCAAAGAGTTCTTTGGCGTGAGTGAGCAGGAGTAAGTATTCCGTTGCTTTTATGGACTCATAATCTATGGGCTTCTCCCTTGACGGGACGTCCCCCCGATTGCCTGCGAGCTTCTCCTCCTGTCTGTACGGTAATTTCTGTACAGCGCGACAGAGAGTCGAGTGGTTATGACGCAATCGTTAGCCTATTTTTACTAAATCTGTTTCTACGGGGCCATAATGTAACATAGAAGGTAATGGAGCACTTTATACATTGTCGTGTTTCTTTAGAAATAAATAATGGACAAATGGAGTCTTTAAACGCCTCAGATGTAAAGTTATTCGCTGTCAAAGTGACGCCAAAATGAATGGGAGTCAATGGAAATGCTAACGCAAGTGAAGTTCTGCTACAACATGGCGGCACCCGGCCGGCTTCAACTTCCGGTCGATGGATTACCCCCTTGGCTGGAGCGTACGTCAACGGCGCCGCCATGTTGGGGATGGCAACTTTCCCATACCTCTCATACAGGGAATTGAGAAAAATGCATGTTTTGTGCGCTGTTTGGGGCTGTACACATCGCCACACAATTGAAAACAGCTTTCGAGGAATTACCTTTCACAAGCAAGACTGAACGTTTGTTTTTGGTTGTATTTGGTCAGGATTTAATTAGTAATAGTAACGTTCAGAGGATACATTTAAAAATACTACTGTTATTGTGTCACGAAATGTAGTTTAAATAGTTTTTCAGTCGACAATGTAGTTGTTTAAAGCTCAAATATGTGGTTTGTTTATAAAGATAGCGCCTATTTAAAAATTTGATCTGACGTTTTCGGAGTTGTAAGATGCGCTCAGCGCTCGTCTACCCCGCCTGGAACAGCCGTACCTCGGCCAGTGCTTCTGAAGTGTTGACGCTGACTCGGATGTCTGTAGTCTAGTAGTGGTTAAACATGAGATATCATTCGTCTTGTGTATATCTAACGGGCGATCTTTGGTCTCATTAATCTATAAATGGTTCCCTGGTAAATCGTTTTGGCTGAGGGCAAAGTGAAGTTTCATAACTATTTAGGCTATTTTAACGTTGTATCCTGCTGTATGTTTGACTGAAGCTACTTATGTTATACTGATCAATAAAACTGAAATTTAACAAAAAGAGTTAAATATTAAAGTCACTATTTAACTTATTTTTTATTGTGTATATTCTGTAATTGATATTTCTTATTCTATTGCTATTATTATAGTATTATTAATAAACTATGCTATTATCATTATTTTTATGATTGTATTATTGCACTTATGATATTATATAATTATACTAATCATTACTATTTTATTTGCTGTATACTATTTGTTTATTTTATTGACTAAACTATTTACTATTACTTCTCACTTTATGTTATATTTACTATTTGCATTGCACTGTAGTTGTACCGTATTATTATAAAGGATCCATCAGTTATCTTTGTTATTGCTAAAATCTGGTCAATCACAGAAAATGCTTTTTCCACAATAAGAAAACTTAAATTATATCTCAGTATGGGGGTCTTCACCATTCTTATCCAAGAATAAAAAGCCAGATACATGACAAGCCTGAGCTTAATTGACCATTCTTTATTAAAAAAAAATATTTTACAAGTCTAACTATCGAGATTTTAAATAACTAGAGATGGAACTTTTTGTACACCACATACAAACCACTGAAATCGGTTGATAAATGTAAAAACAGTTTGTTTTTATCCAGAAAAAACGCAGCTCCCCCGTTTACTTACATTTGTTCACAGCGCAGTCTTGCCCTCCGCAAAATGGCGGACCCGTTGACGTATCGCAGCAACGTTCCAAAGCGGCCAATAGGGCGTCTATGTATTTATTATGTCTATGTTTGGAGCGAGGTCAGTAACGTTACCAGCACCAAAGCGCAAACAAAGGCGATCGCTATCTGCCCCGAACTATTCATTATCCGCGTGCTGCTGTTGTTGTTGTCTTTGGATACAGGAAGAAGAATCGGAAATGACGCATAGTGCGTCTTAAGGTTGTCCGTACGTCCAGACGCTAACCGTGCGTCGCCGTTTACATCGGGATATTGCAATTCCATGTATACAGGAGTAACTCTCTCTGCTCACGCATGTAAACGGGTTATCCCTAATGTTTCAGAAACCCGAATTGTGACCTTAACCCGACCATAACCCGAAATTTGGCTGCATGTAAACGTAGTCACTGACGCTCGCTGTGAGAAATGCAGCCGGTATAGATCCGGCAGAAACAAGCGGAGTGATACATTGTGAAACGTTTTCTGTGTGATAGCCTATTAGTATAAAAAATAGACTTGGATGTTCAAGTCATTTCAACTTAAATCACATTGTAAATACACTTAAAAAATGAGTTGAATCTTGTATAACTAAATGTTTTGTTTACAATTTCTTAACTTATTTTGATGAGCTAAATCAATGTAAAAACATTTGTCAACATATTGATCATATAATTTTTTACAGAATATCGCATGGGTGGAAAAGGCTCTCAGCCAATCAGATTCAAGAACCAGAACTGTTGTATAATATAATATAATATAATTTGTAATTTATTACACAAATTACAACTCAAGTATACAAGTGTAACTTGTGGCATAATTTCCATACATAATAATATTATAAGCATCTGCTTAATGTATACTCGTAGTGTCAAATGACATACAGTACAATATGTCCTGCTTCCTGCTTTTAAATCCCACATATGCCTGCTTTACAGTCGATGTGATTTTTGCTTTACAAATTGAAATGTTTCTGTGGTAATCGACAGCATGTGGCTTACATTTTAACTTGCTTTAAACCAAGAACATTCCTTTAAGATGTACAGTACTATGCAAATAACAAGATTTAAACTGTAAACCTTTAGCCCATGTGTAAAGTCACAGATTAAGTGTTATTAAATATAAATCCACTGCATATTAAAGCTGTGTTAACTGTCTAGGATACATAATCCCTGATCCATTAGCAAACTACATGCTCATAAACATATGTTCAATGGTGGATAAGATGAAACGCTGTAAACATGGCAGATTTACGAGTGTATAGATCCATAATGTGTTTGATAAAGTTGTTTAAAAAAAAAAAAAAAAGAATACATCTGTATTCATAACACTTACGCACACAAACACACCAAATGGCTCTTTAGCCGATTCATTTTAGTCTGTGAAATTGGACAGATTGCTCTTTTATGTAAGAAGAACAATATCTAAAATCTCCTTTCCCCATCTGTCTAATATAGGTTATATTTGGTAACTCATCATGTGACACTGAAGACTGGAGTAATGATGATAATGAAAATTAAGCTTTGATCACAGGAATAAATTACATTTTCAAATACATTCAAATAGAAAACAGTTATTTTAAATTGGAATATTTCACAATATTACAGTTTTTTGTGTTATTAATCAAATAAATGCAGCCTTGGTCAGAATAAGAGACTTTTGAACGGCAGTGTGTGTGTGTGTGTGCCTGTGTGTGTGCGCGTGTGTGTGTGTGTGCCTGTGTGTGTGTGCGCGCGTGTGTGCATATATATATATATATATATATATATATATACATAAGTTCCAACGTCATAAGTGAGAAAATCCATAAAGTAATAGCATTTCCCTTCAAAATACTGCATTGACGTCCTTCAGATTAAAAAAAAAAACACTCTTTCCTAAAGCCTCTTGGTCTAACCCTCTCATATCTATTCCTCCCTCCCTCTCTGATTCTATTTCCACACTGTCCAGTAGCAGCTGATGTCACTATATTGGCAGATACATCGTTCCACGTCGCTGAATGACTGGAGGATATCATCCCCGGCTTTGCCTGATTGAGTGTGTCTCTATTGGAAAGTGTACATGCTACCATTTTAACTTCATTGATTTTATTTGTACCACACCTCCTCATCTCCCTCTTCCTGTGAAAGAGTCAGCTATGTTCTCCTCGTCCAAGCCCTCCCTACTCTCACCCTGGACCTCCATGGAGCAAGCTGACTCGGACGCTTTGGATATCAGCACTAAAGTGCAACTGCATGGGGTTCTGTGGAAGAGACCTTTCGGCAGGCCCTCGGCCAAGTGGTCCCGCAGGTATGCATGCAAAAATATCAAAAAAATAAAGCTTTTATTAGAAGATCTTTTTAGTGATCTTATTTTCATTATGTGTTCCTTTCCCTGCACAGAGATACGCAATTTTTGTTGTTCTGGTCAATAACGAAGTACATGTTATTATGAAATATATAATGTTATAATGATGCGAAAGAAGAAGCTACGGTATGATTGGAATGGTTTAAGCACATCATATGTTTTGTGTGGTGCCACTGCCTTGTTATAGTGCACTTTAAAAGCTTAGACATTATCGAGTAACCCATCATCATAGCTTACTGACCTGAGATGCTTTAAATGTACCTTTAAAGCTGAGTAAGTCAGATCTGTGCTGCCGGTGGCTTTTTGTACTGCGTACATTAGGACTTATAAAGATCAATTCCAGGAAAGCTCAATTCCAGTCAAATGAATGTTATATTTACGGTCATTTATGAATTTGTGGAGGAAGCAATGGTCAGTTTTCAACAAGTGCTTAAAGGAGGAAATGTGTTTATTATGTGTTGCGTTAGCCAAGAGGTGATCATTGAATTTCTTGTTGCTGTTAATCGTGAATGTTTGTGCTTTCATAACAGATTCTTCATCATCAAGGAGAGTTTTCTGTTGTACTATGCTGAAAATGAGAAAAAAAGCTTTGAGACCAATAAATATTTCAACATTCACCCTAAGGTACACCAATATCGCACATTATTTTAGTACACTGTAAAAAATTATATGATTAGTAAACATATGTTTTTACATTGCTTTAACTCACCAAATAAGCTTTCCTTTTTTTTAGTTAAACAAGATTCAACTCATTTTTTTTAAGTCAATTTAATGTAATTTAAGTTGAAATGACTTAAACATCCAAGTTTATTGTACTGAAAAATTTAAGGCAGCAACTTTTTTTTTACAGTGTACTATGCATTTTAAACTAATTAAATATAAATTAATATAAATTGAATTATATAATCATATACATCGCACAAGCAAAAGTGTTGTTGAATATCAGCACAGCTGTTGGATGATTGCTTACTTTTAAAAGGCTTTCTAACCAAGATAACATACACAGAGTAACTTCAGAAAAATATATGATATATATTTCTTACTAAAAGCATGATATGTATAATTGTTTGAACGTTTTCCTCCATGTTAGGGGGTGATTCCATTAGGTGGATGCATTGTTGAGCCAAGAGAAGACCAAAGCATGCCGTTTGCCGTGGTCATCAACCACGAGGACTTCACTGTAAACGCATTTTCTTCTTCTTCTATCGTTTTTTTAGTAGGACATCAGATCTAGTGTTGTTGTTTTGTTTTGTTTTTGATAAGGAAAAAGTCACTCAGTCACACATGCTGCATTTTTGTATTTAGTCTTTAGCCATAAATTGTGTAATTTAGCCATAAATAATCACTAATAAATAATATATAAAAATAATAAATAAATGTCTGTATCTTTCACCTCACCCTGATACAGGGGAACATTGTCCTGGCTGCGGAGTCGGAGTCAGAGCAGAGCCAGTGGGTGGAGATGCTACAAGAGTCCGGGAAAGTGTGAGTGACTTCTAACAGCTCTGTGGAAAGATAGTTGTTAAAGTGTAAATGATTATATCATTTCCATCACTTAAAAAAAAACCTCAGGGCATTTGAGCCTTCAGATGCTATAGATTATGACTTTTTTGTTATGATTATTTATTCTCTTAAAGCACTTGGAAGAATGCTCAGCTGGGTGAGGCTATGATCGAGAGTCTTGAAGCTCAGGGGTTACAGCTGGCTAAGGAAAAGCAGGAATACCTGGGTATGGCCACAACTTTCAGATATCTATTTTCGTTTTTTTTATGTCAAATTCACAATACAATCTATTAAGGGTTAATGTATTGTCTTTTTATTTGATTTGATTGTATTTATGTATTTATTGTATTTAGATAAGCTCATGGAGGAGACTGAGGAACTGTGCTTGCAAAGAGAAGAGAAGGCGGTTAGCTCACTATTTTTTTCATTTACACCCACAAATATTTAGTTTTTTTTTTTTTTTTACTATATTATGACATATGTTTGTACACAGATAAGTTTAGAAATGCAGTCCATCATGCATGTACAGTGACTGATGGATAAATATGTCTGTGTTTTGTAGGAGCTGGAGAGACTGAATCAATTGCTGGAAGAAGAAAAGCAGAAGTTTGAAGAAGTGGTTCAAGAGCTAAAAGTAGAACAAGAGCAAATTAAAATGTAAGACACCCCACCACATTTACTATTATAAACAGTTTTACAAACATATTAACATTTTCGTTTATCCTTCTGTCATTCTTGCATCCATCCATCCAAATGTGCCCAGCCATAAAAATGGGTCTTGAGAGCAATCCAACTTTAGAATAGATAAGATATTAAATGAATATGTTTATATTATTATGTCATTTACCCTGAACATTTTCTACTTCTCTGTGTTGGTAGAGATATGGATGGCACTTCTCAGTGTCTGGAAGGAGTGGAAAATGAGAAAGAGGAGCTTCATCATCTTACCACACTTCTGCAGAAGTCTTTAGAGGTATCCAAAAAATATATATAATTTGAAGGGAAAAAAAGTCTTTATAGAAGTTAAGGGACAATGTAGCCTGGGAAAACCCAGACAACTTCCGGCAAATTTAGATTTGCTCTGAAAGTTAGTCTGGCAAAGAGCTCATTCAAGCCCATTTCCAATCCGTCGAAATCGCGGCACCAATCAGAAACGTTGGGGCGGGCTTTACACGATGACGACAGCGCTGGGATTTTGAAGCAGATTTTGTAGCCTACATTACAAAGATGGATGCCGCCGTCGAACATCACTCGTTCGAATCAGCTATCGCGTCTGTTTTAAGCGATTTGAACGTTTCCTTTTTGTTAAAAACCGAGCAAAGAACAACACTCGGAGATGTTTCTCCGCCGCTCTGCATACGTCATCTCCTTCATCGCTCTGATTGGTTTTAGGTCTATCCGTTGTCTATGACGCTTTGCCAGACCATAACTCAGTTACAATGTCTCATCATATTCGTAAATAGAGAAAAGTTGTTCCGGCTACTTGATATACTACTCCATCAATGGTTCACACTCCAGCCCTGTAGGTGGCGGGAATGCACCTATTATTTGTTTGCCAACCACCATAAAATCCCAAAAGAAGAAGAAGATAGCCGTGTATGGTGTGTCACAACGAGTGAGAAAGGTTGACATGGAGCCGCTAAAACACAAACCTCCAGAGAATCACACGTTTTAAACAAACACCGAACAGACGAGAGTCTGCTGGCAAATAGAGAACGCGACAGAGCTCGTAATAAAACATGAATCAACATTAGCTTGGCTTTTCAGAGATGCGAGAACTGAGGGATTTGAAATGTTGCAAAAGCGACGCAGAGATGATGGTGTTTTTATAACTCAACAGGTAAGTAAGGTATTTTATTGAACAGATACATTTCCATATGTAGTTCTCTGACAGAGTTCATTGTAAAGCACTATCTATTGTGAAGGGCAATTTCATTCAATTTACAAGGAAGTACTGCGAGTATTAATGTGTAAAGCTACAGTAACGTCTTCATCTAGTCAGCTTGAGATCCTTTTCATCTAAACTGGTTTTATCTCTTAGACCTAGTAGCGAATGAACAACAGCACAAAATATTGCACTTACATGCTCATATGGCATCATCTTTGAATTTCCATGTGTTCACCGGTGCCGCAAACCATATTCATCCGCACAGTCATGTAGAGCTAAAGCACAACCAAAACAATGTTCTTCTGAAAAATGCATGCAGTTTTGTTTTATTAACTGCTAGAGTACCAAAAGTCCTTTTAAGTTAACCAATTATGAAATTACCTCAATTTAGCTATAAGCAACTCTACAGTATAGTGCTGTTATTCACGTTGAGCCAATTCAGTGTTCAGTAACAGTGTTGATGATACAAAATTTGTCAATTATGAAATTAAGTCAAATCAGCTTTAAAGCAGCTCTGCGGAAAACGGTCCCATGCTGTATATTCTCATACAATAGTGTCATGCAGAGAAATCAATAATATTGCTGAATATGAAGTGCCCTGATGAGGTCCATAACACACATCTGACTCTGTCTGGATTCAGGACTTATCCCAAGAGAAAAAGCGCACCCTCGAGCTGCTCCGAGAAAGAGGACAGGATGTGGCTGGAACAGGAAGTGACCGTCGGGCCTCTTTAGACTCCCATAATCCCGAGGTGCAGCTTCAGGGAAACCTGTGGCAAATCGAGGAGCAGATGAGGAGTCTGCTGAAAGAGAAAGAACAGGCAGAAGACAGGTGAATTACACATTTAGAGTCAAAAGAGTCTTTCCATGTACAAAGATTTCCTATTCCTTTAACAAAAAAAGATGTATTTGGGATGTAGCAGTGTTTATGTGCAGAGCCGTTGTTTGTCCAGAAAGCGCATTAGAATAAATGGACCGTTCCATGACAGTGGAAATGTACATTGATCCCTAAATAATCCAGTCTATCGATTAGATGTGAATGAAGCACACAAGTCGAGAGTGGATTGACTAGCGGGTATGAGTGACCTCAAAAGCAGGATATAAATAAATGTGACTCTGCTGTATGGTCCATTACGCATGATACAACAATTTTATAAATAACAACCTGATATGATGTGATTTTTTTTTTTTTTTTACTTAGTTTCAAAAAATGAAGTCTTATTTCTGTTTGTTGTTGCTAACTCTTAAAAAAAAAAAGTCAGATTTAATAAATATATAATTGAATTTATACTACTACTGTTTGCTGCAATATATACTGTGGTATGTACAATATCTGTCAAAAGTTTGGAAACCAAAGCTGCATTTATTTAATCAAAATACAGTAAAACTGTAATATTGTGAAATATTACTACAATTTGAAATAACTGTTTTCTTTTTTATATATATTTTTAAAAAATGCAAGTTGTGACAGTGGAGGAATGATGCTGAAAATACAGCTTTGCATCAGTCTTCACTGTCACATGATCCTTTATAATATTATTATCAATGTTGAAAACGTCTTTATCTACTGTCTACTGTGAAGGGTAATTTCATTATGGTTGTGGTAATGCTGTGCTGGAATTTATTTTCAAGTGTTTATTAATGGGTAAAGCTACAGTAATATCTTCAGATAGTCAGCTTGAGATTCTTTCCATCTAAACTGATTATGCTGTATCTCTGTTTTATGAGCAGTAGGAAAATCTCTCTCTCTTTTTAGTTATGAGAAAAAAACATATTCATTCGCACAGTCCTGCAGACCCGAAGTACAACCAAAACAATGTTCCTCTGCAAAATGCATGCAGTTTTGTTTTTTACCGCTAAAAGTTAGATATTGTCCCTTTAAATTTTGATAAATAAATATACAAAAGAATATGATCAATAATTGATTCAGTACTTTTACACAGGAAACAGCAAGCAAAGAACAAGCCTCTGCAAATTTGGTATCTCTGGCATCTCATCACAAACTACACGCCAATGCTCGCTTTTCTGCCCTCTAGTGTTCATGCCAGTGAGACAACCCTTGTTTCTGTCGCCCCCTGCAGGCTGAAAGAGAATGAGAAGCGAGCCAAAGTTCTGCAGGGGGAGAGGGAGTTTTATTCTTCTCAAGCTCAAGCTCTCCAGCAGTCTCTCACACAGCTCACAGCAGACAAACAGCACACCGAGGAAGAGCTGAAGGTGAACACTAATGTGCCCTGAAATTGTGGAGCACTATAAAAAAAAAAAAAAAACTTTGTTGGATACAAGAAACTGGACTTGCAGTAAATTTGGATGTGGAAAAATTCTTCTAATTATAATTAGAACAAAAATTCTAATTATTATATTTCCATTAAGGCATTTCTGTACCATGTATTTACATTTCCATTTATGCATTTGGCAGACACTTTTATCCAAAGTGACTTACATTGCATTACACATTTACATTGCTATCAGTTCTTATCGACGCTTATATTAAGTTTGCATTGGATCTAACAGTATACATAATTGTTCAGTTACATTTGCATGTGTCACATTACCTCTTCTCCATCTCTGGATCATCTGCTCATCTTTTCTCACTTCTAAGTGATCAATTGAAATTATATAAAAGCCCATGTCTGCTCCTACCTTCATACCTTTCACATCTGAAATGTATTTCCCTTACACTCATCTTCATAATATACATGATATGTTGTTTGTGTGTGTGTGTGTGTGTGTGTGTGTGTGTGTGTGTGTGTGTGTGTGTGTGTGTGTGTGTGTGTGTGTGTGTGTGTGTGTGTCAGGCGGAGATGGAGTCTCGTGTGGAACTGGAGCATCGGCTGAAATTGGCTGAGGAAGCCCTGCAAGATCTCGAACAAGGTCTAAATGCAATAGAACGTACCCACGAGAGGGAGGAAAGAATGAAAGGAGATGTCAGCCATCTCCGCAGTGAGTACTTTCCATCAGTCGTGTTCTACAACATGAACAAATTAAGTACCTTGAAATCTGATATAGAGTGTGAACCAGTTTTGAAAGCCCTTTCAATCCAAAATCTCCAAATATTTCCAAATTGTTCCTGTTCAAAATGCAGTGGCTTCTTAAACGTTACTAAATTGCATAAGAACTTAGAGTTGGGTATTGTTCTCCCAGAGTTCTTTGAGGAATGTATCTGTGCTGCGGAGATCGAGGCCAAGTTACCATCCATCATGAAGAACGCAGTCTATCTGCATAAAGCTGCTGCTCGGCGCATCAAAAGCTGCCGCATCCAGAGACGGGCCTCCAGACAGCACTGGCGTAAGTGTTACACGTACAGTAGGGGCATGCATGCACACATGATCAAATTATAACCTAAGTAGTTCCATTGGCCGCAACTCTATATTGAGGTAACGTATGCATATATTACCAGAAACAGCACTCCAACTGAGTAAAACTATAAACCTGGTTTGATTGAAGGAGATTTATTTTGTACATTTTTAAAAAATCCTATGCATAATAGATTGTTTACATTTTTTTCAAAACATATAATGAATTGTTTTTATAAATGTTCTTTAACGTGTTATCCATGATACAACTATGTCTTCAGAAAAGTAACAGGGTTGGCAGTTCTGCAGTTTACTTTTGCAACGGGTAGCCAATGTAGCGAATGCAATAAAGAGTTGTGTGAAACTCGATATTTATTAAACGGAGAGCGAGAACACTAACACACAACAACGTTAACACAGAACAAAGAACTAAAGACACAGAGAACAGGGGTGCACTAATCAAAAACACTGGAACAAATCAGAACTCAGGCAAATGCAATGACAAAGAAAACCATCGTTAAACAGCGGTGCGTTTTTACAACGCCAAGTTCTGCCATAACCAAACAGTTTAGTGGAACTTATGAACATAGTTGGCTAACAACGCTTTTGGAAACAAGACAAAGAAACTAAACGTGACTTTTTGGGGGGAAACTTTGACTTTTTTGGACTTTTTAATAGGATTTTATGTCATTACAGTTTTATTATTATTGGAGTTTTGAATTAGTTTAAAATGGAAAAAATAATGTGTTAATAGGGTTTACCAGATTTACACTGTTCAAAGGTTTGGGGTCAGTTAGATTTTTTGGGGGGAAAGAGATGAATACTTTTAATAACTGAATACATTTACTTTTAAATTTTTCCATAAAGACATTTATAATGTTACAAAAGATTTCTATTTGAAATAAATGCTGGATATTTTTTTTTTTACTTTCTATTCATCAAAGAATCCTGAAATATATTGAGTTTCTATCTTTTATGAGGACTTTTATAGACGTAATGACTTTTATACTGTACAAACTATCACCTAACACTAACCCATCACAGAAAACTTTCTGCATTTTTACATTTTCAAAAAACACGCTGTTTTCCCCATGGGGACCAAAAAATGACAAAAAAGTTTTACCTGAACTACACACACACACACACACACACAGGCATACCAAGGCTGCACACATGTATACAGTATGTGGTTAACGGGAACTCGGCATAGGCGTAATAGTTTTTATACTGTACAAGCTGTCTTGCACTAAACCTACCCATCACCTACCCAAACTTTCTGCATTTATTTTATAAAAAAAAATAAAAAAAACACTGTTTAGTATGTTTTTTTTTTTAAGCCATTTGGGGAAGTGTCCTCATAAACCATGTTTACGTTGTAATACCCATGTCATATACACATTTGTGTTCTCATAAACCATATATACAAGAACACACATTGTTACAGTTGTTTTTACACATAATATGAGAGAAACTAATGCCACGTGGAGTGGCCAAAATGGCTCTAATTTTTAGGTTACTTTTAATTTGTCAATGGAAATAAATGGACTCCACCTCCTCATCATATGCTCCACTCTCTTTTCCTGTGTGCAGTGAAGCACTCTCAGTCATTCGCCTCCTCTCGCGGTGGTGCCTCCTCCACCAGTCTGGGAGAGTTGAGAGAAACCGCCCGGCGTCTCACTTCAGACAGCTGTTTGAGACGAAGAGCCTACAAGATCATCACCCGCCAGGACACCGTTCAGTCTGAGGACTAACACGATTCGGACAGACAGAACGGCCTGGGCCGGAGGGGAAACTAACTCCCTAATCTCTGCTGTGCAACTTCTGGTGAAAGTTTAACATGATTCAGTAAGAGGAAACTACAAACACAGTGTTGTCATCATTTGGAAATATGTGTCCTTCAATTGTAAATTTATTACACTGTAGGATAATATAACTTTGAAATGTCAAATGTTTGCTTGCCTTTTAGTGAAAATAAAATAACTATAGTCCAACAACACATAGCTTCTATATAAATATAAAATGTATTGTAACTGTAATTGGAAATGTAACTGAGAAAAATGGCTTCAAGCTGCTTCTTTTTTAATGATTTGATATTTTTCAGCGACCTTGGTTCTAGAAATATGTTTGTGGAAATTATTTTTTAAGAATTAGTGCTTTAAGCCGGACCAAACAAACCACTAGGAAAGAACTTCAAATCCCATGAAGCATTGCTAATGCTGTAAATTAGACTTTTAGGACCACCTCGAAAACAAGATGGTAATCCTAATAAATAAACAAAACATATATATATATATTATATATTTATCACGATTCTCTGATTGGTGGAGAGTTCATGGCAGATTCATGGGTAATGTAGTTTTCCCCCAGGAACTCCAGTTAAACATGATTATTTTAAGAGTAAGTTGAAAGAGCGCAGGCTGGCGGCTTCGACAAAAGCATTTTCCATTGATTCACAACCTTGTAGCTTATTGTAATTGGTCTTTAAAGGTTTACAAGTTATCATTAAAAATCAATTCCTATATGGAGAAAATGAATGGCATTTTTTTACTTCCGGAACCTGAATTTTGCACATAAAGTGAATTCATTTAACATTTTCATGTTCATATACATAAAACGACTAATATACCATACATTGTTTAGAATTTATTTATTTAGTTTTTAATACAGAATGTAATTTTCAAAACTGAATAATTGGTTCTCAGATAAAGTATCACCCTGCATGTTCCTTTTTTTTTATAATAAACTACACATTTCTTTGCAGTAGGTTACGGAATGAGAAATAAAACATCTGCTGCCACAGGAAACATATTTTCATTTAGATAATTAAAAGAATGGTACTGAGACAAAAATATAACACCTTGATAAGATATACTTTTAGATTTAACATAATAATGCTACAATCATCTTCAAGTCATTGCTGGCCAAATTTACTACAGCAAAACTGATATTCAAAAATGTCAGTGAACAAATCAAGATCTGTATTATATCGCTTGCTTTCCAGATAGCCCTAAAAAGCTCTATTATGGCTCAAGTATGAATTAAATTCAGAACTCTCTTTTGGTTATCATCCTTAAAACTGAGTTAGTTATGACTTTTTAGCTACAATAATTAGGAATAATTGATTACTTAGTTATGATCCAGCACCATTACTTTGCTTCCATTTAAAAGCCCCTAAATCGAACCTGTTATACAATAATGTATACAAATGAAATGGTTTCTTCTAGCTTTTTATGCTATTAAAAGTGTTGTTGTTTAGCCATCTGGATATGCTGAAAGTAAAATGGCTTCAGTGTTTATTAAACCTTCCAGTTACATCATGCCTAGCTGAGTCACTGCCAGAGAGGGAATAAGGGTCCATAATTAAAGTGAAATGTCTTTTGCAGTCTCCTGGAGGTTATATTTTACTGAATCAGGTCGCAGATGTCATCATCATCTTCTCCTCTCCCAAACCTGCATCAGAAGAGACAAACCAGATAACAGTCAATTAACACAAGCTTTCTTATATCAAATAACTCATAATTAAGCTGTAATACTCGCTTGGATAACAGATTTGGCATTATTTTGACAGAATACAGTTGTTCCTTTGTAAAATGCTGCATTGATCTAGTTTAAATTTAATTACAGAATGGATTAAGAGGAAATATATACATTTATTTTTGTATAACTGACCTCTTGATGACAATGATAGAAATGTGTTTTGCAATTATCATACAAATAAATGAAATAATTATCTAGAGCCTGTATACAGAGGCAGTGAAACAATTGCTAGCCCTAGAATACAGTTTTTGTCCAGGTTGTTGACTGTACAGAACAAAAAATCCTGTGACAGATGGCTGCCGTGGGTTAAGCTCTCATAGGAATTAAAATGCCTACTTGCAGTGCTTTTCTCACAGATATCGACGTGAGCTCTCCTCCAATCCTGTCGTCTAGATATGTACCAGGATGACATGGCATTTTTTAGTCAAATGTTTTCTAACTAGCGCCCTGTTTCTCACAAGTTCCCAATGTTACCTTCAAAAGTGTGAATATGTCTAATTAAGGTTGGAATGCAAATACGAAGCTATTATGTAATATGAACATTCATATTGCTTCAGTGCACTTTCATTTACATCACACAAGCAAATTATTTAAATGTGATGATAGTGGACATGCGTTTACCATCAATGTGCAGACAATGTTCAAAATAACAAACTATTTCTGCAATATGTATGCATCCATCCTGTGCATAGGTTGCAAATTTTCTGTATGACCTGCTCCCAAAATGTGCAGTGTAAAACAAAGCATACTGCACAGAACACCATATCCCACAATGCAATGCTCTCCACTTTCTCTGTTTTTAGTTATCATATTTATTCCCAAGATTATGATTGGATGGTCCTCACAAAATGTGATGAGATCAATAATGTACCCCTCAGAAATAATTGATACTGATTGGTCAATTGTATTCAGCGATCAATTATTTCTGAATAATGACCATTGATGGAGTTCAGTGATTGTATTTTTGTCCATCATGTCAGGGTTTATTGTGCAAAAATGTCTGGATGACTGTGCATTATTCCCATACATGATGCCTAATGCTTCACTAAGTATACAGTGTATACTAACATGCAATATATACAGTGGTAAAGAAGAATGAAGCTTATGTGGAAAAAATGATTGAACACACCTGAAGGAATGCCGGGGATGTCAGTGTGGAATTGCTGACCAAAGACTCTTGTGCTTCATCAGCAGTTACGCTGTGCTGAGATCATTCTTTGTCATGTCCTGACTCTAGGATGCAATGCTAGATCAGCATTTCGCCAGAGTTTGGTTTACACACATCAAGTCATGGCTCACCCCGCAATGGCCTTGAGTCTCCCTCAAAAGATTTACTCCGGGACTCTGGGAGAAGCATCCCGTCCCCTTTTCTTTCACTTCTTCTAAGAAATAAAGCCACCCTTAGAAAGAAGCCATCACTGTTGCCATAGTGACAAACGTCTTTGTAAACAATGAACTCTTTATATACAGCTCTCAAAGCAACATGGCTGCCAAGTTACAAAAAAACAATCATGCCCCGACATATGATCATCCACACATAAGCACAAAGTTCTTCGATTAACATTTAAAATATATAAATACAGAAAAATATTTCTTTAGATGACATGATGAAAATGATCCAGCATCAGGAATAATGAATCTTTAGGTCATGACCATCAGTTTTTGTTGCTGTAGTTTGGTGATGAGGCTAGCATGTAGGCTCAAGCACAACTTATTTCTAGACAGATGTGCATGGAAAGAGCAGAAAAGTTGCACAGTTGCTCACTTCTCAACTAAATTTGCATTTAACTGAGCCTCCAGGGCCATCTTGTCGAAGGTGCGCATGTTTGTCTCTTCGCGAACACGATCTCGCACATGGAAAGATGCGCGGGCCACGGATCGGGCACTTTCCAACACTGCACGTTTTTCTCTGAAAATCTGTTCACTTTTTTCCAGTTTGCGCTCAATGGACTGCAACAATTCTAGCCGGCGCTGTTTCTCCTCTTCCTCTACACGTTGACGGTTGAGCCTCTGGAGTCGTTCTTTTTCCTGCCTGCTTTGCCCCGCACGTTGGGCCTTCTCCCGCGACCGCACTTCGGCCACTTGAGTGGCTTGTTGTCCTCGTCTTTCAGCTTCCCGAGCCTTTGCCTCCATCTGTTCCTTCTGCTGTTGCTCACGCAGCTCGGCGGCCCGTCTTGCTTTCTGGATCTGCTTCTCTTCTCGCTTAGCTTTCTCCTTTAGCTCTTGCCCACGTTTTTCTTGTATCTGCTCATAGTTCTCCAAAGACCTATTTAGCTTCTCGTCGGCTGTTCTCCGAGCTTCTTCCCGCTCATCGGCTTCACGACGTGCAATCTCTTGGATAAGAGCCGCATGGCGCCTCTTCTCGGCACGGTTGAGTCCACGACGCTCCTCTTGTGCTTGGTGCTCTCGCTCCTGCCGCTTCAGCTCAGCAATAGTCAGTTTCTCCTTGAGGAGCAGCTTCTCTTGCTCAAGAACAGCAGCTCGGTCCTCCTCCAGAGCTTTAAGGTTCTGTTCTTGTAATGACTTCTTGTGTTTCTCCTCACGAGCAGCCTGTTGCAGTTTCTGCAATCGGCTGCGTTCTTGTTGCTCAGCCAATTCCCTCCAACGCTCCTCACTTTCCACTGCTTGGCGAAGTTTGGCATCTGCAGCCTCTCGCTCCTGCTGGTTAAGCCAACGCTGCCGGGTAGAAACTTGCGACTGCCATGCTCGTTGGCACTGCTGCACGGCCCTCTGTTTCTCCCGCTCTTCGCGTTCCCGTCGCAGCTCCTCTAGCCGCTTCTCACTGTCCCATTGCAGGTGTGCTACGTAGCGTGTCTGGCTCATTATGTCCTCCTCTTGATACCTGGCAAGCATTAATGCAGCAATCTTTCGGTCACGTTCTGGAACAGCTTTAAGTCCTCTGCGTTTCACCTCCTTCACAATGCGCTCCACTTTTTGCATAGTCTGTGGAGAGTGGCTAAGGTCTCCCAAGCTTAAACTGCGACCCATCAGAGAGTTAAAGGTAGCTAAAGTGCGGGCACGAGGGCTTGATGTCTTAGCCCAGTGATCTCTTGCCCCTTCCCAGCTATAGGAAGAGGAAGCAGATTCAGAGGAGGTACATGTAGTAGTTGTGGTGTTCGTTGTTGAAGCAGTCGAGGAACAAAACGCGTCACGCCTTCGTTGCAAAGACTCCAGCGAGTGGCTTCTGCATTTAACCTTTGATTTGGAGATGATGTGTCCATTATGCTGTGCAAACGTACTTGTGATGCCATTGGCAGGACTTTGGACAGAAGATTTCGACACTATTGGGGCAAGTGAAGTTGATGTCCTTGGAAAAGGAGGTTTTTGTATTGATCTGGGGAAGGTATTTGGAGCCTTTGTAGGAGTACTGAAAGTTTTTTTTGTGGCCTGACCTCCTGGAGCTGACTGAATTGATCGTTGGATTACTGAAGGTTTTGAACATTGAGGTTTTCCCCCAGATTCTACTTCAAGGGTCTTGGGCTTTTTTGCAGACGTTCCTTTAGCAGTAGTAGCAGAGTTCAGTGGACTGGCTTTTGAGAACGGAGCAGAGCTGGATGATGACACTGTAGTAACCGGTCCTGATCCCGCTGGCATGCTTTTAGGATTAGATGTTGCCGATTGCTTTTTGGGTGCACCACTGCAGGTAGGTGCTATTTTGTGGGCTTGATTTGTTAAACTATGATTATTGTTAGCATTGACAGTTTCCTGTGACTTCTCTGAAGCCAGCGGACCACTGTTATTGTTGAGAGCTGCCTGCAGATTTCGCCTCTTCTCCTCTCTGATAATCCGCTCTCTCTCCTCTCTGCAGTGTCGGAGTTTAGCATGTCTATCCCTCTCAAATATCTCAAACATTCCTGTGGCGACACGCATGCTGCGGCCGGGTGCCTCTCGGGCAAAATCAGACAGTGGACGAGCCAGAAGTTCCACAGGTTTCACTCCACAACGTGCACATGCCTCGAGAGAGCGAGGGCTTGTCAGGACATACCGACTGCCTTCTGCTACTGGCGAGTCAAAATTGTAAAGGTCCAGATGTAGTTTTTGCTCTTCTGGTTGACTGTTTTGCTGCTGGCATGGTTCTTGAGAGCTCGGTACAGGATCAGTACTGGGCTCTGTCTGTGGGCTGGAATCCACACTAACATCTGTCTCTCTATCATCACCTGGCTCAGGTAGACATGGTGCTTCAGAGGCTGCAGCTGGGCTTTCAAACTGGGTCCCTCTGAATTTACTCTGGTCATCAGGTTCCAATGGATCCACCATGGTTCACTTGGGGAAAAAAACAGAAAGCAAAAAGAATTAATTCTGCAGTGTTTCAATGACAGCACTGGATAAGATTTTAGAGTGGAATCACAGGGATTATTATGTTCTGTCTAGAGATCAAGGCTTAAGAGTGCTATCTAAGGTTAAGGGACGCCATAAAGCTTGCACATGCATGCATATTTTTTACGCTCTGCTTCTGTATGTGATGACGGTTCTTGCCTCAGGGTAATTAAAAATAAGGTTACATGCATGCTGGGCAATATTAAAGAACTCATGCAGCTATTTTTGGAGTCTGTGATTCAGATGTAATCAAGCATGAATGTAAAACCATTTCAATATGCCTCATGTGCACTATATATCTATCTATCTACAGTATCTATCTATCTGCATCTAAACCTACGTAGCAGTTACTCACTCGTAAACAGAATTGTCACAATTTTGTTATTTTTTAATGTCATATTGCATATTTTTTATGCATGCAAATTCTATCTTGTTTCGTGCACTCCTTCACATTATTAGTGGCACTGAGGCTGTGTATATCGAAAGCCTCGATAAACAGCCTAGTTTTATAGGCCCTAAAAAGACAGATGTTGTTTGTACAGTAAAGAAACGCTGACTTTAAAGAAGTCTCATGTACAAGCACAAATGTACGCAGCATCTCTCTTCACAGACAGTTTCCAGAGCAGATGTTTTGTGTGCGGGCGCAATAATATCTGATTACATGAATGCGCAAGAAATCAAGAAATCCACAAGCACGCAGCGAACGACGATATTGCAAACACATCACAATAATAAAAGCCAGTCTTACCGTTATCAGGGCCCACTCATTCAGAGGGGATCGGGAGGCTGATATGTCCTCTCCTCCTCATCAAATGTGTTTTTGTGGTCGGTTCTCGTCTCGTTCTTTCCGTCAGCAGTCAGTCAGTCTCCACCTGCTGTTTGACACTCGCATCCTTGGCCGTGAAGCATCTGTGCTCCGCCTCCGTGTGACTGCGCTCTAAAAATATCGCAGATATTCAGCCCTTTGTCCTCACATTTTATGACCATATGAACGGAGAATGAGCGATTCTGCGATGCTGTCATGATGAATGTGCTGAAGGATGGACAGGCGTTATTTTATTTACGCATATCAGTGTTGTTGCTGTTACTTTAAATTCGGATTTAAAATGGATTTATAATGTAGCCTATCATGTTTCTGCAACATAAATAGTAATGCTAATAATAATATTTTTTTTATTATTATTAGCCTATTATTGTTATTATTATTATTATTATTATTATTTTAAAGAATTCACTGGAATTCAGTAGCCTAGTGGTTATTTTGGAGAAAAGGGGAAGTCTGTTTTTAATGCTGTAATAAGTATATGCATACACTAGAAGGCGCACTATGCACAAATATAATATGGCTCTGAGGAAATCTGCACAAAAGTGTCCAAATATCCTTTGTCCTAACTTTGAACAGCATCGGCGTTGTTTTATTATTTTAAACCTGACGTATATTTTGTGCAATATTTTGCTTGTAAGTTGAATGCTGCTGGGTTAAATAGTTTATCTAATGCAGTAGCATTTTTACATTTCTAACTACTGTATGTCTTAATTGTTTAGTTGGACACTGTATCATATATTTACAGGGAGTTTGGTAGGGTGTTATTCTTTTACTTTTTCTCTTTCATGGGTATAAATATATTGGTCACACTTTACAATAATGTCTAATTTGTTAACATTTGTTAATGCATTAACTTAAAAACTAACAATGAGCAATATTGACAGCATTTATTAAACTTTGTTAATGTTAGTTTATAAACATGTTCATGTTAGCTCACAGTGCATTAACATGAAACCTTATTGTAAAAGTGTTACCAATCTCTTTAATAGATAGAGGATTAGAGCTGAGCAGATGACACACTAATAACACCTGCTGGTATTAGAGCTGGGGAAAGCTGAGAAATCAAACAGAGATGGATGAAGTGAAGAAGATTAGTCATTTCTCTACAGCTTTGTCAAAACAACACGGCCAAGTATTTAACCATATACTTGTAAGACTGCCAGTAAAAATAACTTTCCACTCATACGCTTTCATGCAATTCATGAATGTCCATTATGTTATATATCCTTAATAGTGTTGCCGTTATGTATGCAAAAAACAGAAACTGCAATGGTACTGCAATGGCCTTTTGTATGTGAGGATGCACAATGAATGTTGTTGACAACTAGTAATATGAAGAGCAAATACTGTAAACAAAGCATGTTATAAGAGGCCAACAATCAAACAACTAATCTAAAAAAAAAAATTGTGACACTAAATTAATAGGCCTATGTAATTAGCATGGGTAGAAAATTAATATATGGGTATGGTTTATCACTGAAAATTGTATCTTTATATACTCATTAAACAGAATTATGGTAAGAATGGAACACTGTGGAAACAGCTTTCTTACGTGTACAGTGTTTTGCTCCGGGGGTTCGGCAGAACAGCAGTTTTCCCCTCCATTTGGCCTAAAACACTTTGTTTGTGGTCATCAGTTTGAAATGTTGAATACAAACACTGAGGTGTGTTAGATTTTTCGTTGCGTTGTTCTCTTTGTATTTACGATGCTTTTCCGCCTTTAGCTGCTGCCTACAACGCACTGAATCCTTCACTGGAAACACAAAGTAACTCACTCCCTCGAAACGTTTTCTCTTTGAATTCTTTCACCCGGGCCGGGAACAATACAAGTCGACACTATTATGACTAAAAGTTTGTTAAGAAGTGTTTCCTTCTAAAGCAGGGCAGTATTTGACCCTGGTAATGCTGGGCCCACACCACAAGATATTCGGGCCGATTTCTCCCCTTCCGGCAATCCTCAGTGAAGTCCTGATTATCTTGATGGTTCTACAGATTATCTGTGGTGTGAGGTGTGTTAAAGGGATACTCCACCCAAAAATGAAAATTCTGTCATCATTTACTCACCCTCAAGTTGTTGCAAACCTGCATGAGTTTCTTTCTTCTGCTGAACACAAAGGAAGATATTTTGAAGAACGATCGGAACTTTGGCACCATTGACTTCCATAGTATTTTTTTTTTTCTACTATGGAAGTCAATGGTGCCAAACAACTGTTTGGTTCCAATCGTTCTTCAAAATATCTTCCTTTGTGTTCAGCAGAAGAAAGAAACTCATACAGGTTTGCAACAATTTGAGGGTGAGTAAATGATGACAGAATTTTCAATTTTTGGGTGGAGTATCCCTTTAAGAGTGACCGAACCTGCTCGGAAGAACGTCGGAGCCGCCTTGATCAGTAACCGTAAATATTTAACATGCTGAATATTTACGATCAGAAATCCTGATGTGTGGGGGGAACCCTGACGACAAAGGCGTTCATACTCTTTTGATTGTCGGGTGGAACGAAACAATAACCAAACAGAAAGCGAGCTGACAGAAGACGGAAGCATAACAGCCGCAGTCATGGCACAGCACAGAGTGAAATGGATATGGACAAATAGCTGACATAGCTTATCATTTAATGAATCGACAGCCCATTGGCTAATCTTCAACATGTTTGCTGATAAACATTTGCTTTGGATTGATCTATTCTGTTTTATAGGAGAAGTCACAGACAATTGTGTGACAGGTTCGGTTTATGGCACTTCTCGTTCATTTCTATGGTATCTGCAAACAGTGATTGACTGTCGCACAACTATGAACGAAATTAAATGACGTCAATGCTGTGATGTGATTGGTTATCAAGGCACATGTGATCCAAGTTGGCCACCATTCTCCAATGGTGGAGCCACGGGCCCTCGTATCTCCCAATAATAAGACCATCTCTGGTTCACATCCTCGGACTGGGAATTATGGTTTTCAACACTAGCAACGCCTATGAATCTGCAGCGGTCATGGGGTACAACTAGTAGCTCTCGGAAATTTCCCATCTTACAAGCTGTATACGAGCTCTACGAGGAAGTGAACGCTTTTTACCAGTTGAAATCTTGTAATTACGGTAATTACAACATGGCATTCCCAGTGCATAATGGGTGTTAACATTCCCCTACCTCGTTCAATAGGGAAGACAATAGAATTTTTCTGTTTTCTCTAGTCAGGTAGCACCGATAAAAAAAAAAAATCACCTTTCAACTGTAAAGGCAACAAAGTTTGACAGACTGGTCATGAGATTTATCCAACAAATTATGTTTTATTAACAAAGTTCGGAAGGAACACGTTCAAATTGCCTATCCAATCAGTACAAGAGGAGGCATATATATGTACACAGCCGACTTATTTGTTAGTGTGAACTCATGAATAGCAAATCATTGCATTATCAGTTGTGCTAAATTAAATTTAAAAACAAACAGGATGCGTTTTAATTGGCATCCGGAGCCACTTTTCATGGACAAGGATTAGATAACTGGAGGGGGAGTCTGTGGTGGTGACCCACTAAACTTTTGACCCAGTGTAAGAACAGTGCGAGTTTAATTGGCCCCGTCCATGGACTCCATCAGAAAAGCTGTGAGACCGGGGTGACATCAGGGAACGTGCAGGATGCCTTGTCATTTGAGGGCATGAGATCTGGTGTGTATGGGAGATATAGCCATTGCACAGTTCACTGTTCACAATGGTATGTGCTGGGGGTCACAGAGAGGTGAGTTGCATGGTGTAGTGATGAAAATGGTTGGGGTTAGCGGATGGAGGCATATGGAAAGGTTTCTATGCCTTAATCAAGACACCACAGGGTTTTTTTTCCCCATCTGGATTGCATTTCAGTTATGAGCACTATTAGCTGATTGAATGACAGCTACATGAACCATGATGTCATGTCTAAATTGCTGCTAACATATAGTGGAATATAGAAACTTGACAGTGTAATGGTGAGTTTTTGTAGAATCCTCATGTTTAAACGTTGACGTATACACACAGTGCTGTAATCAAAATTGAATTGTAATTAAAGATGCAGTAAGTGATTTCTGAGAAACGCTGTTGAAAGTGAATCGGACCGAGCAGCACAACACACTTGTAGCCAATCAGCAGTGGGGGGCGTGTCCACTCATAATGGGGGAGGAGAGAGAGTGAGATTTGAAGAAAGACTGTAGAAAGAGAGATGGCTGAGAGACATTACAAAAGAGAAAAGCTCAGAGAGGAAATTCACTGGAAAAAGAAGGGATCGGGCAAGAGCTTTAGGACCCGCGTTAATATTAGAAAAACTTTCCAGTAGGGCTGTCAGTTAAACGCGTTATTAACGGCGTTAACGCAAACCCATTTTAACGGCGTCAATTTTTTTATAGCTCGATTAACGGTCTTTTTGGCCTAGCAAACTTTGTCGTTTTTTCTCATGCTTTTGCAACAGGATGCGGCATGCACGGCGCTGCGCTATGAAACCCATTCATTTCAATGGCTTGAGCCGCGCGAGGACGTTTTGTTGCTTCGTCGACCAAAGCGCAAGTGGATCTAGCTACACCGGAAACAAAACAACAGGCACGCCGCACACACTTGTTTAGGCTTGCGAGCTGGCCAAATAGTAGGTTAACGTTACGTTTTGAGTGGATGACGAGCACGAGACGCAGAAATGGATGCCAATAAGATTCTGAATGGAAAGTTTACTTTTAAAAAGTTGCCAAATGGTTCCATTGACAAGACCAAAGTGATCTGTGTGTTTTGTCGTTGTGAACTGAGCTATCATCATCGCAGCATGTCCAGTCTGAAATACCACTTGATGATGGCCAAGCGCACACACACACACACACCTGATGCGAATTCTCCGCCCCCTCGTCAATATCAGGACCTCGTCAGTATTTCTTTCACCCTTTTATTAATGGACAGTGTTACATTGAGAGATTATTTGCTCCAAGTGAGAATGTTAGTGTGAAATTGAACACAGCATATGCCAATGTTGTTTTCAATAAAAAACATTTGCACAAAGCAAGCCGATCCACTTTTCCATGTTGATAAGAGCATTAAAATGAGAAGAAATAATGAGACAAAAAGAAATCAAGAGACATTTAGAATAATATGTGTGATTAATTGCGATTAATCGCGAGTTAACTGTGACATTAATGCGATTTTATCGCGATTAAATATTTTAATTGTTTGACAGCACTACTTTCCAGCGCTGGAGAGACCTAAGCGGGAAGAGCTGAAAACGGACACAAGGTTGCGTTGTTTCTGCTCCATACGTGAGTAACATTGGTTTAGCTGTTTCACAGAACCGAGATATGCTGTTGTTGTAATGTTAGCCCCATAACAGCACAGTTTTGAGTGTCATTGTTTGTCTGGAGCTGCTGGCAACTAACAACTAGCTCTTGCTTGTATACTCTTGTCTACTGTATGTTCATATCTTTTTATTCCTTGTCATTCGTTCGTCATCTTTGCTTTATTTTTCGAGAAGCATTATTTTTCTTCGCTTCAGCTATGATAAAGAGACATCAAATCTTGCATTGTGTGTTTGTGCATTTTGGGGGCGGAGCAATGAAGGGAGGGGTGTATGTGTGTGTTTGTTTGGGTTAATATCAGTGTTTCTCAGAAATCGCTTACTGCACCTTTAATTTCACTCAAATTCAGATTATTGGATTTTAGAACTGGTGCATTGTGGATGGATAAAAAGGTTTGGTCTATATATGAAATTATACACAGTATGAGACATATCTCTTTTATTTGGCAAACATATTAATTCTATTAGTTTTTTAAAATTGCTTACACACAATTTCTCAAACTATGGCTCCTTTTCTCTGAACTCTACACAAAACCACAAACGCACACAACATGCAAAACATTACACATCTCTTGCAAAAGCAAACCCTTCATTCAAAACTATTATAACTCTTCTAAAAAAAATATTTTTTTGTATAATTGTACAAGCAAACCATCAAATGATTAGCCATACACGTCAAATTACACACGAATGTGAAAAACATTGTCTTTTGCTTGTTCAGTGTGCAGTGAAGTGTACAGGAGTTTGTCACACATACATGTATGTGCACAAATACACTATATATACAGTATGTGCACAATTGATGAACTTTACAGTTATTGAACTGAATCAACACTGAAGTGACTTATACTTAGCTGTATAATGACACTATTAGCCTGTTAGTTTGAATTTGTTACTGTGAAGCCGCTTGGAAACAATATAAAGCACTATAGAAATAAAGACGACTTATGAATATTCAGTATATATTTAGAAAATAAGCATAAATGCAAGGGTGAAAATGTGTTTGTTTCTCAAAACATTAAGTTTTGATTTCTAAGTGATCAAATTAGCTATATTTACACTTTAAACAGAAATGCATGGGGTAAAAATAATGTATTTGTTTCTCAAAACATTGAGTTTTAATTTCTAAGTGATCAAATTATGTATAAGTGTTTTCACACATGATCATTTGGTGTAGGTATAATCGGAAAATGAGTGTGCAATTTGAATGGCAGTGTTTACCAAATGAAACACAAGAGCTGTTAGTTTAAAACGATGTGTCTAATGTAGGGAACTGTGTTGAGCATTTTGCAAAAAGTTTGATTTACAATTGCAAACTGAGTGAAAAGCATATAATGTGCTTGCAGTTTTGCAGACGTGTGTGTGTGTGTGTGTGTGTGTGTGTGTGTGTGTGTGTGTGTGTGATTTACCCCTTAATATAGGTATAGGAAGCAATACTTTGTAGGCCCCAAACATGCAGAATGGACTACATCCAGCTTTGCGACCCAGCGTCCACCTGGCAGGCCTGTCCTTGCGAAGACCGGGACCTCTGAATGCCCCCAGTTCACATTTCTTGCTTGGTTTTGCCAACAGCAAGGGCCACGCTTTGCTGACATTTTGACAACTCTGCGCTCTCGACCCCTTGCTCCTTCCCCCCCTCCTCCAGCGGGCTGGCACAGAGGGAACGAAGCCCCCCTCTCCGGTGGGGTGAAGGTCCCTGGGACCAAGTTGTTAATTCAATCAGGAGGGTGGTATGCTCAATTAGGCACTCATAAGGGCCCAGGAAGGGTCTGGGGCCCCAGCAGCCCTACCCCTGAGAGCCATTAATTGTGGATGACAGTGTGTAAACACTCGGGTGAATAGGCGGTGCAGGTGTTGGACACACCACTCGTTGGACACTGTCTCAATGGTTCTTTTCACACCCCGCTTTCCTCTGAACAATCTCTATTTCTGTCTCAATCCCTCTTACGTCTATTACTCAGTACTTAATTGTGTAGTCACACTGTAACAAGGACACCTTTAAAGAGCCACCGAATCACGAATACGAATAAACGCATGCAAAAATTTCGGACTCGCGAACAGTATTTATATCGTTTTTACCTCTTGTAACGCACAGACCGAACCGGCGGCGCCGTCAGATCACTTGGACGTGGCTGTGATTACAAGAGGTAAAAACGATATAAATACTGTTCGTTTTCTCACACAAACCGCTCGTTTCGTGTCTTAGGCCATCAATGTGTACTTACATTTACGAGTCATTAAATCATGTTTAATTTGGACTTCTCTGTGCATGCTCTTTGAGGTGGTGACCATAGACCTGCATTATATGACTGACAGACAAGAACGGTTTGACCTAAAAATATCAAAATTGAAACTACTGCGGAAACAAAGACACCTACATCTTGGATGCCCTTGAGGTAAGCTAAGGTGGATGAAGAATAAATCGAAATGTGCGTGTGTGTGTGTGTGTCCTGGTAAACCCTATGTTATGGGGACAAAAGATGGCACAAAAATGGCAATATCCGAAATCCTTGTCCTTGGGGTGTTTGTTGGGGGGTCCCCATGAGGAAAACAGCTTATAAATCATACAAAATTATGTTTTTTGAAAATGTAAAAATGCATAAAGTTTTCTGTGAGGGGAAGGTTTAGAGGATAGAATATACAGTTTGTACAGTATAAAAATCATTATGTCTAAATATAGTCCCCATGAAAAAAATGGAAACCCAACATGTGTGTGGGTGTGTGTGTGTGTTGAGAGGTATCCTTTAAAGAACACCCTAAATAAGGTGTAAAAAGTCAGTGACTGGACTGAACTCTTTGGCCAGGCCTGGAATCATGTGACTCCTCCAGATACGGGAGCTTGTGAAAATCGCAGCCAGTACATGTAAAAGACATGGAATTCCACAAATGAAAGCCAGATGAGGGACTTTAAAGTGAAAGGGCTCCACATCTGACCTAACATTCTCGTGTTTGAAGTCCTCTCTCTGTCCATCTCTTTTCTTCATTCTTCCACGATCAGGTCAAAAAGGCACTTGTGAGAAATATGGACGAAGATGTATTAAGAAATTCCTTCGATCTGAAATGTCTTGTTATACGAGTCCCTAAACTCACAATGCTTTATCTTAAAGTATTAAGTGATGAGGAATAACACACACACACACACACACACACACACACACACACACACACACACACACACACACACACACACACACACACACACACAATGTGCTGGGTTGATTACTTACTAATTGTAGTCAATTACAGATTTCAAATTACATGACAAATTTTTGTTAGTAATGTAATCCAATTACATTTCACATTTTAGGTAATCTGACTACTTTTTAGATGAGTAAATTAATAATTTCTTACCTTTAAAATCTCAGGGGGTACTTAAATATATTAAAGTATATAAAATAAATATATTTTTTATGTTTTTATAGGTTCGGCTGACAAAAAAAAAATGTTTGTGAATCCCTGCATCACATGTAAATACAAAATGGCGTGAATCTGTGCATTTTGAAAGAAAAAAAAAACACCTTCCAAAAAGCATAATAATTAAATGACTCACCGAGAGCAGTGCTGTAGATTACTTACAAATTGTAGTCCGTTCCTAATTCCAAATTACAAGACAAAAATTGTAGTTAGTAACGTAATCCATTACAGCACATACACTCACCTAAAGGATTATTAGGAACACCATACTAATGTGTTTGACCCCCTTTCGCCTTCAGAACTGCCTTAATTCTACGTGGCATTGATTCAACAAGGTGCTGAAAGCATTCTTTAGACATGTTGGCCCATATTGATAGGATAGCATCTTGCAGTTGATGGAGATTTGTGGGATGCACATCCAGGGCACGAAGCTCCCGTTCCACCACATCCCAAAGATGCTCTATTGGGTTGAGATCTGGTGACTGTGGGGGCCATTTTAGTACAGTGAACTCCAATGAGTGTTCATGTTTAAGAAACCAATTTGAAATGATTCGAGCTTTGTGACATGGTGCATTATCCTGCTGGAAATAGCCATCAGAGGATGGGTACATGGTGGGCATAAAGGGATGGACATGGTCAGAAACAATGCTCAGGTAGGCCGTGGCATTTAAACGATGCCCAATTGGCACTAAGGGGCCTAAAGTGTGCCAAGAAAACATCCCCCACACCATTACACCACCACCACCAGCCTGCACAGCGGTAACAAGGCATGATGGATCCATGTTCTCATTCTGTTTATGCCAAATTCGGACTCTACCATCTGAATGTCTCAACAGAAATCGAGACTCATCAGACCAGGCAACATTTTTCCAGTCTTCAACTGTCCAATTTTGGTGAGCTCTTGCAAATTGTAGCCTCTTTTTCCTATTTGTAGTGGAGATGAGTGGTACCCGGTGGGGTCTTCTGCTGTTGTAGCCCATCCGCCTCAAGGTTGTGCGTGTTGTGGCTTCACAAATGCTTTGCTGCATACCTCGGTTGTGACGAGTGGTTATTTCAGTCAAAGTTGCTCTTCTATCAGCTTGAATCAGTCGGCCAATTCTCCTCTGACCTCTAGCATCAACAAGGCATTTTAGCCCACAGGACTGCCGCATACCGGATGTTTTTCCCTTTTCACACCATTCTTTGTAAACCCTAGAAATGGTTGTGCGTGAAAATCCCAGTAACTGAGCAGATTGTGAAATACTCAGACCGGCCCGTCTGGCACCAACAACCATGCCACGCTCAAAATTGCTTAAATCACCTTTCTTTCCCATTCTGACATTCAGTTTGGAGTTCAGGAGATTGTCTTGACCAGGACCACACCCCTAAATGCATTGAAGCAACTGCCATGTGATTGGTTGATTAGATAATTGCATTAATGATAAATTGAACAGGTGTTCCTAATAATCCTTTAGGTGAGTGGTATGTAATAAAATCAGACTACTTTTTGATTACTTTTGACCATCACATTGAATTTAATAGGATAATATTGTACCATATTGATATAAAAATACAAAGAGAAATAAAATATGTCTTTCTTTGTTATCAACAACATGAAGTGCATTAAACATTACATTAGGTCAGGGTTTCTCAGACTGCGGTTCATGATGGAACTGCAGAGGCTTTATGAGTATAATAAAAATCGAATTAAATCATTTAAAAATAATAAAAATCATAATAAAAATGTGTTTGAAAGACAAAAACCTTACAAAGACACATCAATACATTATTCAATTACTGAGTAATAATTCAAATAATTAATGAATGTGTTCGTCAGGAGTTGATTATGCAATGTTGCAAAACACACAACAAAATGATTTCTGTAAATCCAGTGGTCAAATGCTGTGGCCTCTCAATGTTCTGTGTGATTTATAGCCACCTGACGAGCGGCTAATCTGTATGTGAAACTCCAAAACTGCAAGACTTTCTGAATGTATACATATGAATCATTTTTTGTGAATATGTAATCAATAAAAAATGTACTGATTACGAGAATTTTAAAATGTAATATAATCTAATTACAAGTACTTAATTTGGTAACACTTTATTTTACAGTGTCCTTGTTACATATGTTACATGTACTTACCATAGTAATAACAGTAAGTTATGTGTAACGGAGGCCAGCTAGTAGTTGCTGTGCGAGTAAACTTGGAGGGGTTACATATGCATAATTACATGCAACTAACCTTCAACCAAATCCTAATCCTACCCTAACCCTATAGTAAGTACATGTAGTTGCTTAATATTACTCAGTCCTTAAATATATAATTACACTGTAATGACCCCTTAAAATAAAGTGTACCAGTAACCCTTATTTTTTATACTCCAGATTACATGTATATTACCAGCTCTGAGAACACAGATACACACCTGTAGGAACGTACAGCCTGTAATGAGATCTCACTTATTTCTCCATTGAGATTACACTGAGACTAAATGAAGACTTCTGCTTCTTTTTCTCCTGAGTAAAAGAACACAGTGTGCAGTTTCAGGACAGATGTTGCAATCATAAATCTTCAGTATGAACTTCAACCCATCCAATAATAAATGACCTTAGTCATATATGCACATTAATTGGATAAACTAGTTTAAGGTGACTTAGTTGCAGTGTAATTACCTTTAAAAAATACTTTTTAAAATAAAAGAAAGGGCTTTTTGGTAACACTTTGATTTACAGTGTCCTCGTTAACTTACACGTTATAGTAATAACAGTAAAACATGCATAATACATGCAAATAACCCTAAACCAAACCCTAATCCTGCCGTATAAGTACATAGTTAATTAATATTACTCCATACTTAATTGTACAATTACACTGTAACATGAAAACCTTAAAATAAAGTGTAAACTTTTTTGTGATAATCAGCATTGTGCAATTGTGCCACAAATACTGTCAACTGAGCTTTACTTGAACAGAACATGGAATATTCCCTTAATATACACTTACAGAATGTCAACAGTTTAGTCACTTGTCTATTTTATTTCTCGAAATGCATTTTATAAGAAACAACAGAGAATTTCTCCTTGCCACTAATTTTAAAACCATGCATTTCTGAAAAGGAAAAAAAAAGGGCACACAGTAAAACATTTCATGGATTAATTAGACATCTGGCGAGGATCCGTACATCTTGAAGGAGACAATTGCTGTCAAAGACATTAGCTGAAGGAATGAAACTTTAACTTCTCTGAAAGCTGGTAAAACCACAATAAAGCTCGGTCCAGATGTCTAATTATAAAAGCTGTAAATGGGTTTAACAGCAGTTAGAAGCACACAATTTAAAGTACAAAGGTATTAAGGACACTTAACATGAAGCGGGCCTGTCATGCTTATCTAAGACATCATAATAACATAAGAGACCTCTCCTCTGTACTGATGTGTTGATGAAAGCCACCAAATGTGCATGGCCTGGTAATAATTGCGTTGGAGTCGGCAGGGTGCCCGCTGGTTTGGGCTGGCTGCTCTTGTCTACAGACACCTGCTAATTTTCTGTCGGCTTTGCTTGCTATAAACAGACAGTGAACCGCCATTGAGGATCTGTGGAAAGGGTCGGTGTGATAATTGGGCAGCACAGACCTTTTCAGCTTGTTCGCCCTTTCCTTTCTCTCTGCCCCTTGTCAAACATTTGTTTCAAGTCCAGCCAAGTGACAACAGCCGTCTGTGTTGGTCAACGTTTCTCCAACAACAACTTTTCTTTTTTTTTCACACGCCAGAAAGCGTCTTTGTTTTGTATGAGGACATGGTTAAAGGAAAGTGGATACAGGACATAAAGTGATCTCGTTAACATTCCATTAGACACTCCTGTCCCCCCTCGCCTCCCCCAGAGGAGCTTCACACAGTCCCGGACACACAGGCCAGCTGACACGGCGTGGAGCACGGCATAACCGAGATCCCAGTGGAAAGCTAACGGCAGATCGAGGTTCATCCCTCATCCATGATAGGAGAACCACATGGAGGCAGACCTGAGCAGACCTGAGCCCTGCTTATGAGCTGCGCCTCTCTTTCTCTCCTTTTCTCCTTAAAATGCAATCGAATAGGATAGAATTGAACTTTTGAGAAGCTGGGAGAATGGTTCAAATTTAATTATGTATTTTTATTATTATTCAACTATTATTCAATAGTTTTAAATAAGTATATATATTATTATCATATTATCTAGATCTGGATGGATGGATGGACGGACGGACGGACGGACGGACAGACTATCTATCTATCTATCTATCTATCTATCTATCTATCTATCTATCTATCTATCTATCTATCTATCTATCTATCTATCTATCTATCTATCTACCGGTATCTATCTATCTATCTATCTATCTATCTATCTATCTAGATAATGTTTTATTTAATAATGTTACTCTTCCTCTCTTTCTCACACAGTTTGACACACATCTTTAAGAATTCATAAATAAAAAAGGTCAAATGACACAATCATGCTAGCTAATAATCATGTCTTGAAAATTCGTCACAATATTTGTAATCGCTTGATTAGAATTTTTTTCTCACACTCTAAAAAATGCTGGGTTGTTTTGGGTCAAATATGGACAAACCCAAAAGTTGGGTTAAAAATGTAATTTAAAATTTTAACCCAACTTCAACTTTCACTTTCAACTGTAAATTTTTTAATTACATTTTTAACCCACCATTTGGGTTTGTCCATATTTGACCCAAATTTGGGTTGAAACAACCCAGAATTTTTTAGAGTGCATAATACAATAATACAAAACAGAATATCCATAGAATATCAATATTTTAAACATAAAATTGGCGTTTATATTTTAATTGGGAATATTTAAACAACAGAAGAGGTGCATTGCCTTCACTAAATGAAGTCACATTTATTGAAATATGTAGGCTAACCGTAATAATAATAAGAAGATTAAACATTTGTGACAACCTGCGTCAATCTCCCTTGTAAAAAATAATTATATAAATGATTAAATATTACAAATATAAGTTATTAAATAATACGCTTTATCTTTACGCTAATTAAACGACCATAAAACATAAATAAATTGCGTATAGGACAGTTGTGTAAAAGAAAGGCATAGAGTGCGTCATTACTCTTGCTGTAACCAAGTGGACTGATGATTAATCCGCGGACTTTTGCACCCCCCACCCCGTCGAACTGCGCTGTCATTGGACGATCCCGCTGTCAATCACGCCAAGCAATCCCACCTCCTGAGGTTTTAAACGCGTCCCAAAGTGTAAGACAAACTATTCAACCTGTAGCTCTGGAAAGGACAGTACATCCCACGCAGTGGAAAGAGTGTATCACTACGACTATCGTCATCTTGTCTGCGTTCTCTCTGGCACTATGAAAACGCACACATGTGAAGGAGGAACCCGCTGAGGACGAATTTATCTGGGAACAAACTTTTGGAATTTCCTGCAACTTTGGGACCTTTGCCAATTCTTAAGTTAATCTTGTCCGTAGGCTGTCAGTTGTCTTAATACTTCAACGTCAGACAGAATGTATTTCCACAATCGGGTCCTTTTTGTGTTTTTGTATTCCCACGCGCTACTGATGATGATGTGCCTGCCACCAGCCTCAGCGCAGAAGTCCAGTGGTCCCCGGGTAAGTCCGTGCGTAACGCCGCACATTTACGCATTTGTCATTCTGATAACTTACGTGCGTCATTCAAAGTTGTCAATGTGACGCATAAAGCGCTTATACTGTAGCGATGTCAATGCATTATGCTAAAATAATTATGCAATTCAATATTCTGATTCAGCGTGCCCCAAATATCTCAGAATATGGGTTTGACCATTCTTCTTACTTGTTAGTGACATACATAACTAATGTTATGAAATTTCACAGCATCTTTTTGCTGCCTTAAACAGTGACACTGAGTTAAAGAATGTTGCATTGCATCCTGAATACCAGGGCAACTTATTATTAGTATGACACATATTAGTTATTGGAAGGATTAAACATTCTAGAATGCGTAATAACATCAGAGCATCTTTTGGTGATTCAGCTGAATAGTTGGGTTTTGCTTGCTGAGGCACATTGTCAGTGAGACTTGAGTACACCCATTGACCTTTTGTCATAAAGGTCTTTTGCTTCCTGTGCACCCCTCTGTGCCCATAGAAAAGAGGACCGTTGCCTTTCCAATGCAGCATTTCATACGATTTCAACAAAGACAACAGTGTGGAGTATTTCTTTCTGTGGCTGAATCAATTTGCTGACAAAATATTGAATAGTTGAGCTATATGATGTCTCGCAAAAAAATGCTAATTCATCTGTCAGGATTTCTATAAGTCAGTAAGTTTGTGTCAAGGTGATGATCTATTGACCTTAACATCCTTTTTGTTTTAATAGTAGTAAAGTAAAGAAAAATTAAAGGATCTTACATGCGTGATTAATAACACTATCCGGTCAAGAAATCTGCCCCAGAAATCGAATTGCCGCAGAATTCTTTTATGTCTTCAAGTATTTGAGCAATTCAGACAGAAGAATGGTTTGTCAAGATTGCCGCAGAGCTCTTGTGGTAAATGTCCATTCAGTTGTGCACTGAGACCATTGAGATTGACCATTGAGAATGAAAGTGAGAACAAATCAGAAAGAAAGCAGAAGAGAGACATTTGTGGATGCTGCTGAGGTATTGTAATACTTGTGGTTGGAGGAGGAGGTCGGTATAAAAATCTGATGCGCACGAATGCACGCACGCTCGCGCACACACACACACACACACCCTGGGGACGTTCCATAGACGTAATTATTTTTATTCTATCATTCTATATGATTTATAAACTTGTTTCTTCTTGGGGTCCAAAAAATGTCCCCTCAAGGTCAAAATTTACTTGTTGGTCCCCATAACGTAGGGAATTCCAGGAACACACACACACACACACACCTAAAAACACACCACATGTGTTTATCTTCAAAAGTGAACAGAGTAAAGATTAATTTCTTTAAAAAAAAAAGATTTGCTTTGCTGAGAAGATTCTAATACAAAAACATCACATTCTTTGTCTTCAGGAAATATTTTCCGAACCAGTTAATCTGCATGGAACACATTGGACCTCACTGAGATATAAATAGGTTTTAAAAGTGTATCAAAATAAATTCCTTGGGATCATCAGCTGTATCTACAGTAACTCACATCATCACACACACATTTATAGCCCTGTGTCTAATTTAATTCTTAATTATGGACGAGAAACCGTTATGCATTTTGACAACAGCACAAGATTACTGAAAGACTTGAAGTTCTGTATGATTAAATTGTGGTGCTCGTTCTTGAGGGCTGTTTGGAAGAATTGAGAAGCATTAATCTTTTTCATTAATGACTTCTTTCCTTTTAATGATTTTGCCATTTTTCTGTACTTACTGTATGCAGCCACTTTCTCATTTTTCTTGCCATTAACACCCACAGACTTTTATCTCTTGTGATATAATATCTCTTGCTTACTTATTTTATTTTTGGCAAGAACTCTACAGACTGAAATTTACTGTAATAGTAGCCAGAGCGTGTGTGTGTGTGTGTGTGTGTGTGTGTGTGTGTGTGTGTGTGTGTGTGTGTGTGTGTGTGTGTGTGTGTGTGTGATTTGTTTTGCTCAACAGCAGAAAATATCTCCACAGTGCTAAAACATCCTTCATCATCCTCATCTAATCATTACAGGAGGCCAGAAAGGTTGCGTTAAAAAAGCTATTAAAAAAATCTGGAGTTAAACGCTTCAAAAGTTATACTCCCTTCTGTGCCTCATTTGTAAAAGCTTATCTCTGAATGCTGTCAGCTCCAAGAACCCAAAGTTTCATGAGGGCTCATGGCTGCTCAACTGGGCTGGAAGACGTGTTTGGGCCAATAACAGGATCAAGCTCTTTCCTGAAAGCCAATTGGGTGATTGGGTTTATATATGAAAAAGAAAAAAGAAAGCAAGAAAGGAAGCGTCCCTTGACAGTAGAGGGATTTTAGGTTTCCTTTTCCACATTTAACATGAATTTAGCACACTTTTCCAGTCACAGTTATTCAGAGCTCTTTGACCGAGCCAATTCTGACATGCCGCAGACTTGGAAGATAATATTTTCTGAGGATTTAATTCTGTCAACATGCAGTGATGCGTCTGAGCACAGTGAATATACCGACTTTTCAGTAGGCATTGGTCTATTCATTTTAAGAAGTATAATTTCTATCTACTAGCATCACCAAATGGAATTGCATAAATCATGGTATGAAATAATCAAGTTTCCCCAACACTCCCCTCATCTGCCATTGGCTGGATAAACAGATAGTCCTGCCCCCAATCTCACATGATTGGTTGAGCCAACATTGCTGTGTTTTCATAGTGCCACAAAGAATCAAGCATTCTTAGAGTTGTCATGCCATACGAGGCTGGATAACGTTTTTTAGCAACAAACAAATTACGCACGTAATCTGTTCCT
Organism: Rhinichthys klamathensis goyatoka; assembly: GCF_029890125.1. Lineage (NCBI taxonomy): Eukaryota > Metazoa > Chordata > Actinopteri > Cypriniformes > Leuciscidae > Rhinichthys > Rhinichthys klamathensis. The sequence continues at coordinate 701,923 of NW_026606654.1, read as the reverse complement.
GTGCAAAGGTTACTGGAACTTTCGCTGTTATTTACTTGTTAACAGTCTGACAAACATGATCCTCATGGTAGCTTGACATTTAAAAAGTCAACTCGGAAAAACAGAAATAAAACTTCACAGCTTGAGTACCTCGATAGGAAACACATTGTCAATGTAGTTTAATGGTGAATTAAATCACATTATTAGCATTAAAAATGGTGATGAATTTGACCTTAGCATTGTGTTGACTCGAACAGAGTAGTTTTATTCTTATTCTTGTTACAAAACACAATATGTAAGGCCAAATAACCTTATTTAAAATGAATTAAAAGCTATATATGATACAGATACAAATTATGATAGTGAATATACAAGCTACTGAACACATAACATAAGCTACCTGTAATGTACAGTTGTGACTAATTGGTGTGATGCATTTTTCTTACAGTACACACAGACTAAACCCGGGTTGTACACTGTATTGCACGTTACAACAACAGCTTTCAACAGAACACTCATGATTCGTACGAGACCTATTTAGAGCACTTTAATATTCCCTTCCCTTTGAAGTATGGACTTAATAGAGTGTGAACTTTTTTTCCAACATGACTAAAACATAGTCTAATCTGTTTTCATTCAGTAGTTCAATTAAAAGATACAACATAAGCATTCCCACACATTTTTCAGAAATAGCTATCCACACAAACAAATCATCATGGAATTCTGGTTAAGCTGCCCTGTAAAAACATAACATAACATAACAGTGATTGAAAAATGGACACAGGGCGGAAAGCGGTGTATACAACATACCTGCTCGAGTACATCACTGAAACCTTGTAAAGTCAAGTAAAGAACAAACACAGCAAAGCGAGTGCGAGTTTCATGCCAAGACAACATTCTCCCAACGCCGCAGATGAACGCCAAGCCCCCCCTCCTCTCTGCTGTTTTATTGGAGCGGCCCACATCACACCCAATGACCCAATGATGCAGGTGTTAGTGTCGTGTGTGTTTGTGTGTGTGTGAGAGAGAGAGAGAGAGAGAGAGAGAGAGAGTGGGGGTTATGTATATGTAAGGTTCTTATCTGAATGTATTTCGAAAGAGTGTTTGTTATGTGTGTTGCACGAGTATTAACCAGGCATCTAATAGTCTAGTCAGTCAGCAGGTCATTGTTAACCTTATAACTCATGATACACTGTACAGCATCAGTCGGCTTCGCTGTTCAACACTCTGTTGACAGTCTTTGAATGTCCGCACAGCTGAGATGATGCGGATGGGAAAGGAAAGCTTTCAGATTTCAATTCAAACAACTTGTAGTATCATAAAAATCTTGCCAGACTTACTATAATTTCTAGTGTAAAATCGCGAACCTGACTCTCAATCCAGATAGTGGATCCCCAAGCTTAGTGATTCAGGAAGTCAGGAATAGTATTATAGTATCCTCCTTTTTTATTCTAAACTCTTTTTAATATATTTTATATCAGTTCTTATTCTCAACTCTTATTGTTATTTTTATTTCTTATGCATGCTATTTTTAATTCCTATGCATCTGTTGTAATTATTTTGATTATTTTCATTCCTTCTGTAAAGCACTTTGAATTACCATTGTGTATGAAATGTGCTATATAAATAAACTTGCTTTCCCTTGCCTATAATTTGGCAGAGGCTATGTGCACTAAGAGTGTGTTCACACTTGGCATGTTTGGTTTGATTAAAACGAACCCTGATGCGATTGCAAATTTTAGGGCTATAGGCAATATGACGATATACAGTATAACAATGATACAATACAAGTTTATCAGGCACATGTCTGAGCATTTAAGGCAATTAAGAGATTTACATATTGGTCAGAATTTTTCTAAGTGAGAGTAAGCAATTCTCAAAATGTAATAGTCAAAATATAATGGGTTGTTGCAGGTAAAAATTCTGAAGAGTCTGATGCTCGGGCACATGCCTGAATGTTCAATAGTAATTGAGAGATTTGCATAATGTTTTTGTTTTGTTTTGTTTTTTCTTCTTCAATAAAGATACGACCAGTTGTCGTAAGGGAAAAATAGCCAGTGTCTGATGTGAGTTTAACATTTTCATAATTTAATTAGCAGTCATTAAAGCGACAATGTTGAGAAATATAGGATTAGGCTGTAATTTAATTGGTAACATCTCTGATTTCTGGCAGAATTACTATATTGTGAAGTTGTTCCTTACGATGGTTGAAATTATTTTATATCTTGGCAAAGATATTGAAGGATAAAATGTGAATTAAAAGTTAAGAAAATGCAAAAATAGAATGGATGCACGAGAATTTAGCATGCAAAATGAAAGATTCCAAGTGTAGTCCAGTAGAATAATTCATGTGGTTTTATTTAATAAATTGAGAGGTCAGATGTCAAGACCTCAATGTCTATTTTCTTTTCACAATGTGAGGGCAGAATAAAAAGCAAAAAAGCTGGTAACACTATATTTTAAAGGAACACGCAACTTTTTGGGACTTTAGCTTATTCACTGTATCCCCTAGAGTTAGATACGTCCATACATAGCCTACCCTTTTCATCTCCGTGCGTGATGTAACCCACCCACCGTTAGCCTAGCTTAGCACAAAGACAGGAACAAATAACAACAAATAACAAGGTCATATGAGACGCATGCATCTTTTAACCGTATAGATACTGGGAACTATATTCTCAAAAGGCGAAGCACTGCTACTCGGGCGGAGTGATTAGCGCAACACTCTGAGCGAACTCTCTGCTCCTCACCACAGGGCTTCTCAGGTGCTGCGAGCAAATCACTCCGCCCGAGTAGCAGTGCTTCGCCTTCAGAGAAAATAGTTCCCAGTATGTATACGGTTAAAAGATGCCTGTCTTGTTTGTTTCCAAATTATTGTAATTAGATTGCTTTACTTAATAAAAAAATACTAATAATCAGAATACAGTTTATTTTTAATTAATTTCATGATTACTTAATATTCACAGAATGGCAGTAAATTATTCAGAATTCATTGAATCACGTTAAAATAAAGCATAACCAAAAATCCAAAACACTACAAGAGATCTTTCTACAGAAGTTCTTGTGATGTCAGTCACATTAAAAATACCAAGCGATACGAAAGAGCCCACAAAATTATACACAACCAAGTACGTCAAAGTGTTGACTAATGATTATTTCTTGCACAGCCTTTGAGTTCAACCCCTAGTGTGTGTGTGTGTGTGTGTGTGTGTGTGTGTGTGTGTGTGTGTGTGTGTGTGTGTGTGTGTGTGTGTGTGTGTGTGTGTGTGTGTGTGTGTGTGTGTGTGTGTGCGTGTGCGTGTGTGTGTGTGTGTGTGTGTGCATCATGTTTCCAGACTCAATTACACTAGGCAGACAGCAGAGTTGGACAAGGACTGGAGCAGACAGAGAGAGAGAGAGAGAGATAGTGTGAGCAAGACAGAACTAGATAGTCGAGTAAAGAGAGAGGAAATGTGTGTGTGAGGGATAGAGAACAAGTTGGGAGACAGAGTCAGGGGACAAAAGGCTGTTCTCCATGTGTGGGCCAAAAGCAGCGCTGTGTGCTTGATATACAGTGAGCGACAGCTGGGATTTGGATAAGGAAGGTTTTCTGACAGAGAGAATGTGTTCTGGGTCATTTTGCTGTGGAGAGATAGCAGTGGCTATCAGCATTTAATGATACGGCTTTCTTTGAGAAAATACCAGAGATTACCAGCCTCCCAGAGGCTTCAATTACAGACCGATAAAAGTAGTGTCTCTTTAAATTCACCGGACAGCCATTAGTCATGACATAGCAGGCTTCATCAACTGAAAAGCATGTCACAAATTCGCCATATTGGCACGCTGAAGCGGTATCTTCTCTCTGCTGTGTGTTTTGCTGATGTCTACAGAACTTATTGTGCTACTGAAATGGACAAACAGCATTTACTGGTTATTTAGTCTGCATGCTTGCAGTTGTGTCTACAAGCTCTGGGGAAAAATAACCAAAAGCATTTTGGTAAACAACAAATTCCTTCAAAGAATGTGTCTGAAATCTGAATTGGCATTTTAAAGAAATTTGTAAATCCCAAGGGTTTAGACGGTTTGCAAACCAAAAGTATAATTTTTTCCCCCAATGAATGATAAAAATGTGAAAACAAAGAGGGATTTATGGCTAAAGCTAATTCATACTTTCTATGTGGTTTCAGCAGTGATAAATCAATCAGTTTCCCATGATGACTTCATTGATGTGTTATAGGGTTAGCTATAGAGTTCAGACCAGACCATACAAGAACTAGCCTGGTTAAAACCAGACCATTCTCAGTTGTAACTGAGTTATGGTCTGGCAAAGCGTCATAGACAAATCATTTCCAGAGGGGCGTCACCAACGGACGTCGCGGATAGAGCTAAACCCAATCAGAGCGATGAAGGAGATGACGTATGCAGAGCGGCGGAGAAACATCTCCGAGTGTTGTTCTTTGCTCGTTTTTTTAACAAAAAGGAAACGTTCAAATCGCTTAAAACAAACGCGATAGCTGATTCGAACGAGTGATGTTCGACGCCGGCATCCATCTTTGTAATGTAGGCTACAAAATCTGCTTCAAAATCCCAGCGCTGTCGTCATCGTGTAAAGCCCGCCCCAACGTTTCTGATTGGTGCCTCGATTTTGACGGATTGGAAATGGGCTTGAATGAGCTCTTTCCCAGACTAACTTTCAGAGCAAATCTAAATTTGCCGGAAGTTGTCTGGGTTTTCCCAGGCTATACAAGACCCAGAACAAAACCAGAACCCCTAGAACTCACACCAAGACTCAGACACCCCAAATCATAAACTGGGATTAACCAAGAACCAGATCCATCCTTGTTGGTCCAAGAACCATACTGTCCATTTTAATGAACCCAGACCCAGAGAGTGGAATTGAATGTATATGTATAGTGAAATGTATAGTGTAATTGATAGTGATTGATAGATGCGTTTTGGTCGATCAAATCACACGTAGATGAGGGAGACACATTCCCGTTTACACTTGGTGTTTTAATCCGTCTCCACTTCTGTCCTGATTTCTAGGGGAGGGTAAATGTATGTGTTTTTTCAGATCTTTTGATCTAATGGACAAAATAAGCTATTTACATATGAAGTCGACCAGAGACGATGGAAAACAGATGGAGAGTATAGCTTTCGTTTCTGCTCTGACAGTCGCAACACCACACCGAACGCTGTGAGTGTGTGTTAGAAATCAGGAATGATGAGAGAACATTGGTATGTGAGCTTGACTGACGTGACCTGCCAGAACTAACCCCATGCTTGATTTGTTCCTCAAATAAAATTCAATTCACATTAATTTGTATAGAGCTTTTCACAATACATATCCTTTCAAAGCAGTTTTACAGAAAATGCATGTGTCTACATTTCAATTTAGTGTGATCTGTTATCAGAGGTGACTGTGTCCAAGTTTTGAGTTAGGCAGATACAGTGAGCTCTTTGAAGTTATTACAAGTTGTGAACATCATGATTACAATATCTAAAAAAAAAAAATGCATTGGTGCATGTTGATTCCGAGTTTGCATCCTCGCAGGAGTTGGCGCTCTCTCTTCACAGGTGTTGAGGCATCGGAAGTCTTTGTAAGAGACAGAGTACTCTCTGGTTACTTCGAGATGGGCATCCCGAGACAGAAAAGCAAATGGAAAATGCTGTTCATAACATTTCAAGCAAAGATAATCACGTGTGTTTGATCTGATTTAACTGGAGTAAAAGGTTATGAGATACATTATGTGAATGCTTGGATAAAGGGATCTAGATTTAAACTGGGAGAGTGAATCTGAGCCCCGAACATTATCAGGAAGGCTATTCCAGAGTTTAGGACCCAAATGTGAAAACGCTCTCCCTCCTTTAGTGGACTTAGATATCCTCGTGATATCTTGGTACTACCAAAAGTCCAGAGTTTTGTGATCTTGGTAAAATACACAGGAGCTAAACCATTTAGGGCCTTATAGGTGAGTAGCAATACTTTTTAATTGATACGTAACTTAATAGGTAACTAGTGTAGAAGATGCCAAAATTGGTGTTATATGATCATATTTTCTTGACCTGGTAAGAACAGAAGCTGCATTTTGAACTAATTGTAATATGATTTTCGAAAGAAAAGTTGCTGTCAAAAATTGCTGTCAATGGCAATTTGCCTCAGTCTTATCTGAATTTAATAGAAGAAAATTACTGATCATCTAACATTTTATATCACAATCCTTCCATCCTTCCTGTTTTTTTTTTTTGTTTTGTTTTTTGTGGGTGATCAGACAGTCAGTGAGATTCACCAGAAGAAATAACATGACTGTTCCTTAGCCAAGTTGTATCATTAGAGTGACAAAGTAGGAAGTTCAGGAAGCAGATTTCCAGTTCGCCTGGATTTAATTAGTCTAATGATCAGAGAAGAGGGATTATTGCAGATCTCCTTCGTATAAAATCTGACAGTCGTTACTGAATAATGCAAAGCTGATTTAGGAGGTGATTTGAAGTTTGCATAACCAGTTTCTCACACTCTGCTTTTCAATTTGCATGTATGCAATAAAAGTGAATAGCTTTGGTTGTTTTTTTAAGTAATTTTTTCTCTATTATTACAGAAACATTGGTCATTACATATTTAAGTGTAACAACCTTGTTGAAAATATGCTAAATATTGTTTGAAATTGAGCTATAGCTACATTTGGCTAGGTCCTCTAATTTTGTTGCAGCCAATCAGAAGTCGGCTTTCGTTCTTCATTTTTGTTGTTATTCTTCCTAAAGGTAATGAGTGCTTCACACATTATAGAGAGTAGCTCTGGCACTCCTTGTGAAAACCACACACACACACATACAGAGAGAGAGAGAGAGAGAGAGAGAGAGAGAGAGAGAGAGAGAGAGAGAGAGAGAGAGAGAGAGAGAGAGAGAGAGAGAGAGAGAGAGAGAGAGAGAGAGAGAGAGAGAGAGAGAGAGAGAGAGAGAGAGAGAGAGAGAGAGAGAGAGAGAGAGAGAGAGAGAGAGAGAGAATGCCTGCCAAGAATATAAATCCATCTGTGCAATGAGATTTCTCTGGTGTCTCCAGCTCGTCCAGAAATCTCCACTTTATTATGAGGGGTCCAGGCAAAAGTTAAGAGTATCCTTGTTCTCAAAATAGAGTTCTAAGAAGAAACATTAGTCATAAACCCCAAACTGAAAAACAAGAACATTTTTGGAGATCACTTTTAATTAGAAAAATGTGCTTGACAAATTGTTTAATCAACAAGAGGATATTTTTAACGATTTGCATATGATTTTAGTAGTGTCAGAGTAGGATTTATGGATTGCTGACTACTGAACAGATATTTCACTCAATAGGAACGATTGATTGAGAAACCTTTGCAATGCAATAATGAATTACGTACAGTGGCCCCAAAAGGTATTTAGTTACCTGCGCCACAACTAAATACAGTTATAAATCTATTAATATCATTGCATTAGTTGCAAAAACAAGGAATTCACTAAAGAGATATAATCAATATATATGCATGTTATAAATGGTAAAACAGACAAAACCGTTTAGGTATTTTGGTTGTCAGGTATTAGTGGAACATGTTTGGTCACATGTTTGGTGAACGTTAGTTGTGAGAGAAGTTTTAGTATCAGTTGTTTGTTGATGCCATTCGGTTTGATATTTTGTTTTCTAATGCCATGATGAAATGAAATGCAAAAATGAAAATTCTGTCATCATTTATGTCACCCTAATGTCATTTTAAAACCCGTAAAACCCATCTTTTTGATCTGAGAGCTTTATGTCCCTCCATTGACAGCTACACAACTGACACTTTCAAGCCCCAGAAAGGTAGTAAAGACATCATTAAAGTAATCCATGTTACTCCAGTGGTTTAACCTCAGTTTTATGAAGTGCAGAGAGTGCTTTGTTTGCGCAAAAAAACTCACAATTTACCACTTTATTTACAAAATAGTAATCTCATGTTGTGGTGCTCTCGTGAACACGTGTTGGAGATTAGTATTTTTTTTTAATAAAGTGGTAAATTGTGTTTTTTGCACAAAGCACTCGCATTGCTTCATAAAACTGAGGTTAAACCACTGGAGTGGATTACTTTAATGATGTCTTTACAGAAAACGCTCAGATTTCATTAAAAAACTTTTTTTTTTTTTTTTAAGTTTTACGGGTTTGAAACGATTTGAGGGTGAGTAATTAATGACAGAATTTTCATTTTTGGGTGAACCCAACATTAAGTATCCCAAAATCTATAAATTCTTTCTGGGGACGTTATTGTTAAATGTGAGAATGGCAGATGTTTATGTTGTGTAAGCTTCTGTGCTCTACGCTTAACTAAACTCCTGCCCACACAAACTGACAGAATGTGTGTGATTCATTTCACTTCCAGTTATACAGTTAAACGGTCTGTTTTACTTAGGCTCATATTTTACAAATAAACACATTTTCACTGACTTAGTCATAAATCAGTATGCTTTTAATACGAGGAGATGCATAAATATGTCCTCTGTTCCATGTCAGTTGTGTATGTTGTGTTTGTTAACTTTTCAATGCCCCTTCTTATGTGTACTTATTGTGTGTGTGTGAGAGAGAGATAACGCAATTAATGTTAATTGCAATAAAATGAAAATTTCTTATAATTCAAATTTATGTTAAATGTCATGTCTTTAAATATATTTACACATTTGTAATAAAGTTGCAATTTAGTACATTTAAAAATATATTAACTTTAAACGTAATATGTCACACTAGAGTTAAAATTATGATCATGTACTATACATGAGCTTTAGTATGTTAGTCAGAACATCAAAATAAGTGTACTTCTTTAAAGCACAACAAAAATATGAAATATTAATGTTAAACTATAACTTTTTAACAAGCTCTATCAACTACCTTTTTAGTGGTTTTCATGTCGTTTTTAGAGTTCAAATGACTGAGAATTCTGTAAAATATCTTATTTTGTGGTTTCACAGACAAAAGAAAATCATGCTGGTTTGTAACAACATGAGTGTGAAAAATGATGACAGTATCTTAGACTATAAATAAGTGCACTCACTGTAGGTCGTACAACTGGGTATTATGTTACGCCTTGTCATAATGTAACCATAGAGAACACATCACTGAAATATGCATGTGGTCAAGATGAATATGGTAATCAAAGTTTTCTGAGGGAGACTACAACTGTTTGTCTGTGGTAGCTTTGCCTGTTGCTTTCTTTTTCTTAGTTTCCTTCACAGAAAATGGACAAATAGGCACTCACCATCTGGACGTGTATTGAGTTCTAAATCACCTTTAAAGCAGCTTGCTTTGGATGCAGCATTTATAGTGCTACTTAGACCGGGCAGCTTTCACCAGGAATAGTTTGGCCTGTCTTAAAAAACACTAAAGATTTGCTTAGGCATTTATTTTTAATGTTGCTATTCTGGATTATTTACCCAAGTGAGAATGAAAAAAATATACAGTGTGATATGGACATACATGAAACTGATATAGTATTAATAAGCACCATTTAGTACAGTGCATGGAAAAGGAGCCAGATTTAATAATGGCATACTCTCAGCTGAAAATAAATACATAAATGTCTGGTCAGTCTGTCATCAGGCACTCAGACGGATTCACTCCATGTCTATATTAGTGACATCATTTGGCTCTATTCGCTTAATTGCTCAACTCAAGAGATTCAGTCCTGAAGCAACCTTTTGTTGTTTGGGGTGTACTGTATGTGTGTGTGTGTGTGTGTGTGATCAGAAACGGTCAGCTCTGTTTAGTCAGATGGGTCTGGTTAAAATGGAAAATGTGCCCTGTGTTTCTGGCAAAAGCTACCCTTTTTCCAGTAGAAGTTCTCCAGTTTGTGTACCTGATGTGCTGTGAGACCACTGTCACTGTCAGAAGCTGCACTGCATGATGGGCCAGCAGCTACAGCACAATCTATAGCAAATTTGTCTTGTACTAGGGTTAAGAGTTAAGCTGGCTTTTCTTTCTCTCTACCTCTAAACTGTTCAGACTCTTCTGGCCCTCTCAAAGATTGGGGGAATATGAAATTGTGGAAATTCAAGAATGATATATATATTTGAGGTGTCCTGTTACATGATAAATGCAGCTAAGGGAAAATAAGTTAGGACACTGGTTTAGAGGGAATAAGACGTTTTTTTCCAATGTGAGTGAGAAGAAGAAAATGATTTCTTTTAATAAAGTCAGTATGACATCAGAAATGAACCTGTTTTCTTTATAATGCACATTCCTGGTCTTATTGTTCATGATTCATGAGTGCACATTATTCCAGGAATATAAAAATTGCCTCCATTCTGGTATGGAATACTATTTTAAAATGTTCACCTAATCAATCAGTTACTGAGAATACAATTAATTCCGTCCCACTTGTAAATACATCACATTTTGGAAGTAAAATGAGTAGAACTTGAATGGAGTGTCGTGTTGACTTAAAGCAAAAAAATCAGTCTATGGAGTTTGAAAACGAAAAAAAAAAAAATCTGGTATGCTAAAAATGGTCATTGCTGCTCTAAAAGTTAAATGGTCTGAAGGGAATTTTCTTCACATTTATATCTGTAATAATACATCAAATCAGGCATCAGGCAACCAGAGGCATGTGAGACAACTGAATTTGATATATCAGAATTTCAAAATTAGATAATAGATAGATAGATAGATAGATAGATAGATAGATAGATAGATAGATAGATAGATAGATAGATAGATAGATAGATAGATAGATAGATAGATAGATAGATAGATAGATAGATAGATAGATAGATATTGGTTATGGTAATTCACAACAGAAATCTATATAAGGCTATGTGATATTTCAGCTGAGCTATTTTAAGATTCATGATTCATGGCAATTGCACCAAGAGTGTTCCTTCTACTAAAACCTGTGAAACTCATTGAACTGTTTTAAAGCTCAGCAGCTCTGTTTAATTTATTGCACAATCATTAAAGTCTAGTCAGGGTATTCTGTCAAGTGCTCCATGGCTTATTATATTGTCATGCCCTCACTGCTCTTTATATATGTACATATGTGTGCAGTGGCTTATAGGGGAAAGAGAGAGCCCATGTTCCCCTGCATGCTCCAGGAGTCACGGCAAGCCTGTGTGTGGGTCAGACGGACGCAGTTATGATACCAACTGTGACCTGGAGAGGGCGAAATGCAAGGACCGCACTCTCACCCTCGCCCACAGGGGCCGATGCAAAGGTCAGTGGACACCAGAAACTTTTGTGTGAACATTTCTGAAAACAATTGAGGCATCTTGAATCGCATGTGAGGAATGTATCGTGTCGTTTTCACTTTAGTTTGATGGTCCCTTTAACACATTCTGTTGACTATAAGTAACGTTGCACCTACATGTCTACTAACTGTCATTGGAGTGTTAGTAGAGTATTGGTAGACTGGTAGGGTTAGGGTTAGAATAAGTTGACATGCATTTGCAAAGTTACTAATAGTCAGTAGAATGTCTGTTGGGGAGAATCACAGTAAAGAGCATATATTAAGCAGACAGTCTACTTATACTCTAATGAGAGTTAGTTGACATGTAGTAAGTTACTTATAGTCAACAGAATGTTCAAAAGGGACCATCAAAATAAAGTGTTACTATAATTTCTTTTAGAAAACAGATGCGGTTTACAATAGCACTTCAATAATGCATGATATTGTAACACCAACACGAAACGTCTGTTTACATAGTTATGGTGTACATCACTGCACAGCATCCAAATATTTCAATATCCTTAAAGCAAGACAAATGTACTTAAAATTGCATAAATTCTCCAAAACAACACTACTGTGTTTTCCCCTGTGACCTAGTTCCCTTTCAAGGGAACTTCGAGCTGCGTTTGAGACGCGGTGGGAACGCTCTGCGTGATTGCGTCATGAAGCACGTGTAAAATCAGTCCAATGGAAGCCCGATACGTCATAGGTGACGTCATAGACCAGGAAACTATAAAGCACCCTTGAAAACAGACCTCGACAGCTTCTGTAGTCTTCAGCAAGCGCTCTCTGTGATTCTGTCCTTGTCTATTTATTGTTGTTTGTCAAGCCCAATATATATATATCACTATCTATCATTATGGCGAGCAAAGCAATATTATAGACGTTGTGTTGTTCCCTGCCCTCGTTACATCACGGGTGGGGACACACATCAGCTTTTTGTTGCTGTTTGGGAGTGGAGCATGCAACAGTCATTTCTCGAGGGATCTGACTGTGCATTGCGAGAAGCTGTCCGTGAGGACGCTCCGCTCTCGCCGGGCGTTCTTCGAGGAGGACGGTTCGGTTCGCGTTCCCCAAGCGGGTCTCTCTGTTGCCGAGGCTCGGAGACGGCTCGTATTTCGGGGTTCGAAAACGGATCTGACAGCGGGGGTTGGGACGGGCTCCGCCCTTTCTCAGCTTTCACATGCCAGATCTAGTGTGCTGCGATTTCCAGTTCCGAGGAATTGGTATCGTTAGTGTTTTGTTTAAAAAGAAAGAAAACAAATACAAATCTTTTTAAAAAGGCAGATGTTTGAGTTTTCAATGAATACATTTTCCAGCTCATAACTCTGTTGAATAAAGAGGAGCTTTTTTAAAGAAAAAAAGGAGGTTTTATCTAGTGCTGTTGCCAGTTAAATATTTACTGGCCAGCTGAACATTATGAGATTGAAAATAAAGAAGAGTTTGTTAGATGAACTGTATCTTAAAACAGGAAAACTCTGTATCTCAGCCTCCTCGTCGGGGACTGTGGTTTTTCCCTATCTCCACACTGAGGTGTCGAGATCGTGGAATAAACCGGTTTGTATTTTATGTGTTTAATCCCCAGATGTCTGACTATAGTAATGTTTGGGTATTAAGTATCATAGTATGACATTGCCTCGGGTTAAAGAGACGCTTGCGAGCTTTCTCTCTCCCGAGTCGGCGTTATCGTTATTAACCCCGACGTTACCCACCAGCCATCTTAATAATGAGTACATTTTTATTGGGCAGCGCTGGTGGGTAGAGTATATAAGGACATGGATGAATGTGAGGGGCGACTCTCTGAGGAGGGTCGCAGCGCTGCCAGTTCGGTTGTTTCCTGCTGGTGGCCGCAGAGTGATATATATGTATATATATATAAGTTTTTCTGATATAAAGATAAAGGAAAATAAAGATATAATTATGTCTGTTCTTCTGGACGCTCCGCTTTCAAGAAAACTAAGAAATAAACCATTCAGCGGCGTTCCAGAGGTTTCTTCCTCACCAATCTAATGTTCCTGAGAACTATTATGCTCCTCTCAGCACAAAGTGAAAAATAGAGCGTCGCCATTCGGGCTCCTCCGCAATTGAGGGGTACCTGGGTGGCGGTCGCAGTCTAGCCAGTTAGAGACATGCAAGATCTGAGGACTGTTTTATCTCTAAAATAGCTTTGACAAAGGAGAAGCCCTGACGCCGAGGCGATCTGGCTTCTAAGGGTGGTCCCCTCTGGGGTAGGGACGGTTTTGAGAAATCGTTTCTCCTCAGCACCCTTTGGGGTGCGACTCTCTGAGGAGGGTCGCAGTACTGCCAGTTCGGTTTCCCTGCCGGTTCGCCGTTTCAGGGCACCAAGGTGTCAGTGTCCCCAAACGAGCCTTCAAATAAAAGAAGAGCAGTCAGTTCGGTTTCCCTGCCGGTTCGCCGTTTCAGGGCGCCGAAGTGCCTGCTTTTTTCAACGATCCTCCGAGGAGGGTCGTAGGAACTAAGCTAGTTAGAGGTAGGCAAGATCTGAGGACTGTCATCATCTCTAATAAAGCTTAGACAAGAAGTCTAAGACTCTGAGGAGGGTCGTAGAATGGTCAGTTCGGTTGTTCCCTGCCGGTTCGCCGCTTCAGGGCGCCGTAGTGACTGTTCAAACAAATCCAGAGGCCAGTCTTGAGAGACTGGTTCCCCTAGTAAATTTCTGGCAGCGTGGAAACTACTGCCACATATTTCTCAGTGGGTCCTGCACACTATAGAAAAGGGTTTCAGAATTCAGTTCGGTTCTCGTTCGCCCAGATTTCTAGGGGTCCTCCTCTCATTGGTGGACCCCGAGCAGGCTTTGGTTATGGAGCAGGAAGTACTGTCACTTCTGCAAAAGGAGCTGTAGAAGGGGTTCCTCCTCCCAGCAGACAGCCATTACTTCATTGTTTCCGAAAGAGGATGAGGGAGGTTCCCGAGGTTTGCTTTCGGGGGCGAAGCATACCATTATCGGGTTCTTCCATTCGGCCTAGGTTTATTACCCCACACCTTTACAGTATGCGTGGATGCAGCTCTGGCTCTTCTGAGACTCCAGGGCATTCGCGTATTATACTACATCAATGATTGGTTGTTCCTAGCTCAATCTGAGTTTATGGCAGTTCGGCATCGAGATGTCGTTCTGTCTCATTAAGGATGTTGGAGTTGCCTCTCAACGCCAAGAAGAGTGTGCTCTGAGGACCACTTTTCTAGGTGTAGCAATTCTTACAGCCGTAATGGGGTATATCTAGGCCAGTCACTCACTGTGAAACAGTTTCAGACGGGTGGGTCTCATGGCAGTTGCGTCCAACGTATTACTTTTGGCCTTCTGTTCATGAGACCCCTGCAGTGGTGGCTCAGGACCAAGGGGTTTTTCTCCGAGGGGAAATACGTTTTCGCATGATCAAAGTCACGCGGCTATGCCTTCGTGCTTCGGTCATGTGGAAGAACCTTGGTTCCTCGCCCAGGCCCAGTGTTGGGGGCTTCTTGTCGACGCATATTGCTATCGACGGATGCTTCCCTCACAAGTGGGGGCGATCATGAGTGGTTGCTCGGCGAATGGCGGACAACACACTGGTGGTCTCGTATATCAGAGCAGATATCCTGTTGAGGCAGGGGCTGAGGCCCAGGGGATTGGAGACTTCACCCCGAGGTGGTGGAGCTTCTTAGGGAGAACTTTGGTCTAACTAAAGTCAAGTCGACCTTTCACATCGTTTGTACAACGCATTGCTCTATATGGTTCCCCCTCACGCAGCCAGCTCTTCTCAGACTGGATGCGATGGTGCAGGTGTGGCCGAGGCTGCACCTGTACGCATTTCCCCCGATATCTATGCTCCCGGAGGTTCTGGAGAGGGTTCGCCGGGAAGGGGCTCATCTGCTACTAGTAGCCCCGTACTGGCCGACTCGAGTTTGGTTCTCGGACTTTGTCTCTTCTGGACGGCTCTCCCATGGAGATTCCGTTCAGGAGGGACCTGCTGTCCCAGGCAGGGGGCACGATATTTCACCCTCGACCGGAGTTGTGGAAACTGTGGGCCTGGCCTCTGAGGGGGCCAGGCTCATAGAATCCAGTCTCTCGACCTGGGTCGTTGAGACATTCTCCATTCCAGAGCTCCTTCCACGAGAAGACTGTATGCACTGAAATGGAAATTATTCTCCACCTGGTGTGGTGAGCGTCAGTTAGATCCTGTTAACTGCCCTGTTGGTTCAGTTCTCGATTTTCTGCAAGACCGTTTCTCTGCTGGATTATCTCCTTCCACCTTAAAAGTTTATGTGGCGGCTATTTCGGCCTATCATACCCCTCTGGGGGGTACTTCTTTTGGGAGAGATCCTCTGATTACTCGTTTTCTCCGTGGTACATTGAGGTTGAGACCTGCACTGCACTCTAGAGCACCGGCTTGGGATTTAGCCATTGTACTTGAGGGTCTGGCTCTGGCTCCCTTCGAGCCTATTGAAGAGGTTTCAGAAAAATTCCTCACTTTGAAAGCTTTATTTCTCCTTGCTATTTCATCTATCAAGAGAATTGGAGATTTGCATGCCCTGTCGGTTGCTCCGTCATGTCTGGAATTTGCACCTGGTATGGTGAAAGCATTTCTATACCCTAGACCGGGTTATATTCCTAAGGTCCCAGTTAATGTTAGGGGCCCAATAGTGTTGCAGGCCTTTTATCCTCCACCTTTTAATACCCCAGATCAGGAACAACTGAACCTGTTATGTCCAGTTTGGGCATTGGATGCCTACGTTCACAGAGCTGCCCTGTGGCGTAAGTCAGAGCAGTTATTTGTATGTTTTGGGTCACTCAGAAGAGGGTGCCCTGCATCTAAACAGGTTATGAGCAAATGGATAGTTGAGGCTATATCATTGGCTTATGAAGCTGCCGGTCAGCCTTCACCTATGGCTGTACGGGCCCATTCTACAAGGAGTATGGCGGCCTCTACGGCCTTAATTTCGGGTGTTTCCCTTCTTGACATTTGTAATGCGGCAGGTTGGTCCTCTCCACATACATTTGTCAGGTTTTATGACCTTGACCTCTCCACTCCTGGGGCGAGGTTGCTTGCTTCTTGGTGTGCGCAAGGACTTCACACAGAACGGGCATTTGTCACTATGGCGTAGTGGGTATGGGGTTCCCACCGCGTCTCAAACGCAGCTCGAAGTTCCCTTGAAAGGGAACGTCTCAGGTTACGTATGTAACCCTGGTTCCCTGAGAGGGAACGAGACGCTGCGTTTGCCTGCCATACTTCCTGCATACCCTGATCGACTTACTTCAGACTTTTCAGAAGCTGTCGCGGTCTGTTTTCAAGGGTGCTTTATAGTTTCCTGGTCTATGACGTCACCTATGACGTATCGGGCTTCCATTGGACTGATTTTACACGTGCTTCATGACGCAATCACGCAGAGCGTTCCCACCGCGTCTCAAACGCAGCGTCTCGTTCCCTCTCAGGGAACCAGGGTTACATACGTAACCTGAGACGTTTTCCTATGTTGTCTGATTAGTCATTTAGTTCACCTGTCATTTTATTAGTTATCTCGTTAATTAATTAATTTAATTTAATTTATTTATTTATTTGATCAGGGACAATGCACAAAAAAAACATTAATCTAAGAAAGAAGAGATGTCATGTGCCAGGTTATAGCAAAAATGCTAATTTCCGCCTGCAGTCCCTGGACAGGTTGATGATATACTTACAAAATTTAAAAAATATGTACAGAATTATAATACACAGAAGCATCACTTCACTCACATCATAACACTCTCTACTACAGGAATCTATAACTTATTCATTCACAGATTACATCATTCGTATCGTTAGGTATTTATACCTTGTGTTCTCCGTCATTCTCTGTCCGTTCTTGTCTGTGTTTTACGTGGTTGTGTTCTCCTGTGTTTGGATTTGATCATTAAATACTATTAACTTGGACTATTCCTGTCGTGCACTTCATTCAACACACACGTTCCCAGACCGATAGAGGTTCATTTTTGCGGGGGTTTTCCCCTTTTAATTTAAAGTTTTCACTATGGATCTGCCTGCTGTTCAGCTGCTGTGCCTGGAGCAGGGAGAACGTCTGCTGGAAGAACACACTCGGGACTTTATGCAGCTTGCGTGTCAGACACACTACCTGGACTGCTCGCTCTGTGTATTTTATCCAGAGGCGGACAGAGTACACAGCTTCGTTACTTGAGTAAAAGTACAGATACCCCTTGCTAAATTTTACTCAAGTAAAAGTACTACAGTCAGATCTACTTCAGTCTACTACAGTCATATCTATAGTCAGTCTACTTAAGTAAAAGTACTGAAGTACTTGTTTTTAAAAGTACTTGAGTATCAAGAGTACAAGAGTAAATTTTCTAAATATTGCATTACTACTGCCACAGTGTCAAGTCAAGTCATCTTCATTTATATAGCGCTTTTAACAATGTAGATTGTTTTAAAGCGGCTTTACTGCCACAGTGTCAAGTCAAGTCATCTTCATTTATATAGCGCTTTTAACAATGTAGATTGTTTTAAAGCGGCTTTACAGAGATAAACATAATTTAAGGTAACAGAGATTGTTTTGGCTTTATAGCGATTCTTGAATAATGTTATTTCCAGCTAAAGTTGGTTTTGATTGATTCACTTCCGGCGAAATCATCATTTGTTATTAAATTAGGGGCGGCTAAGGCGACGGCGTTCTCTCTAAACAGACTTTAAACTGAACCTGTGATAAACGCTGATGGCGTTTACATGCTGGTTAAGAATTGATTAAGAACTATAGTTATGTGTGTTCGAATATATGTGTGCAGGTTTGTAATTCCATACAAACCATGCCTAAACAAAATAAAATTCTGTATCAAATTTATAGGCAAAGACAAGTAGTTTATCACTTCGGGGTAGGTATGCGAACCGTGCTTACATTTATGTACAGAAACGTCCTACATGGAGTTATGAAAAATTTTAATCTTAATACCTTTGATAATCTAAAAGGAATTGAAAGTTAATTCAAGTCATTTTCATCTTTTTACCATGTTGCTTTATTTAACATTTCTCACTTGCCCACAAAGCAATGCACAATGGCAACGCTCTGACAAACCTCTGCTAGAGTTTTAATGGATTTTTTGCTCCCACATTTGAACCTGTTTCGTTCATGGTTTCGTCTCTTATCTAAATCTGACCGGAGTTTACTTTGGCGTCAGTTCAGAGCTGAAGGTGAAGGTGATTTGCTGATAGGCTGTCCCAATCAGTGGCGCCTGCACAATCCAATCACGTTTGAGAGGGAAACAACAAATTGAGGGTTTCCGAGAACTTTCTTTTTTCCTTTTTTTTTTTTTTTTTTTGAAGTAACGGGTACTCACGGTTATGGATAGAAATGTAGTGGAGTAAAGAGTACAATATTTGCCTCTCAAATGTACTTGAGTAAAGTCATAAGTAATCCCCAAAAATGATACTCGAGTAAAGTACAGATCCCTCAAAATTGTACTCAAGCACTGGACTCAAGTAAATGTACTCCGTTACTGTCTGGCTCTGATTTTATCACACAAGCCTGAGCGAGCTGTCCAAGGCATGCATTCCAGCGGCTGGTTCAAGGGAAGACTTCGTCGCATCCGTGGAGTGGGTGCTGGTGAACAACAACTCCCCGTTCACCTTCGGCCCGGCTGAGAACGACACCAGCCCCACTCCACATCCAGAGACCAGCCATTAGCCACCGACGACCGGCACGATGGAGATACGAGAGCCGACTACAGACACTGGACTTCAGCCTGCTGTGACTGACAAGACCGAACTTGAGGAGAGGATGGAAGGAGTCGTCGCCCCAGAGCCTGAACCACCAGGTGCGTGAGCCCACTACAACATGTGCTGCTGAGTTTGAGAGCTTGGAGGAAAGCCCCGCCCACAACCTTACTGCTTGTGGATGGGATCGCTATGATTGCTGGAATATTTTTGGACAATTGGAAATGTTTGAGGAGGTAATTCCCCTGTTCCTCCTTTCCCCGCTGGTTCCGTCCAGCCCTGAACTGCCCGTTTCCCTGCTGGTTCCGTCCTGCCCTGTATGTCCTGTGATCCCTCCCAGCCTTCCTCTCCTGCTTCTCCTAACTGCCTGTTCCTCAGCCTAGTTTTCCAATTTTGTAGGATTAGTCATTTAGTTAACCTGTCGTCTCATTAGTTATCTGGTTAGTCCCTGTGTATTTATACCTTGTGTTCTCCCTCATTCTCTGTCCGTTCTCGTCTGTTCTCATCCACCTCCTCTGGTACCCTTAAGCCCCTCTTCATCTCCTGCACTGAAGTGTGTGGATCCGCTTTGGTTCTTCAGGCCACTAGCTCCGCCTAAAACAGAGGATCCCCTGGCTCCGTCTCCAGCCTCTGAACCCAACACTCCACAGCAGCCTGTCGATGCATCGTCTCTGCCCTGGCTCCTCCCTCCCTCGACTCCACCGGAAATCTTCTGCCTTACGACTCCACCGGGCTCCCTCATCCCACAGGCTCTGCCTTGGTCAGAATTTGTCCTGCCTGCACCTTCGAATCCGTCTTGCTCCACCTTTCCCCCAACTATGCCTTCTTCCTCATTTCCACCGGCTCCGCCTCAGTCTTCAGGTTCCTGTGTTCCACCTCGGATGCTCGTCGCTCCGGCTCCACTTCTGTCTCCAGTTCCAGCAGTGTCTTGTGGGCTCTTCGGCGTGTCAGCTCCACCTGGGTGTCTGTCTCCAGTGGCTTCTCTATCGGCTGTTCCCGTCAAGTTCCTGTCAAGTCTCCACCATGGCTCCTCCCGCCTTCGACTCCACCCTGGGGTCTCATCATGGTTGGTCTCTGGACCAACATCTGGCTCCTCCTGCTCTGGGCTCCATCTTGGCTCCGACCACCCTCCACTCCCCCTTGGACTTTTTTGTTTCACCCCTTCCTTTGCCCTTCTCCAAAGCATCCACCCTCCCTCCTCAGTTGGACTGTTCTGTACGACGCGAGGACGTGCCTTTTCAGGAGGGGGCGTACTGTTGCTTGTATATTGTGTTTTTCCTGTGACCTAGTTTAGTTCACCTGTCGTCACATTAGATATCTCGTATCCGTTCTCGTCTATGTTTTACGTGGTTGGTTCTCCTATGTTTGGATTTGATCATTAAATACTATTTCTGTCGTGCACTTCATTTAACTCACATATGACATTATCAGCTTAAATCTTACAAAATTTAGTGAGGTTTAAAAGCAGAAAAAAATATAGCAAATGGGGTAAGGAAAGCAAACTTAGCTATATTGTCTGAAAGCCATCTTTATTGTCATATGTATTTTGAAAAATTAAGCATAATGCAGTAATGCAGGATTTAATATTCTATACCACTAGATTACTGAACCCTAATAAGTATAACATGTCCACTCAATGCTAATCAAGGTTATGAACTCAAGTTCAATTTAATAATAATAAACATGAAAACTTAGACCAAAAACCTCACCAAATGCAGAGTTGTATATAAAGACGAATCTAGACAAGAGGGCTATAGACCTTAGTCAGGGTAGACACCATACTGAATTTTATGTGGATGAAAACAAGGCTGTGAGTGATAGACTTGTAGAGTCTTTACAATGGCATGTGGTGTATAAAGGTCCTAAATCACGTCATTTTCACAATGTACCACATGATTAAATGTTTCTTCAAAAAAATCTCTATAGTATGAATGTGTTTAGTACTATGAATTTAAACTGGACGTATACATCTGCCATGTTGGCATTGTCATGTGACCCAAGGCATCAATTGTGATGCTTATCTGGCATTCCTGACTCTTTTCCTGTGGCCTCATGGGATAGTAAAGTGTCCAACAAAAATTGCTGACTCACGTTTTATGTTTTATACTACTCTTTTTGCATATTATTTGGAGAAGTAGGCATATCCGAACGCAGTGCTGAAAACTAGTAATAAAGGAAACAGGAAAATGACAGACAGGAAACAATGAACACGGCAACAGGAACTAGGAACAAGAGCTTCAAAACAAAAGCACATAGCAAAATAAAAGACCAAATTCAAAAACATGAAGCCAGAACAAAACTAAACATACATGACAGTAAGCTAGACTGTTCCTTGAGTATTTGTGTTAAGTAATACATATGTAAATGTGTTTTTTCTTGTTAATATTGAAATTTCAGGTAAAAACTGGAGGATTGATCAACCTCTTCCTGCGCCCACACTGGTTTCAGAGGTCAAAGAGCTGACAGCTATGAAAGGTATGAGCAATGAGATGAAAACCTATGAACAGTTTCACCGTTTGTATCACTCCGCTTGCAGCATTTCTCACAGCGAGTGTCATGGCGGAAGAGCAAACCCACTATAATTTTACAAATAGTACTGTTGTTGTGTCACGGAATGTAGTTTTATACGTTTTTAGGCTAAACTGTAGTTGTTTAAACTTCACATATGTGGTTTATTTATAAAGATAGCGCCTATCTTAAATTTTGCTTCAATGTTTTCAGAGATGTGAGCTCCAGGCCGTCAGCAGCCGTTCAACGCTCATGTACCCGCCGAGAACAGCCTTACCTCGGCCAGTTCTTCTGTAATTTGCCACTGGCTCTAATGTCCCTATAGTGGTTAAACATGAGATATAATTCGTTTTGGGTATGTCTACTGGGCAATCTTTGCTCTCATTAATCTATTATATGATTTGGCAGAGAGCAAAGTTTCAGATCTATATATTTTTATATAACTTTAATTCATCAGAGCACTGCCTTTGTACTTTTGACTGAATTGCTTAGCGACTTTTATAATGGCGATTGTTGTTTATTAAATATTATCGTTCGATAAATATTATTTTATAGAAATAATAGTAGTATTTAATAATAGTATTTGGTATTGAGAAATGTTCTGTGTTAGTGTTAGTGATTTTGACTTCCAGTGCAGGTTAGTTGGCGACAAGAGACTGTCTTTATGGGTAAATCAGTAGCAAAGACCTGTGTGTTGAAAGGGTCTGAAACAAGACTGTATACATGGACATTAGTTTTACTTAACACCTTGTAAGACGCAACCAAATTGACAAGCGTTGTCATGTGAAATCTCCATAACATTTGAAAGGATACTAAGACAAAGATATCGCTTTCCTTGGCGTATTATGAATATGAGATTGACCTGAAAAATTAATGCTGTATCAGATGCAAGTAATCACACTCGCTCATTCTATCTCTCTCTCATAATACTCTTCTCTACATAATCATTTTAGCATATAGCTTATAGCTTTAAACTATTTACATAATACTTTTACGTATAATAGCTTTTAACTTAAAGCTGCAGTCCGTGGTTTTTCCTCTTTGTCGCCATCTCTGTTCGAAATCTGCAATTGCAGTTATTCGCGGAATTATCAACTTTACGTGAGTTGTACTTCGACACGGCACAGCGTGGATGAACACAATGTTTTAGGAGAGTGTGCAGCTGTCAATCACCGCCGGTGTGGATACTGGCATTCAGAATCAAAGATTATTATTTTTGGAAGTATGACCAACATAATAATTTTCACTGGAAAATGTCATCTGAACAAGTAAGTAACATCCACTTTTGTTCTGGTTCTGACATTGCAGTAAATGGCGCTGATTAAATCTAAAAATCGCTTATCATATCACGTAAAACCGTGCAAATTATACTTTGTTCTCATATTGTTAATGTTAACAACGTCAGCATTGCGTGACTACATTTAATGTCCTTCCGATATGTATCCTTGTTTTCGCATGGGTCCGGTTGCAAGTATCTTTATTTCTATAGCCACTCCGAAGTCCGAACAAAGTCTTTTGCATTTTACAGCGGGTGAATCTGTTGTCACTGGTGATTGTCGTTTGAACCTTTCTGGATCCGCCATCAAATTGATAAGTTTAATTATATCAAGTGCTGTGAGAAAAGGCTATAAATCTCCACCTCCAGCATCCTCACACGCAATATAGCCGACTAGCCGAGACTCTTCTTTATGTGTACAGATGTGTGTGTACAGATGTGTGTGTACAGATGTGACGTAATGGCGCAAAGACATGCTCGAATCTCCTGCGGAAATCCACCATTACCAATAGAATTAAAAACATTGTTACAAGCTTACCGCTTTGAATCGAGCTAAGGCAAGCAGATAGTTTTGAACACTGGCTGGTTATGTATTTGTTCAAAAATGTATTTTGGATCATTTTTAACCCAAAAAAAGCTACGGACTGCAGCTTTAAGTGAAGCAACTCAGCGTTCTTTCATTACTTCTAAAGTGGCGTTTTCAAGTTAGTAACGGAGGCTTGGGCTCATCTGTTAAACAGTCAACTTCAGAATTGAATGACACAAGAGGGTTTTTTAAGTCACCTCGTTTTTATTGATTTACACACCTGTGCTGTCGAACTGTTGTATAAACGCAGTATCGCACTCCTACTCGTGTTGTGATGGAAGAAATGAAGCTTTTCAAATGTTTCACTGTTTCGAAGTGTTTGAAATGCCACAAACTGCTGAGCCCTGCTGGTCAGGACAGTGTAAATGCAACAAAAACTCAGGCCAAACATGCATAAAAACACCTTTTACAAACCCATTGCAAATGCTTTATTGAAAGTAAAATCTATCAAATGCAATTACCAGAACCAGTTATGACGTATTAAAGCCTCATTTACTGAAATCAGGGGACTTTGGCAGTTTGATACACACCCCAAACCACTGATTCGAAACAAGATTCGTAAAGGTTTCGAAGCTTGCAGTGTTTCGAACTCGTCCATCACTACTCATGTGATATTGCTCATATATTTTAGCTAAATACATGTACAGTTTTTTACAATCATTTTGTTACTATTTTCAGAACCTTGATGTCATTTTTCACAACTCTAGACACAAAACTCACAACCAATGATCAAAATGCACATTTTTCAAAACTCTATACCCTTTTCTCAATTGCTTGGATACAATACACATAAAACTTAGATCATTTGTTCATTCAACAAAAATCACCTGTTCAATATGACACAACTTAACATCACAGTACTACTATTTCAAAAGGCAATTCACACATTACATTTCAAATGAGTGTCTATTCATTTCCTTACAATGATCTAACTATCAATTGATACAACCGCTCAAAATGATAAGTAACTGTTGCATTACTCTTAATGCATAGTTGTATGGAAACAGACACACAATCTTCCATGTTTACAGTAAATCATGACAGTTTCAAGATAACGAGATTCATTGTCACCAATTAGCGTGGAGCATGAACCAATTAGACTACAATATCCATGGATGTAGACTAATATTTAATATTTTTGCTTTGATTCCAATAAACCTGTGTTGTGATTGCACTGTAGTGTTTTGCATCAATATATTACACACTTTGTTCAGTGATTCCACTATGTGTGTATTCTCTCTACTACTGCAGTGCTTTTACAGAGATGTATTTACTGTACATGTAGACCATAATGAAACCTGGATCACCTATTTTGTTCTACAATGTTTAATGATTGTACGAACAATGACACAGTGAAACTATCGGTTGCTTGTGTGTGGGTGATATATAGTTATGTTTCAATGGTATTTCACAGTAAATTTGTTTTTTGAACCAATGATTGTGCAAGTGCAAGATTTCTTTAAAGATGTGAATGCACAATGCAATGTTTTGAACATTAGACAGCCTGTGTTACAAGTGATAACCGTTTTGAGTTTTGTGTCTAGAGTTTTGAAAAATGACATCAAGGTTCTGAAAATAGTAGCAAAGTGATTGTAAAAAACTGTAAAACTTCTGTGGCAGCTTTGGTCTCACATTCCTCACCATTTTTTTTTTCAAATTGGGTTGCAGTTTTGTCTTAGTTTCAAGTGTTGGCACCAAAAACGTGGCTGATCTCAAATGAACACATCTGTGTGCGTGTCAGTCTAGAGAGAATATACAGTCCCTGGAGCATTAGAGCAAACTACCAAGGGAACGCGTATGCCCACTGGTATGCATGTAAGTTTTTGCAGGCCGTGTTCACATACTGAAAGGCAGATTGACTGTCTTTAAGTCACGGTCAGCCTGCATCATACGTTTCTTAGACTGGACCGTGTTAAACTGTCAGTTAAAGGTGCATGATCGGTGTCATCACTGTTTTTTTAGGAAAACACTAATTGGTGTCTATTAACAAACTCTCTTTAGATGTTTCAAATTTTGTACTGCTAAATAGAAACTTTGGTTCAAGTACCGTTATTTACTCAGCGTAAAGTTCATATACCTTACAAACAAAAAACATCTTTAGCAAACTGAAATAGGAAATTGAAAATAAAAAAAAAACAATGGAAAGTTAGGTTTATTAGGGCCCGAGACGAACAAAGACAAGTCATTTACCAAAAAAAAAAAAAAAAATCGCATATTTTGTCCCATAGAAATGTACATAAATTCACTGAATTTTAAATATATTATATATATAATTAAGGCTTGTTTTGTCTTGATTTTTTTTTTTTTTTTTTTTTACATGTTCCTGGATCAACATTTAATTCTAACAATATCCCTACCCCTAAACCAATCCCTACCCATAAATTATCCCTAAAATCAGAGGGAAATGACAGGTGAATAACACTGATGTGGAAGCACCTGACTCTGGTTGTAAGCTAGCCTGACATCGCCATACTCAGATACTAGTCAGAATATGAGTCTGATACTGCTCCATTGAGCTATGATTATGGGGCGTGTTTCAACCTAACCTGGAAAGAAAATGCCTCTGCACTCAATTGGATAGACCTACAACTAATCAGAACAACGGAGTAAGTGACATATGTTGAATCCCATAGGAAGGACTGCAAATACATCTTTCCGATCGGCAAATGCCTTGATCGCGGTTCTCTGAACCTCTTTTAAAATGAATGCGCTGTCTACATCTTCTATAACAGACGCGATGGCTGAATCTACACATCTCAATTCTCCAGCGTCAGCCACCTTTGTTGTAAACGAATTCAACCCAAGCGCTCTTTGGTGACGTGGATCATCTGTCCATCATCGTATAAAGCCCGCCCTGACAATTTGATTGGTCCGAACAGCTTTGGTTCGAGCATAGTTGCTCCACAACGGATCAAGTCCAGAGTCAGACCGAACTTCCCGACCTCAAATGTTGTGTGCGGGGCTAAGTTCGGCCGGCATCCAGGCTAGTTGTAAACCTAAACGTGACATAAACTGTAAACTTGTCCCTCAAATCTGATTGGTTGATTGAAATTTTGTTCCAGGATCAACAAAGATGTTGATCCAGGAACATTTTGCACTTGGTGAAATCATGTTGTACAATTAGAAAAAAACCCGAAAAAGGTCAGATTAACAACTGATGTTTTGAGGTTTGGTTGTTCTGTATATATCAATATAATTAACTCTTGTGTTGTCTGGAGCTGACTGCAGCCCAACTGTCTCTTCCAGTCGATCGGTCACAGACTTCACAGATACAACAGGTGTTTCTCATTTTTGCATCATGGATGATTTAAGAGCATCTGCTCACAGGCATGCGTAGGGCAGATTTGCAGTTTGTCTTTGTGTGCTTGCTGAACTTACATCTGTCCGGGTTCATATCTTCACGCAAGTATAGCAAGCATTTTAAGGCTGAATATTGTGAATATATTGAAAGTGTGAATATGATCTGCTGGTATCACATGGTTTTTAGCCTCCCCGTTTCTTGGATGCAGTCCAGTACTGAGGTCCAACTTGTAAGTGTTGTTTATTTGACTAGGATGACTAAATACTCTCTGTATTCATATAAAGTGCCTATACATGTTGGAACACGACACTCAGCTTTGCCATTTCAAAACCTCATATTTTCCTTGTTTAGATGAAGTTTCAAGATTACGAATCTTCATGATGCATTTCCTACCACAAGTGATGAGATTTCTTTAGATGGTTGTTTAATGAGATGGCCTTTCCAATAATCCTATCTTCAGAAATCCGCCTGTTAATTGTTTTCAGGATTTCCATGGTCATGGAAATATTCAGCTATTTTAAAATTGTGGTTTTTAAGCCAGGAAAACTCATGAAACTCATAATATCTTAAAAGGTTATGAAAATGGCATTGATTTTTTTTTTTTTCGTGAATATATATTTTTGTAGTTGCCCAGGACTAAAATAGAATTGCTCTTTGTGATTGAAATTTCCCCCCCAAAAAAAAAACATTTTTTAAAAACTTTCCTAATAATCATATCTTCAAAAATGCGCCTGTTATTTGTTTTTAGGATTTCCATGGTCATGGAAACATCAAGCAATTTGAAATGGTGATTTCCAGGCCTGGAAAACCAGAATATTAGTAATACCTTTGAGTAATACCTGTAAAGATCATGGAAATGGCATGGAAATTTCTATTACGTAGATCTAAAATATAACTGCTCTTTGTCAGTGAAATTTCTATTTATTTATTTTTAATCCCTATCCAGTAATCATGAACAACTGGAAAAGTCATGGGAGTACACTGGTCAAAAAGTAGGGGGGAAAGTGTGGGAGTGTTTATGTGTCTTATGTGAATTTCCCCCTTATTACTCAGCCTTATACATTATTCAATTTGTTAATTTCCTAGATAATATTTTCCAATGCAACATATAGTGAACGCAGTTATATATATTTTTTAATGAAATCCCTGCAGAATCAAACCCATTGTGGCACTAGCTTTATGTAAGTTTAGCGGTAATTGTACGTCAAGTGTGTAATTAGGCATATTTGTTTCTGTATTACAGAAGCAGGCCAGACGAAATGTCGGACTGAGAGGATTCAGGCTCTGGAACAAGCCAAGAGGCCACAGGAATCCATTTTTATCCCAGAATGCAACGACGACGGAACATTTGCCCAGGTCCGACAGAGTCCCGGGCCGCTGCACTTAATATGTTGCTTCTGACATCGACGAATCCTTAAGCAAATCTATCTAGTGGACAAATTAGCCTTCTAACATCTTCCCCAGCCTTGATAGGATTCCAAAAAATTGCACTTCCCTGTGTTTCTCATCAGCATGGCTGCTTTGGGAATCTGAATGGAAAGTGTACATTAAATCGCATTTATAGACGCGCAGCCTCTATTTCACCTGCGCCTTTGCTTTGTTAAACAGAGATCATCCAGTCCGCCTAAGCTTTTAATGCCTCATCGTTTATGAGGGTCGTTTTTCACTCGGAATAATTGTATTCCCCCAGCGCAAGCGCCGGGACGTTTCGTGCGGGTCGTCCAGGAGATACAAGAGCAGTTACTGGAATTTCCTCTCACCTCTCTCCGTCTGTATCTCCTCCAGGTCCAGTGTCACACTCTCACAGGATACTGCTGGTGCGTGACCACAGATGGCAAGCCAGTCAGCGGTTCCTCTGTCCAGAACAAAACGCCAGTGTGTTCAGGTACTGTATGTATGGCGATTTTATCTCTAGACTGTTTGCTTGGATTATCGCTTTGTGTTTAGGTCGTGCTGAAAAGCAGAACCGCTAAACCATCAGGTGCCTCGGTCAAGAAGCTGCGCCTGTAGTCCATCACTTTCAAAGCCGTTAGACTTTGTTTGATTTAAATCGTGCTCTTTGTTTTGATGGAGTCAGCGTGATGTTAAACTCTAGCCACCGCTCTGTTTAGTTTACTTCCACTGTGTTTGTGCATGGAGCCGAGAGGTGATGGATAATATCCTGGAGGACTTGCGCCGACTCCGAAAGTTCATCCATTTTTCTTTTCTCTACTTTATGGTTTCTACATTTCTTCTTTTCTCTCTTTCTGTCTCTTTCCAAATTCACACTCCATCAATCTCTGTCTTCATCCGTTGCATTCTCTACAATTTTTCCTTCTTCTCAAACATTGCTTTCTCGTTCTCTTTTTCATTGTGTAACTGCTTTCAGCGGACGGTTGGGATGAGGGAGCTTGTCTCTTCGTAAATGAATGGGAACACTTTGCTCAAATGGCTCTGATTGTTCTGTTGGAGATAACACCACCGACTCCTGCCAGAACTGGATTACATTATGACTGGAGCACCTGGTTCTATTTTTTTCTTGTGTCTTGACATTTTATGGTTACATGCCATGCATCTCATGCTTACCTAACCCTGATGTTAAATTTCTACTAGCTTTCTGGATGGTCCCTTCAACCGTTGTCAGTTCAGTTCATCTGTAGCGCATTGCAGAGACACCTGTGAAACTTTTAGCTTGTTCCATATAATTAATTCTTTTATTATCATTATTATGATTGGATGGTACAAAAACATACTTTTTACATAAGTTACTTTTGTAACACTTTACTTGAAGGGGTGTGCATAAGACTGACATGACACCTTCATAATCATGACATGACACATGTCATGAATATGAAGGAGGTTTATGCATGTTTATGACAACTGTCATTAAGTGTCATTCGCTCAATTATGACATTTTGAATGCAAATATGACATTGTTTGAGATGTCTTTGTTACGACAACTTGACATAAACCAATACAATATAACCTGTCAGTGTCTTTGTCATGACAACTTGACATTACTAAGACAACACAACCTGTCATAAATATGTCATAAACATGACATAGCAGATTAATTATCAAACTTAAGAAACCACTTAGCTTTATGGGTTAACATTACATTAAACTGTCATGCGGTTGGTTTTGACATTGGCTGTCATGAGGCCATTATAACATTTTAATGACAAATTCAATTTGTACCACTGTAGTTGAGGTCAAGAAAAATATTCATGACACAGTTATAATGCCTCATGACAGCCAATGTCAAAACCAACCACATGACAGTTTAATGTAATGTTAACCCATAAAGCTAAGTGCTTTCTTAAGTTTGATCATTAATCTGCTATGTCATGTTTATGACAGGTTGTGTTGTCTTAGTAATATGAGAGGTTGTGATGTATTGGTTTATGTCAAGTTGTCATAACAAAGACATCTCAAACAATGTCATATTTGCATTAAAAATGTCATAATTGAGCGAATGACACTTAATGACAGTTGTCATAAACATGCATAAAACCTCCTTCATATTCATGACATGTGTCCTGTCATGATTATGAAGGTGTCATGTCAGTCTTATGCACACCCCTTCAACTAAAGTGTTACCGTTACTTTACTTAATACTGTAACCATTTCTGCACCACTAGAATTAAAAAATGTAATTACCAAACAAGTTTCCCAAAAGATTTCCCTTTGCTACATCCCAATTCATCCTAAATAGAATTCATCAAAATTAGAAATGGCGTGTTCCAAAATGTAGTATGTTGAAATGAGTATTCCAAAGATACCCGGTTAAAATCCAAATTGCGAATCCATGCACATCCTAATGGCTAATATTGCCCACAACCCATTGAGCATTGGATGAGGATTCGATTAGAACTACAATCATGAATAAAAACTGTTAAAAACCTACAAACATGGCGGGTGTGAGAGACTGACGGTTAAGTAGAGAGCTTTGGATAAAGTAGTTTGAGTAATTAATAATCAGTATCTAACCTGACGAAAATATTTTTATTCAATGTTATCCACATTATATGTCATCTGCAACAACATTGTGAACTTTTATAATGATACGTTCGGTCATTAACTTTTAAATGCATCATTATGCAAACACATGAGGAGAGTTCTCTGCATTAAAGACCCACAACTGGCAGATCAACGTGCTACTGCATTTCTCTCCGAAACGGAATTAAATTGAATGTGGAGGATTTGAACTGTGACAAGATGATTGACAGGGCAGTTTAAACAGTGACAGGATGCACATAACAAAGCTGTCCGTTAAAGACGCAGTTATGATGAAGTAGTATGTCCCAAAGCTTGCCTACTCTTCTGATACACACTCAAAAGTATGTACTTTTTCTTCACTAAAAAAGAGTACATACTTTTAGGGCATAATATTGAGATGCAGTATTTATTGGTTTAATGAACAGGAAGTCCCGCCCTCAAACTTATGGCGTTGGTTGAGTCATGTTGTGTCATGAAGTTGAGTCATGAAGTGTGTTCGACTTGTGGCGCTGCATACACTCATCGTCACTGTTACTGTCATAAATGCAAGAGCTATCCGAGAGCAGATTCATTCTGCACAGAGCGGCTGGAAAAACTCTTTTCATGTACTCTTAATGTTATATTGTGACATGTTTATCAAAATAAAACCGATAAAAAAATATAGATCCCACTTTAAATAGTAAATAGGCTTATTTTGAATTTTATTCTTATACATGCACGTGTTGTTTTGAAAGTACTGAATGAAAAGTGTACATGTTGCTACATGAAAACATCTGAAACGTCGATGTATATGACAAATACTTGGCTCTGACTTGACACCTCCGTTTTCAACTCCTCCCCCGACTGCAAGCGGCAAATCTGTCCGGTCGGTCAAATCCAGCCAAAGTCGAACACTCTTACTGTTATTATATTGGGCCACTCAAATAAACAGCAATGTTTTGTGAGCATCACATAGGCTGCGTTCACATTTTAGGGGCTTAATGCTCAATTCCGATTTTTTGAAAAAATGAGATTTTTTTGCAAGTCCGTTCACATTTCCAATTAAATGCGACCTTTTGTGATCTCCTGTGTGAACGTGAAATGACCCAGAAGTGACCCGCATGCGCAGAAGAGTACTCAACGGTCAATTCCCGCCTACTTCAACGCAGAATTATGACGTTTGTCGCATATCAATGACGTGCGGGTCGGATACATGTGACCTGGCCGTTCAGATTGAAGTCGCAAAAGATTTCAATAGATCGGATACATATCGGATTTGGACCACATACCCAAGTGGCCTGGGTCGCATTTGAAAAGATCGGATCTGTGTCGTTCAGACCGTCATGAAAAGATCAGATACAGGTCGCATAGGGGCAAAATGGGTCGTTTCAGCCTGCAGTGTGAACGTAGCCTAAGAGAGGCTGTGATTAGCATAGCATGCTACCATACTACTCTAACCAAAAATAACCCCAAAAAAAACACTGATTTCTGAACGACGGAACCAGAAATGCTTAAATGCTAACTCATTTCTAGGTTTTGGCTTAAAAAAATGCGCCATCTATAGTATAACCAAAGTTTTGTAACTTTTTTTTTCATAACATCTGATTCGACTCTCAATGTTTTTCATTCTGTTTGCACTAATTTGATTAAAATGCAGAGGAAATGTTTATATTTTTGGGGATGAGAACTGGAAGGCACTTGCTAGATGCTGTTAGGTAATGATAACACTTTAGCTCACAACTGTTTAGCATTACATTTACTGTTTCACATACTAGTTTTTAAAATGAATAGACTGTGTGTACTGTGTAAACTGTGCTTCAGTGCATCAGTGAATATAAGGCTTACTTATAGTTGCCTCTGCACATTTAGCTGGAATAGTTGAAAGTATTTCTGTCCAGTAATTGTTTAATACGTTTCTCGATTTTCTTCCTGTTATTGTATTACTGTTTCTTTCAAAGGTAAAGGATTCACATTTAGGTGCCAGCCAGTGAATATATATATATATATATATACACTCACCGGCCACTTTATTAGGTACCCCATGCTAGTAACGGGTTGGACCCCCTTTTGCCTTCAGAACTGCCTCAATTCTTCGTGGCATAGATTCAACAAGGTGCTGGAAGCATTCCTCAGGGAGTTTGGTCCATATTGACATGATGGCATCACACAGTTGCCGCAGATTTGTCGGCTGCACATCCATGATGCGAATCTCCCGTTCCACCACATCCCAAAGATGCTCTATTGGGTTGAGATCTGGTGACTGTGGAGGCCATTTTAGTACAGTGAACTCATTGTCATGTTCAAGAAACCAATTTGAAATGATTAGAGCTTTGTGACATGGTGGAAGTAGCCATCAGAGGATGGGTACATGGTGGCCATAAAGGGATGGACAT
Organism: Rhinichthys klamathensis goyatoka; assembly: GCF_029890125.1. Taxonomy (NCBI): domain Eukaryota; kingdom Metazoa; phylum Chordata; class Actinopteri; order Cypriniformes; family Leuciscidae; genus Rhinichthys; species Rhinichthys klamathensis. Next base: position 669,052 of record NW_026606654.1, on the reverse strand, counting down.
GGTCAGAAACAATGCTCAGGTAGGCCGTGGCATTTAAACGATGCCCAATTGGCACTAAGGGGCCTAAAGTGTGCCAGGAAAACATCCCCCACACCATTACACCACCACCACCAGCCTGCACAGTGGTAACAAGGCATGATGGTTCCATGTTCTCATTCTGTTTACGCCAAATTCTGACTCTAACATCTGAATGTCTCAACAGAAATCGAGACTCATCAGACCAGGCAACATTTTTCCAGTCTTCAACTGTTCAATTTTGGTGAGCTCTTGCAAATTGTAGCCTCTTTTTCCTATTTGTAGTGGAGATGAGTGGTACCCGGTGGAGTCTTCTGCTGTTGTAGCCCATCCGCCTCAAGGTTGTGCGTGTTGTGGCTTCACAAATGCTTTGCTGCATACCTCGGTTGTAACGAGTGGTTATTTCAGTCACTGTTGCCCTTCTATCAGCTCGAACCAGTCTGGCCATTCTCCTCTGACCTCTGGCATCAACAAGGCATTTCCGCCCACAGAACTGCCGCTCACTGGATGTTTTTTCTTTTTCGGACCATTCTCTGTAAACCCTAGAGATGGTTGTGCGTGAAAATCCCAGTAGATTAGCAGTTTCTGAAATACTCAGACCAGCCCTTCTGGCACCAACAATCATGCCACGTTCAAAGTCACTCAAATCAACTTTCTTCCCCATACTGATGCTCGGTTTGAACTGCAGGAGATTGTCTTGACCATGTCTACATGCCTAAATGCACTGAGTTGCCGCCATGTGATTGGCTGCTTAGAAATTAAGTGTTAACGAGCAGTTGGACAGGTGTACCTAATAAAGTGGCCGGTGAGTGTATATATATTTTTTTTTTTAAAGGTTTTTTTTTTGCAATAACGTCACACTCCGATGTATTCTCTTGTCTCAACATTGGCTCACTGTTCTATATTTCATGAATGCTCAAAAGTCCTGTCCCAGAAATGAGTGAATCCCATGAATCACCACTTAAGTGAAATGTCTTGCACACGTTTGCAGGAAACTTCCGTGAATTTATGGGAACTCATGCTGGGACAAGTGGATTGTCAGGTAGTAAATTTCATTCCAGATCGCCCTTTTGTTCAAAGTTCTCCTTCTTTCCAGCATTTTAATTTTTTGACTGTCTAATCTTGAACTTACGCATGCCTTTAATCCTGAGCATTTGCACGTACTTGGATCAATGTGATTGATGATTGTTTGTGCATACAGTAACTATCCTCTCCTCAATGTATTTTATCTGTTTCATGTCACATTAAACTGTGTTTTATGTATGGATATTAAATCCTGGAGATCTATCTAGCTGCAGAATTTTGCTTCAACACTAATCAAATACAACAGAACAATCATTACACTGATGTATACACAGGAGACTTAAATCATGAAAAACATACTGTAGTGCCATTCCAATCAGAAGTGCTCAAACAATTGCTTAAAATCTGGTGTGTTAGAACAAGGTTGGGAATATATTCTGCAGGAAGGTATGTCTACAGTACCATTGTCAATAACAGTAAATAATAATAATAATAATAATATGGTTGTAATAATTGTAACAATGGATAAATAAAATATTTCTCTGTGTGCGTGTGCGACGCGCGCATGTGTGTGTGTGTGTGTGGTTCCGGTATTCTCTACGTTATGGGGACAAAATGTCCCCACAAAGATGGCAATATTCAATATCCTTGTCCCTGTGGGGACATTTTTTGGTCCCAATGAGGAAAACAACTTATAAATCATACATAGTGATGTTTTTTCAAAATGTAAAAATGCAGATAGTTTTCTGTGATGGTAGGTTTACGGTTAGGGGATAGAATATACAGTTTGTACAGTATAAACTATAATAATTATGTCTATGGAAAGTCCCCATAAAACGTGGAAACCTGTGTGTGTGTGTGTGTGTGTGTGTGTGTGTGTGTGTGTGTGTGTGTGTGTGTGTGTGTGTGTGTGTGTGTGTGTGTGTGTGTGTGTGTGTGTGTGTGTGTGTGTGTGTGTGTGTGTGTGTGTGTGTGTGTGTGTGTGTGTGTGTGTGTGTGTGTGTGTGTGTGTGCGTGTGTGTGTGTGTGCGTGTGTGTGTGTGTGTGTGTGTGTGTGTGCATGTGTGTGTTTTTCTTTTTCGTATCCATAATGAATGAACGCACCCAACACCTGGAATAATTTAAGGGATTGGCATTACAGGAAACTTAATTTGTAGATAATAACATTTCAACATATTTAGAAGTGAAAAATGTGGTTCCAGAGTGGTCTAGTGGTTATGTTTTTTTGGGGGGGGGGAGTAAAAGTCTTTTAACTTTTTTTTTCTTGAGCTGATCACTGTTTGTGTAAGTTTGGATGTTACAGTTGTCACTTACACTTTGTATTCTTTTGTATCTGACTTTCCAAAGTGCATGCTGTGTTCCTACAAGTGCAAGTTAAACATATTTAACCTGTCCTCCCAAAGTGAGGTGGTTACTGTACTGCATTTCAAAAGTTGAGTAAACATTCTGCTCTCTCTTTAAAGGGTCAGTAACCGATAAGCCACCGGGACCTCCAAGCTCCGGCAGAAAAGGTGAGTTGAGATTCGCAGAAATGTGAGTGTGTGTACTTATGTATGAGAGATATTGAAAACTAACAAATCAGAAGGATGCCATACTGCAACGCCACTAAACTTTCTATTTTGTGTCTCCTTTTATTTATTTATGTACGATTAAATGTGTTTCAGCACATTTAAATAGATGTCAAATTTGCCTCATATTTCTCTGACACGCTCATTTGGCCTGACTCTTTCTGTCAAGCTTTTACTTCAGACTTCAGTTTCTCGAAGGGCCGTAAAGGATGAAAACCTATTCCAGTTGTTCTGTTTAACAGCCAGTGTAAGAACTTAGCACACATCAAAGACTGGGCTCTGTTACAGCAGTGAAATCTCAAACAGCTAATATAGATGTTAACAGCAGCAATGGCAGGCACCTACTTTTCTGGGCCCTAACTCAGGAAAGCCAGATTGTCATTTACAGGCCCCGAGGGTGGCGTATAGGGGTTTGAGAGTGCGTTTAGGTTTGAACCACTGGGGTGGGAGATGGTTGTGCTGGGAATGTGTGGTAGGGTTTGGGAATGGAGTTTGCCTCTGTTTTTTCAGATCTTGTTTCACCTCTTCTGCACTGGGCTGCAGTGCATGTGCTCCAGATGTTTGTGTCACCAGCAGGTGGAAGGTGGTTGTGTGCCACTGTACGTGAGTCTTTTGCACTCAGCCCTATAGAGATCACTGTGGGGTTCCAGAAGTATAAATGCCATTCACACTCTTGATAGCATAATTAGGGATGGGAATCGAGAACCGGTTCTTCTTCAGATCCGGTTCCCAGTGAACCAATTCCTTGGAACCGTTAGTATGCCTGCTTAACGATTCCGCTTATCGGTTCCGCACATTGCAAATGTGTCATGACGTCACACACGCGCTGCGTTATTTTGATTCAGAACTCAACAAACATGGCATCGAGGCAGAAGCGCTCGTTTGGTTATATTTCACGCGAAAAGACGACAATATGTGAGGTGCCGTCTAGGGCTTAAATCAAACTTCATTCACGCACACATATATGAAACCAGGGACGTGCACAGGAATTTTGTGGGGCAGTTGCCTCCAGTACCTGAAAAAGGGGCGGGGCAATCTCTCGCCCCCCCAAAAAAAAACCTCACGGGCTATATGAAGGAATATATTCAGTTGAATTTTGCCCATACAAATTGCCTTATCTGATCGTGTTTATGTCCAAACGCAATGCCTCATATTATGGTCTCATTTTTATTTATAAAGATTGCAAAACGTCAGATGACAGGTTTATGATATACAACTTTGTAAACAGTATACAAAATGTATTAACAATATGTTAAATGTCACCAAAATACACATGAGAAAAAGAGTTCCTCATTTTATTGTTTATTTTTTTTTTTATTATTATTAATACCTCGAATATGCAGAAACATTTGGCCACACATTATGAACAGACTTTAGTCCCATGAAACTTAAACTGGAATGTCACTGTTTCTGTCACTGCGACTTCACGAACAGGTGAACACGCGCACGCACACATCACTTTTGAAGTAAAATTGAGGATGCAGTGCATGTAATGCATCGAGATATCGAATTGAACTGAATCGATGACATGATAATCGTAATCAATCCGAACCATGAGACCAGTGTGGGTTCACACCCCTAATACGCTGTGCTGTGTCAGCGAGTTAATAATAATTAACAAACAAATAAATTATAAGTTCAATAAGTTAATACAAACAAACAAATTTGTACTTATTCCCTCACCCAATGAGAATCGATAAGAGAATCGATAAGGAATCTAATCGATAAGCAATATCGATAATGGAATCGGAATCGTTAAATTCTTATCAATTCCCATCCCTAAGCATAATTGACATTTACACTTTTTAAGAAAGACCTACAATGAGCTCTGATGTTGTTAAAAATAAAGAGTCTATTCGTTGTTGGGTTTTAGGCTTTAAAGCTTCAAAATCACATGTAGTCAACTAGGTAGTTAGCTAATGGGTAGCCTCCGCTAGTCTGTAAAAGTCTAGTCTTAGCCTCAGACGTTACGCCAAAGCCAATTGAAGGCAAGCCTGCAAACTTAGGCTGAAAAAGCGTAACACCTGCTAACGCTGCGGTACACAGGGAAGGAGACAACAAGAGGCCTTTTTAATGGATGTCAACATGTTTGCTCTTAAACATCCGTTTTGGATTGATCTTTTTTTAGAGTTTACACCAAAAAAATGCTGTTTTATAAAAGAAGTCACGGTCAATTGCGCGACAGACTCATTAATTTCTATGGTATCCCCAAACAGTGATTGACTGTCGCACAACTATGAACGAAATTCAATGACGTCAAGGCTGTAATGTGATTGGTTATCAAGGCACACGTGATCCAAGTTGGCCTTTACGCTTTCTCCAATGTTAGAGCCACGAACTCTCGTATCCCCCAATAATAAGACCATCTCTGGTCACGCCCATGGACCATTGGTAGGAAATTGGAAAACACTTCAGGTGTTTCGAAGTCGTTATCTGATTGGTTAAATTCTACAAGATTCCAGGAGACGTGAACAATTTGGAGACTCATTGTTGCCATTGTTGCAGTGAATTTTCACAACGTTCTTCAATGAATGATTTATTGGTTGCATGTCGGCCTGTTATTGTAGGAATATTGACTTTATATTTTTTTACCCCCTAAACATGACACTGAACCAAACGAATTGTGATTGGTTGCTCTACATGTCAGTCAGACGGCCTCTGGGCGGTCCTTGGCCAACGGAAGCAGATATGGAGTCCAGACCTTCTGCTGTCAGTCTGAAGGTTTGGCTTCACGAGACCAGTAAAAATCTGACTGTGGAGAACTCATTGTAGTATTTTTTTAACAGGCTAGTGGAGGCTAGCTAGGGCACTCGTTTGCTAGCTACAAAGCTTGCTACATACTCAACATTATTTAATCTTCACAGCTTTAAATGGATAGTTTTACCAAAAATGAAAACTCTATAATTTTCTGACCCTTATGGTGTTCCAAACCTGCAATTCGGTTTTTTTCCCCGCAAAACAGAAGATATTTTGAAACATTTCTCAGTGTTTGAACTATCCTGTTAAGCCTAAAACACAACCGTGATTTGCAATTCAAAATTTGTGAACACAATATTGTGCTTTTTGTCTTATTTTTTTTCCAATCTTCAATTACTTTGAATCAAATGCTGCGATGCTGAAATTTATCTCGAAACTTTTTTTCTTTTTTTTTATTGGTCACTAGTTGCTCTCAATGACACATTCTCTGACTCTCGTCTATAAAAACAAACAATCAACAACAAAGAATTGGCTTTTAACCGTTTATAGTTCATTTTATTACTACTGCCATTATCTTTCTCAATGACCCTTGTATATAAAGGACAGTGAATAATAAAATTCAGTTTCAGAACATGTACTTATTTTCCAGAGGGGATCACTGATTTAAATGCACACATGGTGGACAGGGGAAATTACAATCACTTTGGCTGTAATTCAGTTCAGTGAACTACATGTATTCTTTGAACTGGTTTTCGCTGCCACCTTATTGTGGCTTTAGCACTGTGGCTTTGGCCCCTCCACTGCCAGGGCCTACAATGATGTGAGCCACAAGGAAATCAGCCAGAATGCAATAGAACATAAGTGGGTAAGTACTGTAGGACGTTTGACATTTCTCAATTATCATGACACTTTTGACTGAGTGTGTTAAAGGAGCTGTATGTAAGAAATTTATTTGAATTAATCATAAAATGGCCCTGATATGTCACTAGACATTGAGAAATCATGTTCATTTCAAATACTTATATCACTGACAACAGTAGTCCGGCCAGGATATTGTCATTCAAAAAGTGCAGTTGCAGCCCTCAACTGATGTTGATGTTGTCATGTTGTGTTTTGGTCTGATGCTCCACCCTCCACCTATCGACCATTCACGAAGTCAGTAGTGTTGCGGCATCCGGGTTGCCAGCTCTGCTCTAGTTACCACAGCTGCAGCTACACACGTGTCGGATAAAAAAATGCAGCCGATCTGGCAACCTCGAGTCAGGGGGGAGGGGGAGGGGATACACCGCTCTACAGTAATTTGAAAGTGATTGCAGTACCGGTTTTGGCCACAATCTTACATACAGCTCCTTTAAATTATCTACAATTGCTTGTTTATACACAATTGTATTACTATTTATCTAAACAGTATGCATATGAAAGCTGATTTACGCATTCTGAGATGTGTGTGTCTGTTCTTGAGTGGATGAATACTCTTATTTATCTGTGTTTTCTGACTTGTATTTTCTCTCTTTGTACCCTCTATCCCTCACCCACTTTGTTTTCTGTGCTAATGGCCGGGCCATGTGCAAATCCCAATCATTCAACAGTTGTGGAGAGTAGATTGTATTAACCTCAATAATGGTAGTCTCTTTCCGTTTCTTTCTCACCCTCAATCCAGATGATGGCTCCAAGCCCACACCAACCATGGAGACGCATGTCGTCCCAGAAGGTGAGGGTAAGTTTCGACCAAATGCAAATACAAGCAACATGAGCACGAGTCTTGCATTTATGTATATGACTGATATACAAGTGCAAATCAGTTTGTTTGTTTTATCACCACAGAGATTACAGCTCCAACATTGTGGATTAAGCAGCTGGTGTACAAAGAGAACAAACAGAACAGTTCAAACAGTAGGAAGCCAGGTGAGAATCCATCCATCCATCCATCCATCCATCCATCATCTGTCTGATATATTCTGATCTATCAATTTCAGTTGTCTCACAATGGTTAATAGCTGATTTGATTTCATAAAGATATAAATGGAAAGAAAATCATGTTAGTCCATTTCCCTCTTAAAGGGTTAGTTCACCCAAAAATGAAAATTCTGTCAGTAATTACTCACCCTCATGTTGTTCAACCCCGTAAGACTTCCGTTCATCTTCGGAACACAAATTAAGATATTTTTGATTAAATCTGAGAGCTGGATCACTCCTCCATAGGCTTCTTAAGGGATCAAAACTGGCCGGCCCAAAAGTTATGAAAGACATCGTTAAAATAGTCCGAGTGACTACAGTGGCTCAATCTTAAGTTTATCAAGCAACGAGAATATTTTTTGTGCGCAAAAAACAAACAAAAATAACGACTTTATTCAACTATTCATTTCCTTCTCTGTGGGCCGTGAGATTTCACGAAGTGAAACTACGCAAAGCTTCTGTGTTGCACGTCAAGCGCAGGCTCACTATTGGCCGACGCTGGTCATGTGTGTGATGCGTGTGACGTACAACCTAGAAGCTTGCCGCAGTTACACTACGGTGTAGTCACTCAAACTATTTTAACGATGTCTTTCATAACCTTTGGGCCGGCCAGTTTCGATCCCTTAAGAAGCCTATGGAGGAGTGATCCAGCTCTCAGATTTAATCAAAAATATCTTAATTTGTGTTCCGAAGATGAACGAAAGTCTTACGGGGTTGGAACAACATGAGGGAGAGTAATTACTGACAGAATTTTCATTTTGGGGTGAACTAACCCTTTAAAACAGTAATGGCCAAAAACACACTATTTTAAGCCGAGCTTTGTGTTGACACACACATGACTGATAAGCCTACACAGCTAGAAATATTTCAAAGCATCGTCATTGCAGCGTCCAGGTTGGTACATTCAAGCGCACTTGATTGTGCAACATTTCTGTTCCAGTTTTAGATTTAATATCAGCATGTCCAGGGACGAGAAACCTAACACCGCTAGAATTATGGCGCCCCTCTTTCTCTGTTTGTCTCAGCTCTCCTCTGTGTAATTTGTTTAGCTTTCTGTGTCTCCTTTACAATTTCCTTCAAATGAGTCGAGCACCCTCTGGGCATGCTCAGTCAACTCCGTCAAGTTCTGCGAGGTTTTTGAGCAGTGCGGTTGAGAGGTAGGGATCTGAATTTTTGTGGCACAGGAGGAGAGCAGATTGAATGAGGATGTGTGTGTGTGTGTGTGCGTTGTATATATCAAATTGTGTATATGCAGTTCCAGTGGCGTTCCCTTGTTTATTGCCTGGGTGGCCTATAATTGGTAAACATTGAAAAATAATCTATTTATTTCACCAGAGAATAATTGACACAATTTTGACAAAAGATATTCTGTGCTGAAGGAAACACTTACCTTGAGCAGACACGTTGTATATCTAATCTGACACGTCTTTGGAGCGCTTCAGAGTCTCCTCCTGTGACCAATTAGCATCTGTTGCACATCAACACTATTCAACCAGAGTAGCAGATCCACGGTCATCACAGGGGTGCTATTGGTGCAGAAGTGACGGAGTTGGTATCAGGCTCCACCGTTGCTGCTCATGGGAGTGTGTGTGGGATCTGGAGTAAATTGAAAGACTGAGATGTTGCTTTTGCTGCTAAAGTAAATCTCGAAGAAAGCCAAGTTTCCATCTCTCAGTGCATTGTGGGTGGTACGCATCAGTTCGATCTTTCACACATCAACTCGTGCAGTTATAACAGTGAACATGCTCATCTAAGGTGAGGTAAATTGTGTGTTTCTTCGGTAATTGTGGTTGTGGTCCCCATGAAACAGAACAAGCATAATTATCATTGTGTCCCCTAAGATTTGGGGGTTGTAGTAGCATTACAGGTTTGGACTAGCTACTGTATACAAAGCTCCCTATACTGGTTTGAGTGCAGGTATAGATATACTGCAAAAAAAAGGGATATATAGAATTACCATGATACCACAAGCTCTAGAATAACCTTTTAACCAGACTGTACCAGCAATTTTGTCATTCTCAGGAAATGTTGCCCTTTGTGCCTTAACTTATAGGGTCACAATTTCCATAGACATTTTGGGTCCACCACATGGCCTCAAACTACTACTTCTAATCCTTATGTATTGTTGTTATTTTGAACACGATTCACAGTTTGAATTAAAATACTTATTAATATCATTTGAATGAAATGAGTAAATTCTGATAGTCAATCAGTTTCAGTGCTATATCAACCTAAAAATATTATATTATATTATATTATATTATATTATATTATATTATATTATATTATATTATATTATATTATATTATATTATATTATATTTAGTGCTGGGCAACGATTAATCGCATCCAAAATAAAAGTTTGTGTTTACATATTATGTGTGTACTGTGTATAATTATTTTGTTCATATAAATACACACATATGCATGTATATATTTAAGAAAAAATGTGTTTATTTATATATAAAACCTTTATATATAATATAAATTATGTATAAATATATATACAGTTTATACATGCAAATATTTTTTTAAATATATACATGCATATGTGTATTTATATATACAAAATAATTATACACAGTACACACATATATTGTAAACACAAAACCTTATTTTGGAAAAGATTAATCGTGAAAGATCGTTGCCCACCACTAATTATATTATATTATATTATATTATATTATATTATATTATATTATATTACTGTATATTATATTACTGTATATTATATCGGTTTAAATTACTTAAATTACCTGTGTTTTTTAATGTGCCCCCCAAAAATATATAATACCAATCCTATATTTTATATGAGCAAACCAACCAAACACAAAGTGCAAAGAGGAAAGACTAAATTATTTTTCTTTTCTTAATCTATTTCTATTCTTATTTTATTTTATTATTACAGCTTGTTGCATTCTAACTAGGGTTGGGTATCGTTTGGGTTTTATCCGATTCCAGTACCTACTCGGTATTTTTTAAACGGTTCCGGTGCTTAAACGGTTCTTAAATCGGTACTTAAGAAAATGAAACCGCACACACGTTATCAAAAAATAATACCCTTTAATTTACAGGGCCAAACTGGACACAATATTAACTTAAATCTTTAAACAATATAAATACAAGTAACATATGGTAATAATAAAACCAATATAAAATAAAAATTCATATTTACATAATATCAAATGAAACAATATTGTATCAAACAATGTAATAATACTGGAGAATGAATAGAGATTACTAGCAGGCAGAGCTGCCAACTCTCACGCATTGACCGTGAGACTCACGCAAATGACCCTTTTCACACAGAAAAATCGCGGACAAAGAGGACACGGACAGACAAGACAGAGAAGGTTACTTTTGATATGGAACAAATCCACAGCTGTCAGATTCTGTCAATATTTTTACGAGATTCACACAATAAATAACGTTTTGGCTCATTGAAATGTGACAGATCGCTGTAGCGCGTCAGTTCAAACGGCACGTGATACAGCAGCCTACAAATACAAATACACTGCTTCTTAGCTACGCAGCGTTGAGTGAACCTATGAAAGAGAACATCTCTGGTTACTGGTGTAACATATCTCTCAATAGGGAACGGGACGCTGCCAAGCTCCTCGCGCTGCCGACCAGCTTCCTTTTTCGGCAGAGAAATCAGAGGAGCAGATGGCGCGCGCGCGCCAACATAATATGACGACGTAAGTGCGTCGATGCGGCGCCCGCGCCATCAGCCAATGAATTGGCTTGATTCTATATGGGATTCAGACTATCGGCACACCCAGAGGGCGTTCTGACACGTAATTTTACACGTGAAATGCAGCCAAACCTTGCGAGAAAGAGCGCGCATGCGAGACAGAAGAAACTGTGCTCCAAACTGTGTAGCACACGCACGGCGGAGAGGGAGAGAGCGAGAGACCTTGTGTGTGCGTGTGTGCCTAATGAAGTTAGGCACCGAAATCAGGCACCGAAATTTTCGTTCTTTTCGGTCTGGTTACTACCGTTTACGTCGGAACCGGTTCCCTATTGGCACCGAGTTTCGGTACCCAACCCTAATTCTAACAGTGATGAATGGGGACATGATATTTTTATGAATAACAAACATTTAAATATAAATGTAATTGATTTTATTTTGCATTCTACAGAGTTAAAACCATTAAACCACTGTATTTGACCAAGTTCTGTATCTTGTTAATTAAAGTCAGTTGTCATAAGTCATGGGGATTTCTCAGAATGACCCAATATGGTAAGTCACTTTGGATAAGATAATCTGCTATTTGGCAAAAAAATAGGAAGTTATTAAGCGATCATTGGCTCATTCTCTGTGAAAAACAATATATTGTGTTTCTCGATATACATCCAGTCATCAAACCAACTATTGGGCACGTGAAGGAAATCAAAATGAAAATGTTCGAATACTTCTGAGGATGAGGAAATGTTTGACATGATTGTCTATAAACCTTTCCATGTTAAAGTTTGAGGAGAACATGGTGCCCACCCCTCCTCCTCTGGCCCATCATGCCCTCTTCTTGTTACGTTATGAGCTCAGAATGCATAGATCCAAGACTGGAGTGATTACTTTCCCCACAGCTGAAAACAATTGCAAGGACGGCATATGAAGAAAGAGAGATAGAAAGAGAGAGTGAGATATATGCATCTAAAACAGAAAGGGAGAGAGAGAACAGTTTGTTTAAAGGAGGCTGATAAGTCTGAGTTTCAAGCTATTTTGTTTGGCCAGATCTTGGCACGATGAAACACATGAGGCTCTGATTTTCAGCCGTGATAGTGAGGAAAATCAGCAGAGTTTACCTACAACATACCGCGCATAAACTAATCAATACCAGCCTGTAAACACTGAGAGAGAACAACAGCAAAGCATTCTGGGAGCAATGAGCAATGAGGTCTCACCTCGGCTGTATCTCACTTATGTCTGTTTGTTTAAACAGAACTCATGCAACTCACTTCTTGGAATAAAACAGGACAGAGTGCATAAAAATGACTCTGAAAAGAGACGATGGTCGGATAAGTTTTACGTGCAGATCTTAAAAAATGAATGCATAACAAAAATGTGACGCAAATAGGATTAAATGGGATCTGAGACTGTCCATCCTTTTCTGTCCTGCTTTATTGTATTATGGCAAGAGAGAGAGAGAGAGAAAAAACTATTTTCTTTTGGGAATCCCATCTGCTTGGCGCCAGTATACCCTCGCTACAATAAACAGTGCTAAATAATTTAGATATGAAGGAACCTTGGCGGGAAGCGCAGGAGTCATGGACTCTGCCGTGAACACTTGAATGTGGATTGTGAGCCCATCTCTGGAAAAGAGGACATATTAATGCTCTCCCCCGTTCCTTGTCTTCGCAGTCAGGTTCCACTTAAAACACCCCAAGCCTTGTTCCCGATCACGCCAACGCTGTCAGAACTTACCAGAACTGTTTGTAATGAAGACAAAAGCAAAAACAGCAGGATTTGGTTACACTGAACGGGCTTGTAGCTCATGGTTTTCATTTGGAGGCTCAGACGAACACTCCGAGTGGGCAGTGCTGTTCTCAGTTTAATTCTCTCACACTCCAGATCTTGTCCTTCCTCAGTACTACCACCCCTCACCCTCCGGCCAGGAATTTTATACTTTGGTACAATTTCATTTGGGGACCATTTAGAGGTCCTCCTCTCCAAGTAAAACTAGATTAGTCATTTTGATGCACATTCTTCTGTGGTGCTCGAGTTCGCAATGCATAATTCCGTAATCTAGTCCCATTATTTCTACAAACAGAACGTGGGTAATGTGTCATTTTTTGCGCTATGAGTGCGACAAAATGGAATTGCAAGAATAATGTTTCCCACACCACCATATCGCCCCAAGTGCATTTGCCATTGTTTGGACAAACAGGTAATCCCGCCCCAAATTCATTTAGGGTATATGTTTACACGACAACGAAGTACTAAAAATGGAAACGTTTTTCCTTTGTGTTTTTCACGTACAGACGACAATGTTGTCAAAACGATCCCCGTTCACAAGGATCCGTGAAAACGACAAAAAACGCTGTGTTATTCTGTCAGGCCAGTAGTTGGGGATGTCACTTTGTAAAGAAACATTACTCGCCTATAGGCATGCAATACACATGCGTATGACGTCACTGTTTTTACAAATTTGTGTTTTATAGTTCACATGGAGACGATAACAGTATAGTTTTCAAAAACTTGCACTTTGAAACCCGTTTTAAAAAGCATGTGTTATCATGCCCCCAAAACGCCGTTGTCGTGTAAATGAACGTCCAAAACTCCAGTTTTCCGTTTTTAGTTGAAAATGGTTTTGTGTAAACGGCCCCTTAATTAGTTAAGCCACAAGTTCATATCACTTAAATTCATGCATACATTTCATTAATTAATACGGACTGTTGAAAGAAGAAAAAATATCTGACACAATGCTCCATCCATTTTATTTTTCACTTCCTGTTTAAGATGGTTATTTCCAACCCAGGCTTATTAAAATACGTGCCTATATGTACATATTTGTACACAATGTAGTTTTATTAAAATACAAAACATTTTTCAAACATTAAAATATGTTAAATGATCATAATCACTAGTTTTAACCTCAGAAATAAATAAAAAATCCATTTAATAAAGGTATCGTTTTATACAGTGTGTGTGTGTGTGTCCTTTGTGTTGAATCTTCATTTATTTTGGGATTTATTGTCTAACTTGTGTGCTTAATTAGTTCCATTTTTAATCAGTTCACAACCTTACTTTTAACATTACAAGAATGAAGAAACTGAAACGAGGAAGAAGAAAGGAAGGACTTGAGAGAGTTTTGTATAGCTTATGCATCTGCCCAATCTAATGATTAACAGCTTGAGTGTCCCGGGCTGTCGTGCAGAGGAAAACAGCGGTTCTGATAACTGTTCTTGCGGCACGATATTCACTAAACATCTGATTAAAAATGACATCAATCAGGAGTGTTAAAAAGCTCTTCAGCACCCTGCTAGCTGGATTAGACTCAACATCTGCTGCTATTATACTTGGCCCGATGCACTACAAGTGAGCAGTGTACTAAATGGATTTCAACATAAAAAGAGTTTTATGAGACAAGGTGTTAAAACATTTAAAAGAACATCTCTCAAGTGTCCTTTGTGTTAATAAATACATGAAAATTAAATCCTAATGGCTCAGAAAAGAAAAGGGGCAAAGATGCCCCTTGAAAGTGTTTAAGTCAATTCTGCCTCAATTCATTTTAACACAATTTTAGTGAAAGTTTTATTGTAGCTGATCTCAGTTACACAATTTCCATTCTAAATGGACATTTACAGCACAGATCTTTCAGGACTTGAATTGGTTCAACTCACAGATAGACTGAATTCATATATTTAATGAAAACATTTGCAACAGTGTTAATTAATGACGTTAACATGAATGTAAAGTCGTCTCTTAAAATCTGTTCAAATTAAAGGTGCAGTAAGCGATTTCTGAGAAACGCTGTTGAAAGTGGATCGGACCGAGCAGCACAACACACTTGTAGCCAATCAGCAGTGGGGGGCGTGTCATCTCATGATGGGGGAGGAGAGAGAGTGAGATTTGAAGAGAGACTGTAGAAAGAGAGATGGCTGAGAGACATTACAAAAGAGAAAAGCTCAGATGAATATCACTGGGGAAAAAAAGGGTGATCAGGCAAGAGCTTTAGGACCCGCGTTAATATTAAAAAAGCTTTCCAGCGCTGTTTGTTTGTTATCTTCACTTTATCTTTCACAAAGCATTATTTTCCTTCACTTCAGTTATGATAAAGAGACATCCAATCTTATATTGTGTGTTTGTGCATTTTGGGGCGGAGCAATGAAGGGAGGGGTGTGTTTGTTTGGGTTGATTGCAAATATCAACAGTGTTTCTCAGAAATCCCTTACTGCACCTTTAAATGAGCATATGGTGAAAAGATTGAAACAGTGGATACATGACTCAAACTTGTGTTGCAAATGTTATGCTGCCTGTAGAAAATCTGGCCTAATTATTTACATTGGTAAAACTGTATTCCGATGGTCCACTTTAGACATTCTACTAACTATAAGTAACTTTGCAACTACATGTCAACTACCAGTCATTAGAGTATTAGTAGACTGTTTGCTTAGTATTTTGATGCTCCCCAACAGACAAGTAACTTTGCAAGAACATGTCAACTTATTCTACTAACCCTATCCTAACAGTCTACTAATACTCTAATGGGAGTTAGTTGACATGTAGTTGCAAAGTTGTTACATCAGTTCAACTTCACTTAGTAGAATGTCTGAAGTGGACTATCGAAATAAAGTGTAACCTTTACATTTTAAAGACACGTACAAATAATTTATATTTCAAATAAATGCGGTTCTTCAAACTTTCTCTTTTAAACTTTCAAGTTGACACTGTATCACAGTTTATGCACTGCGTAAAGCAGCAAAAAAAAAAAAAATTGAATGCATTTTTATGTAAATACAGCCTTCATGAACATGAATATTCTTTCAAAAATGATAAAAACGTACTGATCCCAATCTTTTTCCGTCTTTGTACAGAGTACAAGAAGAGGGACTAAAAAGTTATAGGGAGTTAGAGACCTAAAATGGAGGTTAAAAGGAAGCTGCCTAATTCTCTACAGTCTTAAGAAAGCTAAACAAACGGAAGCACTTTTAACAACAAAGAACTGGAAGTTCTTCCACTTTGAACTGTGGTTCTAAAAAGACTGCTAAGAAGACGAAGACATTCAAACAGAAAAACTGGAATTACATGAAGGATACCACCTCTCTGAGAACTTTGACTGTCGCCATGCCTCATGCTTTCCATGTGGTGTCCATGTTTGTACATTGCAGCTCACTATACACTCACCTAAAGGATTATTAGGAACACTATACTAATACTGTGTTTGACCCCCTTTCGCCTTCAGAACTGCCTTAATTCTACGTGGCATTGATTCAACAAGGTGCTGAAAGCATTCTTTAGAAATGTTGGCCCATATTGATAGGATAGCATGTTGCAGTTGATAGAGATTTGTGGGATGCACATCCAGGGCACGAGGCTCCCGTTCCACCACATCCCAAAGATGCTCTATTGGGTTGAGATCTGGTGACTGTGGGGGCCATTTTAGTACAGTGAACTCATTTCAAGAAACCAATTTGAAATGATTCAAGCTTTGTGACATGGTGCATTATCCTGCTGGAAGTAGCCATCAGAGGATGGGTACATGGTGGCCATAAAGGGATGGACATGGTCAGAAACAATGCTCAGGTAGGCCGTGGCATTTAAACGATGCCCAATTGGCACTAAGGGGCCTAAAGTGTGCCAAGAAAACATCCCCCACACCATTACACCACCACCACCACCAGCCTGCACAGTGGTAACAAGGCATGATGGATCCATGTTCTCATTCTGTTTATGCCAAATTCTGACTCTACCATCTGAATGTCTCGACAGAAATCGAGACTCATCAGACCAGGCAACATTTTTCAAGTCTTCAACTGTCCAATTTTGGTGAGCTCTTGCAAATTGTAGCCTCTTTTTCCTATTTGTAGTGGAGATGAGTGGTACCCGGTGGGGTCTTCTGCTGTTGTAGCCCATCCGCCTCAAGGTTGTGCGTGTTGTGGCTTCAGAAATGCTTTGCTGCATACCTCGGTTGTAACGAGTGGTTATTTCAGTCAAAGTTGCTCTTCTATTAGCTTGAATCAGTCGGCCCATTCTCCTCTGACCTCTAGCATCAACAAGGCATTTTCGCCCACAGGACTGCCGCATACTGGATGTTTTTCCCTTTTCACACCATTCTTTGTAAACCCTAGAAATGGTTGTGCGTAAAAATCCCAGTAACTGAGCAGATTGTGAAATACTCAGACCGGCCCATCTGGCACCAACAACCATGCCACGCTAAAAATTGCTTAAATCACCTTTCTTTCCCATTCTGACATTCAGTTTGGAGTTCAGGAGATTGTCTTGACCAGGACCACACCCCTAAATGCATTGAAGCAACTGCCATGTGATTGGTTGATTAGATAATTGCATTCATGAGAAATTGAACAGGTGTTCCTAATAATCCTTTAGGTGAGTGTATATAGACTATTATATTGCTTTATTGCCATTGTTGAAGAATATTAAACCATACCTGAAGTGCACTACCTGATATGAGAGATTTCTGTGTATTGAGTGTGTTTCTCATGGTTTTAGAGAAAGTTCCCTCTTGTGACCAGGAGAGGCAGACGGCCCAGGATGAGGCTCGGCAGAATCCGCGGGAAGCCATCTTCATCCCTGACTGCGGCCTGCAGGGACTCTACAAGCCGGTCCAGTGCCACCAGTCCACTGGTTACTGCTGGTGTGTGCTGGTGGACACTGGGAGACCCATACCTGGAACTTCTGCAAGGTAAGACAGAAACAAACTGTCTTATGACAAATTTTGTAATCAAGACATAATTATCTGTGCTGTAACCTCATTATTTATACGACATGTTTCTGGATGAGCTTGCATGCTCTAAACATCTCAAAATGCTAAAAGACTGGCGATCATCCAATGCGACTGATTAGTTTAGTTGTGGAATGTTATGACAATCGATTTTCTCTCCAAACCACAGTCTTTATTTTTCCATGAGCAAAGCTGTCAGTGCTGAATTTTGTTTAGAAAGCACTCAAATTGAAAGCGTGACACGTCCTGATGTGTTTCTACCCATTATGAGCTGTGATTTATTTTCCACTTTTGGAGATGTGTAAATTACTCTCTTTTTTTGCCCTGGAAACATTGAGAAGGTTTAGCCAACTGGTTCTTGCTGAACGAAATTCGCAAGTTGAATTCAGGCATGGAGCCCATGCTGCCTCTGAACCATGCTGAGATGGCGTGATCCTTTGGATAGATGTTCTGGATGTTTCCGTTGAATCCTAGATTTCTTGTTGTTCTTGTGGGAGGCTGCAGTGTCATGCATTCTTATGTCTGTCTTACTAAAAGCCAGTGAACCAAATTGGATCAAACAATTAAATCAAATACTCAGGGTTTGTCATTTCTTCATGTGTTTGGATAGCTGTGTTAACTGAGACAGGACTTGTATGGCTGCATCTCTGAAGGCTTGTTACAGTGAAGGCCAAACTCTGCATTCTCTACGAACAAAAAAATGCGTGATGTTTGTCCATGATGATTTGGTTGCTAAGTCTATATTCTTGTGGTTGTCAAAGTTTTCTGAGATGTTGTAGGCACATAGCTAAGCGTTTGCTAGGAAGTTCTGGATGGCTGCCTACTGTCCCAAGTCAAAAGACTCCATAAAAGCCATGATATATTCACTGCGAAGTTCTTTTTCATTCTACACTTAGGGGTAAGTTCAAAATACCTTTGCAGCATTACTGAGAACTGCAATTCAGCTCTCCAGTCAAGTCATGTTGTGTTTATTTATATAACACTTTATACAATTGATTGTTTTAAAGCAAGCAGCTTTACAGTAGTAAACATGAAAAATGTCAATGTCGCTTTCAATTAGAATTACAACCTCAAGTTCTACTATAAAGCAGCTCTCCAGTGTGTTCATGTTTTCACTCTCAGATGTCTGACTTCGACAGACTGAACTGAAGAAATGTGACTCCACATAAGGCTTGTGTGGCTTTGTACAGATACGGATAATAGAGGAGAAGATGTATAAACATTGTAAAAGTGCCTCATGTTTGTGTTCTCCATCAGGTATAAAAAACCAGAATGTGACAGTGCGGCTCGTTCTCGAGACTCAGAGATGGAAGATCCTTTTAGAGACAGGGATCTGACAGGTGAGCAGAACAGTTGACGTGAGGTGCATCCCAAATTCTCCCAATTTGCATACTTATACACTATTCTGTGTTGTTTTGTAGTATAAATAACGCCAGGTTCAAACTACACAATATTTTTGTCAGATTGTGTGATTTTGACTCTTAAATTCTTGTCATGTCGTGGACAAGAAGCATGTCCGACTACATGTTGCTTCCAAACCAATCATCGTTTGTCGTCTTTAACGATGTGAGTGATGTCATCAAGAAAGCGGGACTAGTGAGTGACTTCCGGAAAGAAGAGCATAAACAAACAATGGTTGTACTATCTTAATGCTAATTCCAGAACTCACGCCTCTGCTATCGTTCACCAACCTTTATGATGTTTCCTCGATGGACTACACCAAAGTGCTTTTAGGCAAGTCATGCCACTCGGCCGCCATCTTGGCAACGCCTCCGGGCAGCTATTTCGGACTAACAAGACCAGGCTCCTATCTAAATGAATGGGCAGAGAGTCAGAACTGCACTTTCACTGGTCACCGGGACATAAAAACTGCTTGTATAGAAACAGCAGTAAAATATGATAAAAATCGCTGAAAAAGTTTGATGACTTTGCCCCAAAATAAGGTTTAAAAGGTATTTTTTACCCACAGGTTATACGTTTACTACGCATGCGCAAGGGTTCTCGTCTCCGCTGTCGCTAACCTCAACTGTGCGCATGCGTCAGTGGAACCAGACGATAGGCTTAAATGTTTCCCGGCTTGACTGTTAAAAGCAGACGATTGGCTTTACAGCGGGAGGGGCGGGGCATGTGCATACAACCCCCATCTTTGGCGTTACGGGTTTTCCCTATATAGTTGTATTGAGGATTGAGGAAGAGGCATGTCTCTATATAAATTGTCTCTGACTACAACTAAAAAAGATAAATGCTGGTGAACGATAGCAGAGGCGTGAGTTCTGGAATTAGCATTAAGATAGTACAATCATCGTTTGTCGTCTTTAACGACATGCGTGATGTCATCAAGAAAGCGGGACTAGTGAATGACTTCCGGAAAGAAGAGCATAAACAAACAATGGTTGTACTATCTTAATGCTAATTCCAGAACTCACGCCTCTGCTATCGTTCACCAGCATTTATCTTTTTAGGTTGTAGTCCATCGAGGAAACATCATAAAGGTTGCTCTAGCTCCACAAACCTCTGCTCCATTGCTCTCTTGCTCTCTTTCTCTCTTTCGTTTCGCCATGTTTGAAAGCTGTGTATGGAAGAGCTTCTGTGCTCCTATTGGTCAACGTCATAGATGTGACGGAAAAAATGTAACATGCTAGTCTTTCTGTCAGGACGTTGCAAAGCAATGCAGACAGTCGTCATCAGTTGTCATCCGCTATGACACTATACAACATAAAATGATCCCAAAGCCTTTGTCATTTACGAATCACCACAACACCCTAAGTCAAATGGATCATGACAAAATGGGGCTGATATTGTGTAGTCTGAACCTGGCATGAATGCCATACACTAGATGGTAGAGTACATAGTGTGTAGTATAAGTGCATAATGTATATCATGTCATTTAGGACACAACTATGGACTATAGGGGGTCACACACTGGACGAGAAGCCGCATCACTTCATTAACATTCAAAAACATTGTTTTCTGTGAGTGTATGCACACAGGCTTCGCCACTGTGTATTGTGCATTTTGTTAAGTGAAACGTTTAATTTGATGTGGCTTGAAAAAATCAATATGCTTCGTATAGAGAGCTATAACGATATTGATCACACATTCTTTGTACGTTTGCCCTGTTTTTCCAAATACGAAACTTTAAAATTCATTGATGCCACTTTGTTCTTGAAGTGAACTGAATCGGTGTTGAGATTCACTGTTTGTGTGCATCGGTGTGCGATACTGGTGAGTTGTCCATGATACGGCATGGCGTTTGCCGTCCGGTGTGCGACCGGCTTAACTGTCTTCATTACTACATTACATGTCACTCCTTCTGTTTATATGTAGGCTAAATAATTTCTAAAATAGTTAGATAGTTCCTGACTGGTTATACCAGTCATTTGTTAGCTTTATTAGCTATTAGCTTTGAGGTCATTAATAAGCTATATGATAGTGTACTCCTCAAAGTCTATTTTCTCTTCTGGGACAATGAATCAAAATTATAGATTATTTATTGATTATTTTCCCAATCAGATGCTCTTTAGAATAAGAATATCCTTCCCTGCAACTAACTAGCAAGTAGCAGCTAATGGCTATGATCTAGCTAAAGCCTATTTCTTATTTTGTTTTATGTGCAACAATGACTGATATTGCTTTGGATGCTTGTTTCCGCCACAGAATAAGACAATTTAAAAGATAATTGCGACTTTTTTTCCACAATTGCGAATTTATATCTCGCAATTCTGACTTTTTTTTTCTCCGAATTGCAAGATGCTATTGCTGAAGGTTTGGGGTCAGAATCCCTTGTCTCTTCACTATAAAGTCGCAATTGCTTTTTTTCTTGTTGTAATTGTGAGTTTATATCTTGCTATTCTTACGTCTTTTCTCAGAATTATTAGATAAACTCGTAATTTTGACATATGACCAATTCTAAGACTTTATTACAAGCAATTGAAAGTTTTTATCAGGCAATTCTGACTTTATAACTCCCAATAACAAGTTTATATCACACAATTGTGAGAAAAAAAAAGTCACAATTACCTTTATTATTTTTGTATTCAGTAGCGGAAAGAAGCTTCCATATATTGCTAATATGTTAATTATTGTGTTGTATATTTTAATTTTAATCCTTGACTATGCTTACAATAAATAAGAGTATGGGTTTCTTTTTGTTCTTGCTAATAATGTTTGACAAATGGTTGCAAGAACATGCAGTACCACATGTTAGCATTTAAAGGTGGTTTTCCCTTGAAATATTAGGCTTTCGCTCGTTCCACTTCTTTCCCTTTCATTTAGAATTTCATTGTAACTCCTTTTTAATTCCCCATCTGGTAAGTTTACAGAGTAAAACATGGCTCCTGACTGGGTAACAGATGTGTGGAGTAGTTTATGACGGTGTGGACCACTGGGGAGGACAGCAGCGGGGGGCCGAGAGGTGCTGTCAGTGCCCGGGGGGACTTCAGTCAAATTATTTTTATGTACTCTACTTGAGTGCAACCTGGCACCAGAGCAAAGAGTTTTGGTTTCATCCTTTTAATACAGGAATGGGGGGAAGAACTTTTGGATAGATGTACTATAACTATTTCCACAGGCCAAATTCCACTACAAGACCCACCTGTAGCATCATCATACTAGTGCAAATAAACAAACAAACCCATGGATGGTCTACATCAGGGCTTCCCACAAGCTGGCGTTATGAAGTATACATCTGCCGAATATGGGAAGTTTGACAAGATGCGTCTGATTCCATATGTTCTAATTTAACACTTGGGCTGAGAAGCACTGAGCCGGCACGTCATCACACTTGTCCAAACCCTACAGATACTAATTGGAGTCACCTGGTAAGCCACAGGGCCCCACCTCCCAAACTGCCCTGAACCAGCTAAACTAGAGTGAGGATGCCACGAGAAAACCAAAATTAACCAAAGTGAAAATGTAAACTGAGATTATTTTATTACATTCTTCTGTTATAGGTCACCCTTTAAGAGACACAATTAAGGCCGAAACATTGACTCAAGTAGTGCACGCCATTGCAGCCGAGCATCTGGGACAGTTAAAAAAAGGCGCTACCCAAGGTGTTCAGCAATGTGTCGTAAAAGTTAACTGGGCTGCGGTGGTCTGCGAAAGTGCCCTCATCACCTTGTCGATCGGGCTTGTTTGCTACTTTACATTTCACATGTGCACTCACGCATTTGCAAATGCTAACATCTTTTGTTTGGCATATTTTATCTTTGAATTGCTATAAGATGTTAAGCCTGATATCAGCGTTGACGTTTATGTTAGAACAACCGTATTGCATGATGTTGTATATTTCATTGGGACAGCTTAATACTTTCCTCTCTAACTGTGAGCGTAATTGAAAACAACATTGAAAAGGACATTTTAATGTTAAAAATAGCTCTTTTGTGTTCTGCTGTAAGACTAAATGAGAATGCTTTTGGTTATGTGGGTCTCTCTTTAAATGTTACAGGGTGTCCAGAGGGAAAGAAAGTGGAATTCATAACCAGCCTGTTGGATGCCCTTACTACTGACATGGTGCAAGCTATCAACTCACCAACCCCCTCTGGTGGCGGGAGGTAAGAACTTAATAAAGGAATGCGTTATTCACAAATGCAACAGTATTTAGTTTAAATAAATAAATAGAATACAGAATACATTTGTATCGATTTGAGAATAAAACTGAATTGTTATTAGAATAAAGTCATAAAATTAGTAGAATAATAATATTCTGAGAAAAGGCATAATTATCAGAAATTGCTTTTTCAAATGAATGTGGTATTTAACATTCTCTCTAAAATATTGCTACTATAGTGTTGTGTGTTTATTTGCAAAACTTGATGACTAAATTAAATTTTTACATCAAAGTCGTAATGATTTGAGAATCACACTTTAGATTCGGGTCCAATTCTCACTATTAACTAACACTTTTGCCTCAATAAACTCCTAATTCCTGCTTATTAATAGTTAGTAAGATAGTTGTTAAGTTTAGGTATTGGGTAGGATTAATGGATGTGGTCATGCAGAATAAGGCATTAATATGTGCTTTATAAGTAATAATAAACAGCCAATATCCTAGTAATATGAATGCTTGTTATAAGCAACTAGATAATAGTGAGAATTGGTCCCTAAACTAAAGTGTTACCCTATATGAGTATACACCGTATATTTAGTAGCAGTTCTTACTTGTGCAAAACGTCCCACCACAATGGTGGAGTTGGCCTGACAAATTTCCCACAACTTTCCACGTTTCTCTGATATTCTAGTGCCTAGTGGCCAAGGATGATATGAGTTCAGAGTCTGAACACAATGTAAATCAATCAATTTTATCATGTTTTAATTGCAATTCTTTAAAAGAGGTTCCATTAAAATCCACATAGGACAAAAAGTTCTGATAAGTTGTGTCGATTTTAGAGTTTTGTATATAGAATACCATTCAAATAGTACAATTGAATCTGCCGAATTGTGATGCAGTCTGTATCATTTCATTAGCTTCTGGTGAAAAAGTTAAATTGTTAGTTTTATAATAGCCAGACTTGTGTAAATTTGACTATATGTGAAGTAATATACAGTACACTCCTCCAACTGGGATTGTTTTGCTCCAGGTTTGTTGAGCCTGACCCAAGCCACACACTGGAGGAACGGGTGGTTCATTGGTACTTTGCCCAGCTGGATAATAATGGCAGTCACGATATCAACAAGAAGGAGATGAAGCCCTTCAAGCGCTACGTGAAGAAGAAAGCCAAACCCAAGCGATGCGCCCGCAAGTTCACCGACTACTGCGACCTTAACAAGGACAAGACCATCTCCCTTCAAGAACTCAAAGGATGCCTAGGAGTCAATAAAGAGGGTGTGCTGCTTTTCTGAACGCATTTATGATATAAAAACGGATGATAAAGTGCTTTGGTGGAACCACATTTGGCGAGCTTATTACGGAAGTTTCTTAATTTCCCCTGGTACTTCCTGTTTCATTGAATACACAATGAAAGTTGGTGTTCCTGTCAACTTCCTACCAATTTGATATGTTGGAGTTAGAAGTTTCTGGTAATAGTATTTACATTGCAAGGAAGTATAAAAGTTTGACCGAAATTATTTGTAAATAAATCCGTAAACAATTGAATGTAGATATTTCCAAGGTTGTTTATAGGTTTCTGCATTTAAGCTCCTGTGGAGGAAATTAAATTTAGCTAACAGTAGTTAGTCAATCATTAACCCTCATGTTTTGTTGGAAATGACTTCCTACTTTCTTTTTAAATTAACCTTGTTTCCTCTGATCTAAACCAGTGGACATATGTCATTGAAGTGTATCTATATTATTAATACTATTATCATATTATTACAGAATACAAATGTATTTTTTACAAATGTGACTGTCCAAAACAGTAGCGTTGTGTCTCTGTGTTATGTGCTAAACCACTGATGCATATTACTAATGCAAAATTTGTTTATAAGTTCCAATAAGATTAGAGAAAGTCATGAAGTTCCCCATAGGCTCTTGAAAACAGTTAATTGTGAAGTTGCTACTCATAATTACAATTTCTTATTTCGCTATGTGAATTAATATCTTTCGAATTGTAACTTAATTTGTTGCAATTGCTACTTTGTCAAACAACATGACTTTATATCTCACAATGGGACTTTATATCTTGCAATGTAATATTATATCTTGCAAATTGAGACTTAAAGGGACAATTCACCCCAAAATGAAAACGATTCTGTCATGACTTACTCACCCAAATGATGACAGAATTTACATTTTTGGGTGAACTAACCCTTTAATTTTGATTAATTTCGATATCATGTCAATGACTTTTTAACTCCAATCGTGACTTTAAGTCTCACAGTTGTGATTTTATATCTCACAATGCTGCTTTATTTGTTACTTTTTATCACAATTTGAGTTCATGCTAAAACGCCCAAAAGAACATGGCCCAGGAAAGACAACCGAAAAACACTCTTTATAACTCCTCTAAGTGACTGTATAACAGTCCAATACTGGCACAGAGACATCTTTGTAAGATTCAGTAGTTACTGACTACAGGAAAAAAATGGTGAAAACATCGATAGTAGAAACACTTGTCTGGGGAAACATGTTACTCGGATCTTTTTCTTCTTATTAACTTACATCATGTCTTTCTTGTATGTTCTGTTTGCAGGTAGCACTACAAGCAGCAGCAGTCAGGGGACAAGGCAAGGGACAAATTTGTTCAGTAAGGCCTGACTAATTGCTTTCGCACTAACATTTGCCTCTGCAGCTGCAGAGAGCAGAAATTATAATAGATTAACAATATGAATAGATAGCAAGCAATGTAGTGAACAATATAAACCTTGGCTTTTTACGAGACGGCATGAATGATGCATCTTTATGGCCACCCACATTGTGTCTGCGTTTGTGTGTGCATGTATTCGTTGTGAGCTGGATAACTTTAATCAAAGTTGTTCATGGTAGTCATGGTGCTGTATGTAATTGAATCAGAAGTGAACTATTCTCAGATAATAATCAGGGTCTAAAAAACTGTTGATTAAAAGAAAGTGACATCATTACTTTGAGTAATTTGGTGGAAAATTCACATTCAACTCCTAGAGGCTGTTGAGCCGTCATCTCAGCAAAGAAAATATGAATCTTTGCTCGTAGGCACTTTTTTTTTTAAGCCAAAATTTTAGTTGATAAGAAAGTGCAAATGAAATCACAACAAAACCAACATATGGAAACTGTTGTAAAAACCTTAGAAATAACATTACGGTAAGTACATTATTGTAATAACACTATTGTTGTGATAAACTTTAGCAGTTTAATGTCTGTGTTGTTGGTTGTTGTTACGGAAAGAGCATATTCACAATAGCAATGTTTCCATCCACCTACTATTATGCGCATTTTGGGATATCACATAAAAAAAAACATCTGGACGGAAATGGCAAGATGCGCATATCATCTGTCTGGGTAACCAGCAGACCGATCTTTTTGCACAGCGTCCGAAATGGTGTTTTTGGTTATGCCTGAGCAAAGTCTGTCGTCAAAGTGGTTAATTACCTTCCAGAACTGTATTACACGACTGCGTTCCCGAACAGCAGGCGTCTGCCTCGAAACACAAGATAACACACTTAGTGCACTTCGCCTGCGCGCTCTAAAGGGCAAGTAATTTATTATAAGCGAAAATGATTATAATAGAGTGGCTTCTCCTACTTTTTTCACCAGACAGTGACGAATTAGAATGCTGGTATGAGTTAATTAACCAGCTAACAAAGTGCTTCTGTTTAGCAATGTCCGTTCATTGTTCTGCTTCGGCTCATGCAGCTCAAGTGAGCCAAATTTCCAGCATTATTGACTATGTGCAAAGCAAATTAAATAAGATGTGCACAATAGTGTAGTGAGGTCATGTACCAGCTAAATTATGGTGAACAGCCCTTGGGTTGGATCTTGGAAGCAACTACTTAACCTCAGATAACTATGCCGGATGGCGCGATATATCCCACAGTCCACCTGATCCTCCACTGATCGAGTTAAAATAATGCTACATCCCATCATTAACTGCACCAGAAGTCCTGCTACTCCATCACTGGCCGAGAGACTTGCTACTTATGTTACTTATTACAAGAAGACATCCCGTCTAATAGCTTTTGTTGGACAAAAGTTGCAGGTTTGGAGTTACTCTCTTCTCCTCAAACACATCATTTGTTCTGCTTCATAGATAAGCAATGACAAGTGCATTAGAAGGTCTGTAAAATGTTTCCAACCTCATAAATCTAGTAGGAGAATACGATTTCCAAAATAACCACCAGGAGTCATGACACTGGGTTTTTTAACTCTTTTCCGTTTTACATCGCAAAAAAAAAAAAAAAAAAATGATATAGTGCTGTCATGAATATAGCTGTATATTACCAGGTTATGAGAAGGAAAGTGTGGTTTTGATATTAATCCTGATGTGCTTTTCCATATCTGCCTCCTCTGGTTTGCGGTTCTCTAAAGTGGAACTTAAGGGGAGAAATTATTTATCTAAATGCTATAATTCAGTGTGTCCAGACCCACCTGTTTCTCTCTGCTAAATTACAGCGTGAGGTTTAATTCATTGGGCTCCTGTGTGTAGACGCTCAGAAGTCATGCGCAGCTTTATAACTGGTTTGAATAAGACTTTGTGGCACCATTTACTTCACATTTGATTAGTGGTAGTCTTCAGTGATATTTTCTTCAGAGCCAGAGAAAAAAACACACTTATTTGGAAGCATGACTGTTTATTTGAAATGATGGCAACTGTAATAGCTCTGAGACCGAGACTGTCTCCAAAACGGTAAAAATAAAAAAAACACACACGAGTGAGACAGAGACACAGAGCAGAAAGCAGAGACGTTCTGTCTCATAGCACGATGACAAGTCGCTCTCTCGCTCCTTTGCGCTCACTGTCTGACTTTTGCCAGCCATAGTGTTTTGCTTGTAGTTAGGTGTTTAGCGTTTGATGACAGGCTCGCTAGCCCACTAGCACCGTTTCTCGCTAGCTCGCTCTCCGACCAGTGGGATTCCCTTGTTATTAGTCGCATAGCTGCTGTTTACCCTGGCTTGTGGGTTCTGGTAGCCTAGCAGAGACCCACCAAGGACCCAGCGAGGGCTGAGCTCATGTGTTTACCCTGGCGCTGCCCACCTCAACCTAAAAACAGTGGCCGGGAACGGGCAGAAACTCAGGCCCAGTGGACCGTGACTAGCACTGCCAAGGTAAACAGCTGCTTGGTTTGGAGAGCTGAGGGGGCTTCTCCTGCCCACAGCCAAAGAGTTTGCTTTTCAACACCCCCCCCTCTCGTGTGCACACTCGAGGGTTGATGAATTGGGCCAAGCTTCTTCTAAAAGACAGTTTTATGTCTTGTCGCTTAAGTGTACTGGAAGTAAAATTGATGAGTCTGATGTAGTCGGGATTTGGGACCGTGCACTGCCAAAATATCTACAACGTGATGAGAGCCAATGGACATTTCCTTCATCTGGCTGTGGCTGTTTGACAGTGAATGTATGACAAATAGTAACTTTTATTTAGTTACAATATTAGTTGCTCCAATCCAGACACCGGAATTATCTCTTTAAAATGCTGAGGATGCTCCTTACTTCACTGTGCACTTGGATATATGGTTATAACCTGGGCTATTCGCAGGGTTTTATAAATACAGAGGTGCCAAAATTGAGGTTTTCTTAACCCTCTGGTGCTCCTCAAGTGGTGGTCAAAAATGACCTTTTCTCAATGTAATGAATGTACTATATTTTATTTTGATAATGTTTTTTTATTGAAAAAAAAACAGTTTTTTTTTAGGGGATTTGTTTGGGGCTAAATTATATTTATGTAGTTATAATCCATTTATTACCTGTTAACCACTTTTTGAGCATGAAATTTCAAAATTCAACTGTTATAAATTATTTTTAAAGAGACTTGGTTGATTATTGCTGAAGTAAAACAAAAAGTTAACTTAAAAAAAAAAACATTTTAGCGGTTTAAGTTTATTCTGAAATTTTTTTTCATGTTTTACTCTAAAATTGTGAGAAAACCAAAGCCATAAATCTAAACAAGTCGTGTTCCAATTTTAATTTTGATATGTCAAAATATGAGCATTTAGTAAGATTTTGTTTGGGCGCAGTACCAAACGTTTCCACTGTGTGAAAATTGTTTCCCCATTCATTTCCAATGCGGTACAAGCGTGACACGCGTATTCAGGGCCATTTAACCTTTTTTAATCAAGGTTGTGTGTGTGTGTGTGTGTGTGCGTGCGTGCGTGCGTGCGTGCGTGCGTGCATGTGTGTGCGTTCACATAGCAAGTGCCAAAACCTTTACCAAGTTTCATATCATTCCGATGAAGTAAAAAATAAAATAAACACTATAATATAAAATGTTTCGGTCAAAACCGAAGAGCACCACAAATGAATTTACTGAGGGCTACCAGAAAACCTAGCTTATTAAATTCACTGACAATATGTGCTCATTCATTAATCGTATGTCTAATACGTTGAAAATGGCTCCTTGAATGTGTGTTGACTTGTCACCTTGACAATTATGAATTACATTACATGAATCGCATTACAATTAACACATACACATTAATCACAATCAAGTTGAACTGTGTATTTTCAGTTCAAAATGGCAAAATTAGTTTGTTAATTAACTGTTTACTAGTTTAAATCCCTGATTAATTATGTCCGTCATTTAACGTGTCTGTCATAAAACAGCTGTCAAATATTAAATATTTAGTTCAGCTACTTACATCTTATCCCATACTGTCAACTGAAGCTTCGCTCTGGAATTCGTGTTCAGCAGCCCACCTACATTTATTTGATTAGTAATCTTAAACATTGACATTGATAAGCACTATTAGCTTACAGCTATGACAGATTTATTCAAATATGCAATAAATATTGAAGAAAAAGTGAAGTAAAACTATAATAAATATGTAAAATGGTGCTTTTTGGGAGGCGGGATACAAAGTTCTTTTATCAAGATGAAGTGTTGTTGAATATGCTATTCACTATCAAACCATCTATCATACAGGCATTCTTTTCTTTGTATGTAAGAAACTCAGAACTAAACGCACTAATTATTAATGCGCGGCTTAGCTTTTATGTTTTTGTTGGAAATTAAGAGGGCTGTTAAAACAGGGGTGGGCCATCCTTCCAGGCTAATTGTTTAAGGAGAAATATCACTATATGGGACTCACCTGCTCTGCACATTTCTACAGATTCTACCAGTGCATTGTAACACTTATTTTGGTACTTCCTCTCATTAATGCAGTTTATAGTGTTTTAGCAGCATATTTGAGATAGCATGCATGTCTCTTAACTGTGCTTTAAGTGCTAACAATGGCTCCAGTTGCTCTTGGATGGACTAAAAGTAGATGTCAGACTGAAGAAGTTTTAGTGAGCTGGAAAATACGTCGGTTTGTTTGCTTTAATTTTGAGAGCAGACGTGAGTCTCAACTCTTATTTCTTGCGTTAGAAAGAGACTTTGTTTGTATGTGCCATTAGCCTTGTGAAAAAGACGCTTTTTAAGCAATCTGGCTGGGAGAATGTTGCAGACACACTGATTTGTTGGATCTTTGTCATTTGCGATAATTATGGATGACATCATAGTGATGTTTTCTATGGAGTATGCAAAAAAAAAAAAGGAAGCAGACTACTTGTGCACTTGGGAAATTTGGCGCTGTCTGGGAGTGAATCGTCCTCGCTTTTCTTCTTTTTAAAAAAAAGGTCATTTTCCGTAGCCTTTTGTATACAAGCACAAGTCTAACTTGAGTTTTATTGTATGTTCAGATTATATAGAAATTGCTTTCAATTTCCTGATTCTTGCAGTGCCCAATATTTTCGGTGGTCCAGAAATGCAGGTTGCAGATCTGAGAGTATGTAAAATAATATATATATATATATATATATATATATTAGTGCTGTCAAACGATTAAAAAAATGACATAGTCAACTCGCGATTAATCACACATTTTTATCTATTCTAAATGTCTCTTTATTTCTTTTTGTCCCATTATTTTTTCTCATTTTAATGCTCTTATCAACATGGAAAAGTGGATCGGCTTGCTTTGTGCAAATGTTTTTTATTGAAAACAACATTGGCATATACTCTGTTCAATTTCACACTAACATTCTCACTTGGAGCAAATAATCTCTCACACAATGTAACACTGTCCATCAATAAAAGGGTGAAAGAAATACTGACGAGGTCCTGATATTGACGAGGGGGCGGAGAATTCGCATCAGCTGTGTGTGTGTATGTGTGTGTGCTTGGTCATCAAGTGGTATTTCAGACTGGACGTGCTGCGATGATGATAGCTCAGTTCACAACGACAAAACACACAGATCACTTTGGTCTTGTCAATGGAACCATTTGGCAACTTTTTTAAAGTAAACTTTCCATTCAGAATCTTATTGGCCTCCATTTCGGCGTCTCACGCTCGTCATCCACTCAAAACGTAACGTTAACCAACTATTTGGCCGGCTAGCAAGCCCAAACAAGTGTGTGCGGCGTGCCTGTTGTTTTGTTTACGGTGAAGCTAGATCCGCTTGCGCTTTGGTCGACGAAGCAACAAAACGTCCTTGCGCGGCTCAAGCCATTGAAATGAATGCCGCGTCCTGTTGCAAAAGCATGTGAAAAAAACTACAAAGTTTGCTAGGCCAAAAAGACCGTTAATCGCGCGATAAAAAAAATGAACGCCGTTAAAATGGGTTTGCGTTAACGCCGTTAATAGCGCGTTTAACTGACAGCCCTAATATATATATATATATATCGGTTCAGTATTTGAGTTTAAGGACATTTTTTGTTGACGAGTTCTAAACACTATTGGTATTGCATTGGGTTTCCACTTAATGCCCAATATAAAGTCTTTAAAAGTCCTTGAGCAAGGCAAGTCGAGAACCACTATATATTCTGTATCAACACCTGATTTTGCAGAATACTAGTAGTACCCCTCTAAATGTTGAACAGATCATGCACAATATACGTTTATGAATCAGCATCAGTGATACCTTGATGCACACCTTTTCTGCCACAAGGCAGTATCCTCCCCTTCCAGGTCTCCAATGTAAGGCCTATAATCAGAGATCAGCAGTCAGGTAAAGCAGCTCTCAGACACACTGGATCTGGTTTCCCCGGCCTTTATCAGATGAGGGGGACGGGGGTGAGCAGGGAGAGGCTTTGTGTCCTTAATGGCACAGTCATTTCATCACTTTACCGCTCTGAAAGAGTAGAGGCCAAAGTGGACCCTTTTTCTGGTGCCTGTTAATTACCGAAGGGAATTGGGCTTTTGAGAAGAATGAGTATGCAGACACTGAGAGCTAAAAGAATTCTCCACGCTAACAGACAAACAAGACATACTCTCAAATTCGCTGCAAAACCGCCCCCGCAACTATGTTTAATAGGTATGTTTGCTGTGATAAATATAATAACTACAGTATAACATGTTTCTGTCAGTGTTGGGAAACTATCTTGATTATACTATTATGTAGCTTATAAAACTGCAAGCTAAGTATAATTTAAAACAGTTCAACCACAGTTAAATAAACTGCTCTTTTGACAAAGTAGGTATCTATTCTACAAGCTAATAGCTAAAGACATTGAAGCTAAGAGGGTAATTCTAGCAATCAGGGTGAAAACAATGAGTGATCCTATAGCTAAGCTAGTCAATTCTGCAGGGACTCGAAATAGTTGTTATTGATTCATTTTCATGTGCGAACCAATTGAATAGAATGAATCAGACTTTGCAACAGACTATCCAGAGAAAGGACCGCATGTAGCGTCTAAAACCTCACTTAAGTTCACTGTAAAGCTATGGCGCAAGACATTAAAAATCACAATTTTATAGTGACAGTTGTTGGACAAAGTAGGTTGTTACTGAAAAACTACAGTATTATGAAAGTAGCGTAGGGATTGTTATGCTATACTGACAAAGTTAAAGGTGCATTATGGAACTGTGGCCTCTCTGTCACCATCTGTGGTTGAAAATACATCTGTGGTTTTTCGTATGACTGGTCTGTCATTCTACTCCAAGACCCCCTGACATTAAAGAGAAACTCCTACAAGAGGAAACATTTCTTGACTGCGCAAGTAAGAAGCATACGGCACACCATAATAACCTTTACTTACAAGCATGATATAAGCATTCAAGGACAAATGACATAAATCTGTAATTTCCTGCCAAATCCAACTCAAAATATCAATCATTATTGTAGGTTTAACGCAGTGAATCAGGGTACACACAAAATGGCAAACATCCTCCGCAGTACACCTTTAAATTTAGCAGAGACACTTTTAGTCAGGTAATCCCCAAAGGTTGTGGTTTCAACTAAAGCTAAAAGTATGCTTTGGTTTTTACGCGTGCGCTAGGGTATGCGTAGAGTGCACGTGATGCAAGTCAGCATAAGTATGTGCATACTGTGCATCCAGCCCTTTTTTTTTTTTTTTACTGCGCATACGTCTTGAATTGTTTTGCAATTATTAGGTGGGTGGTAACACTGGCAGGCCATGTTTTTTCAGTTGAAAAGGAAATGTAAGGGATGGAACAACACACTATTTAGACCACAACAACAATAGATGTCTGCCTTAACGAGCGCTTCAGTAACTGGCTGATAGGTCCTTAACTCAACCTGCTTGCAATCACATGGTTCTCTATATGGCACAGCTGATTGGTTCCTGCTGTATCAGTACCCAATGAGCTCTCGTGCTCAACCTTCATATCCTTGGTTATCATTTGCTGTGGCAGTTCAGCGCTTTCAAAAACCCTCCACCTTCCCCTGTATAGATCTGCTATGGGTAATTCATGTACGTGTGTTATTCACGTGTGTTATTCACATGTGTATTCAGCTTATTTCTATCAGTTCTTTTGTTTTGGGGTCGTTATATTTCTCCCAGATTTCTGCTCGTTCTAAATCAGATACAGATAAAAGTAGCACAGTAAAAATTACATGTATATGAATGCATCGGTGAGAGAGCCGAATGCATGTGAATTAATTCTACCTGGCTCTCTACTAAAAGTGAAGCTGTGAGTTTTAGGTACTAAGAAATATATGCTAGAACTTTTCAGTTTCTAAGCTATTTTATTGATAAATCACAGAACAGTGACACTACTGAATGTTTCTGTGTGGTCTGCACGTGATGTGCAAGCTTTGTTTGTGCGTTACTATGCAGCAGCGCATTAGTTCAGAATGGCGGTTAACTTGCGTGTACATTAAGCTGTTTAAAGCTTGCATTCATCCGATACATTTTGTGCATCCAGATGGTATAATCAAACACATCTTGTGGAGTGCTCTTGGAGTAATCATTTATTTGTCATCTTAGGCCCTGTCCACACGGACACGGGTATTTTTATAACCGTGACTTTTTTTACGCGGTTCGGCCGTTCGTCCACACGAAAACGCACTGAAACCGAACATTTTTGAAAACCCCTGCCAGGGTGAGGATTTTCAGAAACGCAGGTTACAGTGTTGTCGTGTAGACAGTGAAACCGGGGGTTTTGGCTTGCGACATCATGTGCCGTTATCCGCTGTGTTTGATGTCAGATTTGTGCTTCTGATTGGCCAACGTGGCTTTTCGGTTAAGGTTTATATCGCCGCCTGCTGGCGTGGCATGATCTTGACCGCGCTTGATAGCGTGTTTTTGCGTTTTCATGTAGACGGAGACCGAGCATGTGTGGACGGGATTTTTTTTTTAAACGCTGTAGGAAAAACTGCGGTTTAAGATAACCGTGTCCGTGTGGACAAGGCCTTAACTTTTGGAAACGGAGCGTAAAAGTGGACTTCAAAATTGTATTATCCTGTTGCGCCCTCTATAGGCCATGACCAGCGACTAGTCGACGTCAAGCTTTCTGCATCATAGCAAAGCATTAAAGTCAACTAGTCTGTGCAACCTCTAATTGGCAGTAGCAAGTCCCTGATCTATTCCACCAAAACCAAAAATATAAACATTGTCATATACATTACCTTACCAATCACTCCAAGAGTTGTCATGACAGAACTGTAGTTTAACTGAGTACATTTTTATCAGTCATAAGTTCTGGAAAGGCAATGCACTTGGCTGTATGCATACAGTACGCCACAGCAGGGGTATTCAATTAAAGTTCCAAGAGGTCCGGTCTCTATATTTCCTTCCCAGCGGAAGTCCAGAAAAGACTTTTTTGGAACAGTTATACATTTCCATCAAGGCAGCCCATAGTATACTTTGTAAAAGAAAGAAAAAACTCTCGAAATAGTCATCAGAGATGAGAATCCTTGGCCCAGAGAGCCACAACAGCTTGTTGTTTTGATGCGCCACTCACTTTAATCTGTAGAAACGGTAAAATGGCGCAATTATGTCCCGCGGTTTGAATAACTACTGTAAGTGTTCGTGTAAAAACTGAAGTATACTTTATGCTTAGGTTTGTGCAAGTAATAAATTCAGCATAGGTGATAAAGCAGGTCTGTTCCTTTTGAGTGTCCACCTGCATTTCCCCACCCCCAAATGCCTGCTGTTGACCTCACACATACACACACATCTGATGGACTCTCCAGGGCCCGGGACCCCCCTCCGCCTGTCAGTCCCTTCCCCCATGGTGTATGGGAGGGGGTTCTTCACTGGAAGTCTTGTACTCCCTTCTACAGCGGCCATCTGCAAGCAATCTGTCTGTTACCCATCTCCCAAGTTCCTCTCTGATTGATAGCCCCAAAAGGAGTCCTATGGCCCAAACTGTGGACACCAAATGTCCCTGTTCCCAATGCCATCATGATCCAATTACACGCCACATCAGTCCGTTATGGCTTACTGTACTTTACATGGCGTGAATAAATACTCTTTCTGCCGCATGTTGGGATACTTTTTATACTGAGAAGCAGCAATTTGCATGAATCACCAATGATTTGTGGGCTAATGTCAAACGTCCCAGCCTCAAAGGCAAAATGGATAAGTGAGAGAATTTAAGACAAGGAGGTAGCAGTAGAGCAAGAATTACACATCAGCCGCAGGGGAAGTGTCTGTTTCCCAAATGACTTTGCAAAGAGAACAAACATGGCCTCTTATCCTTTCAACAACATTACGATGCTCGCATAAGCACAACATCATTTGAAGGAAGCCAGTGCATCTTTGGAGCTGACATCGAACATATCTTGAATGCATTTGGTGCATCTGAAGATGTTCTGCTCGCAGACAAAGCACACACATCCGACCATGTTGTTTGCCCCATATCTCTCTTCCTATTTGTCATGTGTGTGTGTGTGTGTGTGAGATCGCAGACAAGATCTAGGGTGCATGTATGTGCGCATATGTGAACGTGTGCATGCATGAGTGCAGATAATCTCAAGAATGCTGCCGTCTTGTCACGCTATGGCTGTGTTTTGGCGCATCTGTAGGCCAGCAAGCTGAGCGCAAACACCTCGCCGCTCACCTGTCTCACCACACTGTCTGTTTTCCAGTAGGTCGTCTGGTCTGAAGACAGAAAGTTCCAGAAGATGAGGCAGTAGGACGAAGCACAGTGGGAAGGCATCTGTTCACTGCTGGAAGAGTTCAACGAAGGATTCTGAGAAATTATTAAGAGGTTCCTCAAGAAAAAAAAAATGATGAAAATGATATCATGGAGCCAAAATATTTGCACTTTCTCCTCCCATTGTTAGGCATTTTATAATGTCATTTGTTTGTGTTGTAAACGTTTTATTAATATGACTTAAAGATTGACAACTTATGTCAGAGAACACAGACTGTAAGTGTTGAACAATTATCTGCTACCGTCCACATTTTCAGCACATCCACACTCACTGCTAATCCAGACAGTATTATGTAGTTGTTTTTGAATTAGTCATTTTTAAATGTCAATTCAAAAATAGAAAAAAAGCAAGCATTCTATTTTGGAAATAAGCTTGTCTTTTAAATGTCTTCTGTTTTCTGTTGTTTTTGAAAATGTCCATTCAACCAATATGTTTGCTTCTTTGTTCACCTTGGCAACGGAACTAATGGAGCATTAGTGAAAAAGAAATGGAGTGAAATCTTTTCTGTCAACAAACATTAGCTACGGTCTCTCAGTCTTGCACCTCAGGACACTAGTAATGTACACCCAAACATCGCCTGAGAATTAGCAGTAAGTTCTACATGGTTTGCTCAGAAGTCAAGAGGTCAAAAACACTATCACGCAAAATTAGTTTAGTAAATGTCACGAAACACTTAGCTTAGCTTTGCTTTCTTCAAATGGATTATTCTGTAAGTATGGTGTGTCTCACATACTGAGCAACTGGTGTTGCTTTTTCACAATGTTTTATCAAATCTTGAACATTACAGTACATGCAACATTAGATAGTACAGGGGTTTCCAATTGCTATAGACTGATAAATGCACGCAACTGGCCTAGTTTAGGATCCATATTTATAATATCCTTTCATAAGAAATACTTGAGTGTAACATTTTTCCATATATCAGTTCTTGGCATACACTAATAGACAATAGTAATACAATTTTTTTTTTTTTTTACATGTTCCATGGTATTCTTTGAAGTACTTAGGAGTGACATGTAAATACCATGGAAAATTACAATGTAATCATTCAGTACCACTGTATTTTTTTTCCAGTTTTGTTTTGTTTTTTCGCATTTTCTTCTCTGGCTAGAAGAGGATTTTCTAAATCAGGAGGTTCATGTAGGTCTTACTATAAATGGAGTGTGTTCGAAAGCATTTTTTTTCTCAGCCAATGTAATCAGTTGTGTAGTAGTTATGTTGCAGCAACGAATACGAGAAAAGGGTAATTGTTTTTAAAAAAAGAAATAAATAGATGTATTTACATTGACTCAAAATTACAATCTATGTCATCATTTACTGGGCTTTGGAAATGATCATTTCTTGTCCATTCCAAAAGTGATACTTTCAACGTCTTGCAAGAAAACAATAAAAATAGAGATATATAAATATATTTACCCCTTATTTCTTTTTCGATAACTTTCTACTTTAGGAAAGATGTGTTTGTTTTGTGTGTGTGTGTGTGTGTGTGTGTGTGCGCGCGCATGTGTGCCTGTGTGTGTGTGTTACATGTACTTGCAAGCCATTACTTTGGCTTAAAAATTAAAAATGGTCAAGTTGTAAATATTTACATATGTGCTTTTTTGGGCTTTTCTCCAATTCAATCTTAAAACATTGTTTAGCAAACTCTGAAAGCAATGTCAACATCAATTAGATTATATCTTAGAGTAAATAATTGTAAGTAGACTGTTTTGCTCTCATCATGTCTGTTTTTTTTCTTTCGAAGTCTGTTCAACACAATGTAAAAATGACAGCCAGTGACAATACACATTTTAAAAAAAATAACTGTGTCCATTTGTTTTTTTTGTTTTTTTTTATCTGATAATGTACATATTTTGCTTATTGTAGTTTAAATCATATATTACCTTGTGAAAAAGACATACACTTTAGCATACTTTTAAAATGAAGTACATTTAAATTATATTAACTTTATCATATAACACACTACAGTCATGTTTCTAATCAGGTACTTCACATGTGCTTTAGTATGTTAGTCAACAGAATAAGAGTTGCACTTTATTTTACAGAATGTGTACTTACCTAAGAAAGCACTGGTAATAAGGTAACTACATGGGTTGAGGTTAGGTTTAGGATAGGTTCATTGTTAGTATTACTCAGTTATTGTAAATTACTATAATAGTATGTACATGGGGAACGGGACTGTAAAATAAAGTACTACCAAAATACGTGTACTTTTTAAAGCACAACAGCAGATTATTAAAATGATTTCAAATGTATTTTAAAGTAAAACTTTTATTTTGACATTATTACAAAGTGAAGAACACTTAAGTGGCTTTTTATGTCTTTAATATTGTTT
This sequence comes from Rhinichthys klamathensis goyatoka, assembly GCF_029890125.1. Taxonomy (NCBI): domain Eukaryota; kingdom Metazoa; phylum Chordata; class Actinopteri; order Cypriniformes; family Leuciscidae; genus Rhinichthys; species Rhinichthys klamathensis. The sequence continues at coordinate 630,101 of NW_026606654.1, read as the reverse complement.
TGTTATATATTATTTCAAGTACACCACAAGTACACATTTAATTAGTACACTTATTTTTCACATGGCTTTGTCCTAAACTTTAATTTGATGAAACTAACCTCTTATTTACTTATTACTCTTATTTTAATAAGCAACTTTTTATATTTAAATCCTTTTTTTGAATTTTCAATGTTAAGGGTGTTTTAAGCAGGCCTGAAGGTTTAATGGTTCACATTCAGTCATAATTCTGAAACTGGGTATGTCAATAGTAGTCCTGGGACAACTGAGTTTTTGAATAGAGAAGTAAACACACCCTTGTTCACAGCTGCCGCCCATTTTCTCTTTTACGCCCACCTGAAACGCAGGTCTGTGCGTCCCCTGAAGTACTTCCAGACCTCAGCTGAGGCCTCGTCACATTTTAAATGTTTCAAATCGTTTGAGCTGTAATCACGGCCAATCAAACGAGGCAGCCAATCTGGAGAGAGGCATAGATTACTGTTAATATCACAGATAGACAGAAGGTGCCTCAAAAGAAAGGTATAAAAATGCTGGGTTGTTTTAACCCAAATTTGGGTCAAATATGGACAAACCCAAATGTTGGGTTAAAAAATGTAATTTAAAATTTTGACCCAACTTCAACTTTCACTTTCAACTGTACATTTTTTAATTACATTTTTAACCCAAAATTTGGATTTGTCCATATTTGACCCAAATTTGGGTTGAAACAACCCAGCATTTTTTAGAGTGTATTTAGAATGGGAATGGGCCTAAACCAGTCGCCCAACCACCGAATTGGCCTAAACCATCGCCATTCAAAGGTCCACTGCAGTGAAGAAAAGGCCACATGTTCAGAATTGTACGGAATGGCAATGGAAGCGAGAACTTCTATAACAGAGGCAACTCCCTGTTCCCAGGTGCACAACTGATCAGATGTCATGATGCATATCGAACAAGGACAGATCCAAAGAGGATGTGAGATCATTGTTGAAATGCAGTAGAGCATTAAGGTACCAAAGTTTGATCTTCCCTTGGAAGCAGAAGCACGGAGATAAGTTCTTGAAGACGAGGATGGTGTCAGAGGTGGGGTCAAGGATTTTGCTGATAGCGGGGGTGGAGAAATGAAATAAGGGCTGTAGAGCAGCTGGGATGCATGTGTCTAACATGGACAGATGTGGCGTTTGACTTTCAGTGTGAAGTTCAAAAGAATTGTCTAATGACGCAGCTGCTTAGGGATGTGTACATGAAAGAGTGTGTGTGCGGGTGCTTTGCGGAGGAGGATAATAGATTTCCATTCTTCTTAAGAAACCTATTGACTCAAACAAAAACAAAACATTAGAATTACTTAGAAATGTCATGTTGAGTGGTTTCATGCTGGTAATTAACTTCGCTCATATACTTCATTCATTAAAATATCAATTAAGTGTTCATTTATTATCATCAAGTTCACATAATGAAGGAAAAAAGTACATAATGATGTACTTAAAGTAGCCATTTAGAAGACAACTATCCATAGAATCCTCCAGTACATTTATTACAGGTTATGGTCCTCCGTTTGTGGGAATCAAATCAGCAACCTTCAGATTAAGGGATCTGAGTTACACCACTACTTTAACATATTAAATGTTTTGGTTGCAAAACATATACACTAAAAAAAAAAAAATATATATATATATATATATATATATATATATATATATATATATATATATAAACAAACTGGCTGTATATATCATTTCCTCTTAAATTATATTAAAAAGACCATTTTAAACGTTTTTATATGTTGTTTTGACTTATTGTATTGATCATATATTTTTTTTACAATGTACACTGTAAAACCTAACAGTACTATTTACTCAATTAAATTGAGTTCACTGCACTCAAATAATACAGAAACTTGAAGTGGCTTGAATGACTGAAACAGAACTCAAACTGAATGAGTTATAGAACATTAGATCCCAGAATGATAATTGAATAATAAATGCATAGTTAAGTTAATTAATCATCAATTAAGTGATGATCGATCATTAGTGATGAACACCTGCTGTTAACAAGCAGAATCACTGAAGGAAAGAGAAACACAAGAAATACAAGGTTTAAGGTCACCATGATGGAGATCAGCGTTTGCTTTAGTTGGGCTCTTGACCCTTGACGTTTGAGTACAAGTTTTTATTTGGCTGCTGTAATTGAATGTTTAAGAAACATTTGATATGGCACAAAATTCCAAGGAAAAGTATGTCCGGGTGATGATGGTCACTTACTGACTTGATTCACTGATCTCATTTAGAGTCTAGTCTCTGACAAAAAAGGGCAAATATTATTAGTTTTATTTGAAACTAAGATTCTACATCATAAGAACTAGCAATGTTATAGTGTGAATCAGATAGTATGAAGGATTTTACAGAAAATATAATTCATTACTAAAACTACCACAGATATCAAAAATCAGCATATGAATCTCAACAATGGTGACCATTAAAAACGATTCATACTGCAATGCATGCTGGGTACTACCATAAAACAAACCTTATCCATGGCGCCCAGCATGCATTGCAGCATGAATAGTTTTTTAATGATCACCATTGTTGAGATTCATACGCTGATTCTTGATGTCTGTGTAAGTCAGCATGATACCATAAAGGTTTTTCAAATCTGATTGTAACAACAATGGGCCTTACAGCAGAATCACAGTTCTTTTATAATGAATAATACAAGTTATATATCACATGTTTAATCAGAGATTATTCTCTAGAAAAGATCAGAGAATCAAGACACCAAATGATGATTCATCATTCCATAAATCATCATCAAAACAAAATTTTCTTTTGGCTTTTGTGCCATAACAAATGTGTTATATAAACACTCGGTTACAGCAGCCAGTGAAAAAAATGGTGTTATAAAGTCAAGGGTCAAGAGCCCAACTAAAGCAAACACTGACCACTATCATGGTGTCTTTAAATGAAACTCAATAAATAATCTTCATCTAAACCTCTGTTCATTCACAATAACAACTTCTGTAGAAACATTATAAAAGTCACACTGGTTAGTAATAAGTGAAGCTGGTAATGCTGTTTGTGGAGTTGTTCAATCCTCCTCTGCTGAGATCTTGAGAGATTTAAACATATTTTATCTCAGTTGATTTCATCTAATGTTGTGGTTGGAAGTCAGTTGTAGTTCTTGTGTTTCTCTGTCCTTCAGTGATGTTAACAGCAGGTGTTCGTCACTAATGCTCAACAATCACTTAATTAATCACTTAATTTCTTGACTGCAATATCTACTTTCACTGAACTCAACTGAAATAATTTCAGAGTACTCATAACTATTGTTTTTTATAAACTTAAATGAATTGAGGTAATCGGTTTCCTCAAATTAAATGAGTTAGCTTAACTCATTGGATTTGACTTTGTGTGTGATATTGTGAGCTAGCAGTAACTGCAAGTGCTCTGAGTTAATTTAAAGTTTGTCATTTCACTCTTTTTACTCAATAAAGTGAAGTTTCAGCTATATACAGTATTAAATGCAGTGTAAAGTTTAATTGTGTTTTTTTTTTTTAATTTAGTGAACTCGAATAAAATAAGTTCAGAGTACTCATAAATATTGTTTTTCATAAACTTAAATGAATTGAGGTAATCGTTTTCCTCAAATTAAATAAGTTAGCTTAACTTGTTGGGTTTTACAGTGGGTGTCTTGTGAAGGGACAAAAAATGGGTTTAATACATAGCCTACTATAGCTTATAAGATCAGCCAATTTTTAATTAAAACAAAGCATAACTTAGACATTCTACTATAACTGTAAGCAACTTTGCATGTCAACTAACTATTAGTAGACTGCTTATTATCTGCTAACTCTTTATGTTGATGCTCCTCAGACATTCTACTATACGTATCTTTGCAAATACATGCCAACTTATTCTATACTAACCCAAACCTAACAGTCTAATAATATTCTAATGAGAGTCGGTTATGTAGTTGTAATTATAGTTAGTAGAATGTTTAAAGTGGACGACTGAAATAAAGATTTAGTGACAAGGAAAATTTTTAAATAAAACCAACAATATATTTTAGGTGTATATTGAGTGTATATTATTTGGGTTTGGATAAAATCCAGTATTTAAAACTCTCAAATTGTATGTTGAATTAGAATGACAGAAACATAAGAGGAACATCAGAAGTTTATTAGTCCAGTGTTTTTTTTTTGTTTTTTTTTTGTTTTTTTGGCTGATTATGCCTATTTATTTGCTAAATGCATGTTATTTGAATACTTTTTGGGTAAATTAAACAATCCGTTCTTTGAAAGAGTGTTCTTTCTTTCATAATAAGCTGAAAGTCTGATATAAAAATAAAGTTAAAGATGTTTCAGCAGTCTAGTGTGAGCTACAAAAACTGTTTTACTGTATTTCAATGGACTAAAGAAAAATAACCAGATTTGATTAAAAGAAATGGACTGTTTAATGCTTTTTGTGCATTATTTTGTAGGAGTCAGTCCAAATGTTGTGATTCACAAGTGTGAAATAAGGATCTTACATAAGCAGTTCCACACATGTGCGAAACTCTGTAAGCCATTATAAAGCACATTAGAGCTCACGGAGGGCAGTCATTTAGACAATAATGCACTTAATAGTTAAAGCAAAATACCTTGTGAAATTAGAAAGGGGCATGTTAGGTCTAGCAGCGTGAACCATTTGTGTGTAACACACTGCTGTCTGTCTGTCTGGAGCAGCACCTGCCTAACAGGCCATGCTCTCCAGGGTCAGGGGTCACCTGCCAGGAGGCCTAAGACTGAGGTCAAAGGTCATATCCCAGACAGGCGTGATGTGTGATTGAGAACACAGCTGGACTAATCAGGGCAGGTGTCTGTCCTTTTTTACCCTTCATCTTGAGCTACACATACTAAAGTACTGCTTACTGTGATAGATGGATGGATAGATAGATAGATAGAGAGAGAGAGAGAGAGAGAGAGAGAGAGAGAGAGAGAGAGAGAGAGAGAGAGAGAGAGAGAGAGAGAGAGAGAGAGAGAGAGAGAGAGAGAGAGAGAGAGAGAGAGAGAGAGAGAGAGAGAGAGACAACATAATTTGTATAAACATAAGTATTAAACTTCTGCACTTAATTCATCTTGCACCTTCTGTGCTATACATACATGATACCTGACATAATGTAAACTTAAAAACAAACTTTTTGTTTCCCGGCGTACGATAAAACAGGTGGAAAAGTCAGAGGCATACTGTAGCCTTGTGGGCAGGTGCAGCAGCATCCATGACCTGAGGTCCAGACCTGCGTCCATAATATATATATGCATAAAATCTTAATTTTCTCATTTCATTTTTATTTATTTTGGTGTACTAAAATAACTAAAAATAAACAAAATTATCTGTTTGTGATGGAGATTTAATTATAATAAATAATTAAAATAAAATTAAAATTAAAATAAAAAAAATAATTTAATACACGCTCGTTTGGGATTTATACTCTTTTGGATTCAGTTTTGGAACATCTGTAGGCCTATATTATTATATTTTGGATTGGAAGAAACGGTATTCTGATTGTCTCAAATTTTCCCATTTACTGCAATGGATCAACAATTTTATCACCAGTTTGGAAAAAAATGTTTTCTGCCTATGAATTTCAGTAATTTCTGTAGTAAAAAAGAAAAGAAAAAAAAAAGGATTGGGTATTAGGCCGGATGTTTTTGATCACATAATCCACTCTCATTGCAAATCATTAACTTTAGTCCAGCTTCATTCTAAATACAATGAGTACTGCTACAAATTCTAGATTAACAGAATTTATTTTGTTTAGTTCTTATGTTGAAGATCATAAACAAGAAAAGCTAATTTATGAATTGTACCTTATGGTTACAGATGAAATGATTAAAATGAATAACAGCAACATTACTGTAGCTCTGTGGCAGTATTCATAGAAGGGCAAGTCATTCAGTGTGAACGTATGCCCCCTGTTGGGGGACAATTGAAAAAACATGCATCCAATTTTACTTTTGGCCTCTGATAGGAGAATGAAAGTCAAAGTAACATTGAGTTAAAATGTCCACTTTCTCAAAACTCCTTGAAATGAAATCAGTGAAGCAGTTAAATTCGAATTTTATTTCAAGCAATCTAAGCACAGTGAAACAGGAGAGCAGCCGGATGACGTGTTTCTGAGTCACATGCTTCAGCAAGGTTTACCTGGAACTCAGCACCCCTGAGGGCACACACAGGGCACTCTGGCTTTATAGTGTTCTCACCCACTTTATGGCCATGCTGTTTCTGCCCACTTGTGATGTGGTCTGTGCGCAGGAATGCCTTTTCACCTCTCTTCATTATCCTACTGTGTTTGGCCTCCCCTTTTTATTCTCTTGGATTGGCTGCTCGTATGAAGTACCCTGGGAATTCTTCGCCTCCCAATTGGCTTCATTTCCTCAGTGCATATGAAGTGTACAGTAAATCATGATCTGAGGTCTTAATGAGTAGATAAATCTGGCTACAGATGAAGCGGCCCACATGTTCAACTCCAATTGGTTTGTTTTCTATATGGCTTTTTTTTCACTATAAGGATTCCTTGTCTCAGATTGAACACTTGATTAATTTAGGAAAAGATAAATGTGTGAGGAGTCTAGATTGAGATAAATTACTTGTGCATTACAGCACATGGGGATTTTAACTTTTGCAAATGCAAATTCGCACATTTGAAACGTGTTTGGGGTGCTTCTGTTCTTTTATTATACAAGGAGTCTTGAATGTATGTTACTACTCATTTTTTAAAACAATTTATTAAATAATTAATCTAAAACTGTAGGAGCGCACAGAGGCGGCATTCAAAAAATCCATGTCCAGATGGCTATTTGACCATTTAACCCCTCAAAATTGAATGTAGCCAAAGAACAAGCAGACAAGATAAAAAAATAGTTTTTTAAAAAACTGATGTAATGCATATTTTTGAGTCATGATGGATGTATATATTGAATCATGTATATCTGACATGGAAAGTGTACCAACCTGCCTTTCACTCCGCCACAAGGACCAGTTGGGGTCGTCTGGATGATGCCTTATAATGTTTACTGTTCTTACCTGTTATGTCAATTCATAATAGGTTTTCAGTTGTGCCACCCTGACAGACGAATTGCTGGACAAAAGTTTTTTCAATTATCTCAACAGCTTTAAAACTACTGATATTTATCTAATTTGTTTACATGAAAGGTTTCAAACCTAAAATGATCCCATAGTATTTAGTTTCTAATTGTTTATTCACTCAAAAAAATTAAATGTTGGCTTTACTTAACTTTTTATGTAAACAGGTTCCACCGGTTCCACATAACTATGTTTCGTTAAACAAACATAATATGTTCATGTAACTTCAACATCATGGAATTTGGTCATTTTAAGCGACCCAATTAAACTCTGAGCTAATGAGTTAATTAAGTGAATAACTGAGTGATGATTGAGCATTATTGAAGACACCTGATGTTAACAAGCAGAATCTCTGAAGGAGAAAACCGGAATGTTTAAGTCACCATTATGGAGATAAGTGTGTGTTTTAGTTGGGCTCTTGACCATTAACTTATTAACTTTAGATTTTGTTTGGTTGCTGTACATGAGTTATAACAGCCGGATGAACAATAAACAAAGGTCATCTGATGGTGTTGGTTGTGTTTTAACAATCATTATTTCACAATCATTTGACCTCAATCACTGAACTTATATTGAACCCAATTTCTGAGTTAAATTTACCTTACTGTCATTCTAGAGCATACTATTTTTAGGCTTTTCAATGAAATTCAAATGATCAAATCAAGAAATAAAAAATAAACTTCTTAAAAAATATGTTGAGTAGGCATACACAGACATCAAGAATCAGCATATGAATCTCAGCAATGGTGACAAACAGATCATAAGCTCATTATTTATTCATGCAGCAATGCATGATGGGAGCCATGAATGAATTTTGATTGGTAGCACCCAGAATGCACTGCAACATGCTTTATAATTGTCACCATTGTTGATATTCACAGGCTGATTCTTGATGTCTGTGTGTGCCTACTCAAAATATTTTTTAGGAAGTTTCTTTTTTATTTATTGATTTGATCATTTGAATTTCATTGAAAAGTCAAAAAAATAGAATGCTCTACAATGACAATGCTGCTATAATTCGAAAGGTTAACTTAACTCAGAAATTCGGTTTAATATAAGTTCAGTGATTGAGGTCAAATGATTGTGAAATAATGATTATGTTAAAACACAACCAACACCATCAGATGACCTTTGTTTATTGTTCACCTGGCTGTTATAACTCATGTACAGCAACCAAACAAAATCTACAGTTAATAAGTTAATGGTCAAGAGCCCAACTAAAACACACACTTATCTCCATAATGGTGACTTAAACATTCCGGTTTTCTCCTTCAGAGATTCTGCTTGTTAACATCAGGTGTCTTCAATAATGCTCAATCATCACTCAGTTATTCACTTAATTAACTCATTAGCTCAGAGTTTGATTGGGTCGCTTAAAATGACCAAATTCCATGATGTTGAAGTTACATGAACATATTATGTTTGTTTAACGAAACATAGTTATGTGGAACCGGTGGAACCTGTTTACATAAAAAAGTTAAGTAAAGCCAACATATCATTTTTTTGAGTGTTGTTAAGAGACAATTTTAAAGAGTTTCTTAGTCTGTTTATTTGTTCGGAAAGTTGTACCACCTGACATTTTGGGGGTTTAAGATAACAAAAAAATGATTTAAATATCCTATAAATAGGTTTTATTGATTAAAGTGGTATATGGCATGAACAGTGAAATGAAAACAACTGAAACATTTGCATACATTGCAAATGAAGCGGTTCAAACACTCACACATTAACCTGAACTAAACCCTAAAGGTTGTGAATTGTTGCATGTTCATGTGAAATGCATGAGACCTATACTGACTCACTCATAGATACTCAATAATACTTATGCACTAATCATACAGCTCTGCTGACTGTGTTACAGTGGTTGAAGCAACAATGGCACCATCGAACCAGTCCTTAGTCTGCACTAAGCAATATGAGGCAACTTATGACGATATCTAACATTCACATCCACATAATGGAGTCCAAAGTCTGACACTACAAAAATGCTTCTATTTTCTATTATGTTCTACCTCAATATAGACAACTAATATAGTTTGTCTGTCAATTACATATCAAACAATATTGCTGAGCAAAAATACTGACTTTATTTATGATGTAGTTGTTGTTTTACGTATGTCATGAGGTTATTTATTTGTTGTGTGCTGATGTTAGTTCATCTTTTTACTTAATGGTTGTCACCATTATTGAGATTAAGTGTTTATGTCTATGTATGTTTTAGCAAAACTGATGTAATATTGATAAAACACCAGATTTTTAAATCAAATGTGTTTTGAGGCTAAATATCCCTTATGCTGGCCTGGTCAAAAGGCCCAGAGCTCCATGAGCAGTGAAGGTTCATTGCTGCAATTCCATCAGACTCAGCTCAAATTCACCAGGCCGGTGTGACTTCATCGCGGCTCTCAGGGGTCCCAGAGACGGTGGTGTGAGTCCCGGTATGTGCAGGGGTGTGAGGGACGGATCAACGTAGGTGGAAGGGGGAGGAAAAAGAGAAGGGTGTGGGGGGTTTCAGAGACAGTTTGGGATAGATGGATGCCATCCTGCAGAACGCCGGTCACCAATGGTGCTTCAGTGAGGTGTAATTTCATGGATGAAGTCGAGACATACACAAGAGTTGCCAGGGAACAGTGAGGACATTTTTGAGCCACTGTCAGCCATTTCTGAGCAGAGCTGTTGGCATCCATAACCGATCCCGACTGTTACGCACCGGTAAGCGATATGTCATTTTGTTATTGAAAAGAACCTGTCAGCACAAATACTTCACTGACATTTTTTTGGGGAATGAAAACATCATCTCTGTATGTTATAAAGTGAAGTGATATTAGACATTTGAATAGTTTGAAACTGCTAACTCCAGTGCTTCTGATGCTCACGTTACACTGTAAATAAAACATTATTACGGGAGTAGATTTTACAAGAAAATGCTATTTCAGTCTTTCTACTTCAAAATTTCACATTTAATTCAACACTGTAAAAAAGGCTTTCAACTGTTTCAAACTCAATCAACTAATTTTTTAAGTCAGTTTAATGTAATTTAAGTTGAAATGGCTTAAACATCCAAGTTGATTGTACTTAATTTAAGGCAGCAACTTTTCTCACAGTGTATGCTTTACTTGCAGATTTATGATATTGACTAGCAATTATGATTGAAAATTGGAGCTACACACATTTTTTTTCAATGTACACGTCACAAGATGCGTGTAAGTAATCCACTTTAGGTGAGTTAACTGCAGTGTTAATTTTGTCAGCAAATTTTGATTTAGTTTTAGTTTTAGTCTTAGTCTTTTGACTAAAATGCCATTTAGTTTTAGTCATATTTTAGTCATCTGAATTGTTTTAGTTTTAGTCTAGTTTTAGTCGACGAAATACAATAACATTTTAGTCGACTAAATCTACAGTAGATTTAGTCGACTAAAATATAATGGGTTTAGTTCAATTGTAATGCGTTAATTTAGAATTTCTCTAAAATTTCCAAACCCATATACTCCCGGAGAAAACATCTATTAACCTATTAATATGAATGATTTTTAAGTTTGAACATGCAATACAGATACAGATTTAACTACTGTGACTTAAAAAATATCTTAAAATGAAATAAAACCACTTTTTCTAAAGTACAACACAGTCTTCTTTACAATGAATGATATATGCATTCCTTATAACTACTTACACATCATTCTTTATTCTTTCAAGCAGACATGTTTATTTGTATGAATTAAATATAATTAATCCTTATTAAAGCTATTAACAAACAGTGAATGCTTTTCTCTTTTTCTTTTGTTGCTTGATCAAAATTAAGGACACAGACCGCATTAGGTTTATTGCCACTGTCACTTTAAGACGTCGGATCATGTCCAATGACATGCGGATACAATTGCACTGATGCACATCCGACACACTCACAGTTTAAGACATAACCAGCATAGTTTACATGAATACTCTCCAAAAAGGACATTTAGACATACTGTTGTGTATTTCTCCATTCAGACACGAAAGAGAGCTCAATTCAGTAGCCTACTCGCGCGCTGTAGGTGTATTGTGCATGACTGCACGCTTCGGGTTAGGTGTGTGCGCACAGAAAACCGCACCGAATAAAGCTCTTTTTTGCATCGTCACTCTTATTCAGAGATCTATATGTCTGCTCTACTCATTCTCCCAGACGTTCACATTTTTTAACGTTTTATGACCGCGGGGTAGATCACGTTACAGTAGCCTACAAATGTGCGCATCTTCCACACACGCAGGACATCAGTTCTGACGGATCGCTTCCCAAATCGTCACTATCTAACATTTTCGTCTAGTTTTTATTCGTTGACGAAAATGTCAATAGATTTTCGTCATAGTCTTTGTCATTCAAAACTAGGTTTTATTTAGTTATCGTCTCGTTTTCGTCTGTGAAAAAATGTCGTTGACGAATAATTTTCGTCGTTATTTTCGTCAACGAAATTAACACTGGTTAACTGAATCCATGTGCAATTTTTTTAATCCAAACATAAACAAAGACTTGGCCAGACACATAAAACTCACCAAATAGTGGTTACACAAACAAAGCTATAGGCAAGAGACAATGGAAACATGAGGGCTACTTATACAACAAGACTAATGACTAACAAGAAACACCTGTGAGCAATAAAGACGATCAACCACTCAAAACATGACACATAAGACAAGGGAAGCACAAGATCTAATCACATGACGAGGAACCAGGAAGCATGACAGTGAGAATTACAAAATAAAAGACATGAGACATAAAAGTGATAACAAACACAAAACCAACCCTGATAACGGGCATGAATGAACTTAAAAATCATTAAATAAATATTGCATTATATTTCAGCTAAGCAACCACTTGAGCATCTTTAAATGTTTGGACCATTTTCATAAGTAATTTGTTTTCACTTCATAATGCAATTCAAGAAAATTCAATGTAAAAATACATTTTCACCCCCTTCATTTTAGGCGGTGAGATTCATTCAAGGCCGATGACTTTTAAGGAGGTTAGTGCATATCAGTAACTCATTCATTTCACCCTTTATAATAAACCGTAAGCAAGATTAGTTGTATTATACAGTTTATATACCTGTGTATATAGTCGAGCACTACCAAGAATGCCTTGTATGTGTTTGCCCTGTTGAATCTATAAACCTCATCCTTGGCCTCAGAATCAGCTGACCGTCCCGCTGCTGACTTCCATCGTGGCAGCGGTGCTCGGCTCCCTCCAGATAGGATACCACACAGGCAACATCAATGCCCCTGCCCGAGTGAGTAGAGTTGACTTTGGGGGCCAGCCGCTGGTTAGCATGGTTTCTCAGTTTACATACAAACTTCTCATGGCCCTCATAAAACACTGAATAAACTTTACCAAGTCACAGAATATTTCTCTTCAGCCAGCATTGGATTTGGAACGCTCTATGTTTGCGCACAGGTAGCTATGATGTCTAGCTTGTGTTGATTTATCGCCTGTGTGTGGATATAGTACAGTTCCCTCCGGTCGTGCTTTCATTATGAAAACATTGGGACTGGTCTCAAGATATTAGTCATGTCTTTCAAGCAGGTGAAATTCAGAGTAAAGTATTAAAATTACAGGCTGCTCTGAGTTTTGGTCAGTGTTAGCATTACGTATGCTGTTTGCTTGTTGATGTATTATGATGTGTCTGAAATGAAAGTATTGAGTATGCCTAATACTATGCCAAATGCCTATATTTAGTGTGTTCATGCACAACAGTTTTGCTGAATGAACAATGATTGTCGGACTTTACTTTAATGCAAGTGTGTGAGCATGTAGCAAGTCGTGGTGCATGTACTGTATCTTATTTACACCCTTTTGGTTTTCTTCATTGAGGTCATTGAGGAGTTTTTCAACTCAACATGGAGATCCAGACACAATCAGTCAATACCAGAGCACAGTCTCACGTTCCTGTGGTCCCTCTCTGTTAGTATTAAGGACTTTGGAGCACTGCTTGGTTCACTTGGGGTCAAAGGTCTTGCTGATACTTTTGGGAGGTGAGAAAACTTGTGCTTTAAGAATCCCACTCTCAGGGGGGTAAAAAAAAAAGGCATTTGTGCCTGAATATTTCAACACATTCTCATCCTTTGGCGTCATATAGGTGACGCCATATGACATTTCGTCGAAATCTTACAAACTGTTCAGCGTCAATATAACACGCACTGTTATAGGTTTAGGTCTGGGGTAGGGTTACGGTTATGACGCCTTGGGATCTGCGTCTCACATTGACGCTAAAGGATGCCATGTGCGTAAGATTTCGACGAAATGTCAAAAGCGTCACATGCATGACGCCTTGGGATGAGAACGGGCTGGAATATTTATATATGTAAGTGTATGTATGTATGTATTTATTTAGATCAAATATTGCAGACATATAGCATTAGGGTTAGTAATGATAAACATCCATCCATCCCATCCCATCCATCAATGAAGAACCCATTGCATTTCTCTTTACAAACATCTTTCTGCTAACATTACGTTTAAAAATATATTTTTAAAAATCACTTCATGACTCTACAGTTCACAATTTGTACTTTGTGCTTTTGGTTGAACTTTATTTGTATACTCCACTTCAGACATTGTACTAACTATAAGTAACTTTGCAACTACATGTCAACTAACTCTTTAGAGTATTAGTAGAACTGTTAAGTTAGTTAGTAGAATAAGTTGACATGTACTTTCAAATGTATAGTCGGTATAATTTCTGTTTGGGGAGCATCAAAATAAAGTGTTAGCAGATAATACGCATACAGTCTACTAATACTCTAATGAGAGTTATTTGACACATGCCTGCAAAGGTACTTGCATTTAGCAGAATGTATAAAGTGGACTATCAAAATAAAGTGTTCCCAAACTTTTTAAAAGTAATTTCTGTGATAATTTTTTTGTTCCATAACCCAAATGAAAAACAGAGTGTGAACACATGAAATAGCTACTGATAAAGAGAAATTATATGATTATTAAAGAGAAAGTATATTATTAATTGGCCCACCCACAGTGGTACAGTATGTGAGTGCTATTTTGAAATAATTCTATATATTTCCTTGCAGGCGTAATGCAATTCTGATAGTGAATGCTTTATCAGTGGTGGGTGCCTCTCTGATGTTCATGAGCAAAGCCACAGGGTCATTTGAAGTGCTTATCGTGGGTCGGCTGATCTTTGGTTTGTTCTGTGGCCTGGTGATGAGTCTGAACCCGCTGTACATTCAGGGTGTCTCGCCCACGAACCTCCGCGGTGCCTTTGCAACTCTGAACCAGGTCTCCTTCGCCTCAGGCATTCTGCTGGGCATGGTGAGACACACCTGCTCCCATTCCGTTTCCAGCTTTGCCCTTAAAAGTTACGTGAATCGTAAATACAGGCCTGGATCTCATCAATGCAAGCCTGATGGTTTGTTGTGTGTATATCTCAGGTGGTGGGCTTGGAAACGGTATTGGGTACAGAGAAATACTGGTCCCTGATGTTGTCTCTGTCCCTTATTCCTGCAACGCTCCAGTATGTAAGCCTTCCTTTTTGCCCTAAAAGCCCCCGCTTCCTCTTCATCAACAGGGGCAAAGAAAAAGAAGCAGAGGCGGGTGAGTTAATCACAGTTCCGATGGGACAGAGTGTTGACTCATGACTGACTTAGAACAGAAGTAAACATGTTGAACCTAGTGTGAAGAGAAGTTCGATCCAGCAGACCAGCATCCTTCTTTCTTTCTTTCTTTTGTCAGCCCTGAGAAAACTTCGGGGAAATCCAGAGATGGTGATGAAAGAAATGGAGGAGATGAGAGAGGAAGCCGCACATAGTGAAACAGGAGTGACTGTGAGAGAATTCCTCAAGAAGAAGCGCTACAGGCAGCCGATAATACTTGTGCTTATCATAAACCTGGGCAGCCAGTTATCTGGATTCAATGCGGTTGGTGTTCCAACTAAAAAATCATTCCTTTGCCTGAATGTCCATCAATGCAATATCTGATTTAAGCATGATCATATATCATTTTTCTAGGCTACATTTTGAGTTATGATTCATGATATGTGTAACGCCTTTTTTTTTCCTCTTTCCATCTCCATGAGTCTGACGGTGACGGCAATTTCAATGGATGGGGCTGAAAATATTTCCTTCTTGTCATAGTTAAATGCAAGGCCGTACACACTATTTTTGTATCTGATTTAGTTGACACATTTCCCTTGGACTTGAGCATTTATTTTTGTAGTTCTGTACCCCATATTTTAGCCAATTGCAGAGCCAATTCCACTAAAGTTCTTTTCATCAAGAATCTGATCTCAAATTAGAACAAGCTGAATGTGCTTATAACGTTTTCTCATAAGGATTCTCCAAAGGGTTTGCATGCAAAGTACAATTGCCCAGAATAACTCTTTTCCATGTCTCTTACTTTTCTTCCAGATCATAAATTATTCTACAAAAATGTTTGCCCAGTCCAATTTTGATGAGGCCAAATATCTGACACTAGGGGTTGGGGCCGTCAATGTGGCATTCACCATAGTAGCAGTGAGTATTCATTACATGTACTGTTATTTGTTCAAAGAATCCTTATTTTATTGTCAGTATTGTTTATGTTTTACTGGCCTATAGTTTTAGCTGTTCTTGTTTTTTCAAGATAGAAAAGTGGAATAATAGGAGGGATCATGTGAATTTATTTATATAGTGCTTTTTACAATATAATAGTGTATATATTTTACAATATAATGCTTCACGTTAATAAACAGGAAAATACAAGTTTTAATGTTGTAAAATGCATCAGTTATGAAACAAAATCCAGTTTCATTATTCAGCTCAATTTAGTGTGTCACTGTTGCAAAGTTTATTAAACCAATTCAGTTCAGCTATAAGCAGCTCTTCAAGAAGGCAATAGTGGCTTTATTCAGTTCAAGTCAGCTCAATGTTGATTCAGTTTAGTTCAATTTCATTGTCAATGTTACATGATGAAAATGAGACACAGAGGATCTTAAACTGCACTGAACTTTAACGAAAACAAGAGTGAATTTCAACAAAACGATAATACAACATAAGAGAAAGGCAACGTAGCAGCGTGAATGAACACAAACAACACCAGATAAAGAATGACTGAACTGAAGGCATTAAAGGCCCAATGAAGTGCCTTGAAACGCGCAGCATTATTCAGTGTGTTGATGTCATTTCCAATGAAACAGGAAGACGGGGCGGGACATATCGAGTAGCTCCTCCCCTTTTTATTGTTTATGTCACAGCTCGGCCAGAGCTGTTGAGCTTCGCAAAGCCGCATTTGACACCTTATGATAGCCACAGTCTAGATCCACCAAAAAAAAGTGATTTCATGGGGACTTTAAATACACAGAGAACTATTGAACTAATGAGGGACAGGTGTAAGAAATCAATCAAACAATGAATAACCAATGACAACCGAGTAAACAGGAACAAAGGAAACAAAGAGAAACAAATGAAACCAAAACACTGACATAACATGACATTGACTGAATGGTAATTGTCTTTTAAAGGTACAATATGTTAGAATTTTGTAATAAAATATCCAAAAATCATTTGCACAGTATGATATATTTCCTGTAGTTGTGTACAATATCCCAAAAGTTCCCAAAGATTTTTAATTTCAGAGAAATTCCCATTTTAAATAATTGACCGTCCCATAATCCCTGTTCACTTGTCACCTGTCAATGACGTAATATCCGCGTTGTCCCTGGTTTCTTTCCGCTAGTAGTACTGCCATAGTAACCATGGCGACAGACGTGGACAACTGCGTAAAGCGTAAGATCTAGCTGCACGCTGTTGTTGTTTCGCTCAAACATTATGGACCATGGCAAGCAGACTTTGGGAAAAATGGAGAACTAAAACGAGGATCAATATCAGCGTGGCGTTTTCGAGATGCCGAGAGCTCCACGTCTTTGACAAACTTCGACTTGACAGAGCTCTTACATGTACTTTATTAGACAGGTGAGCAAATGTACATAAAACGAATCAATGTTATATAGCTCAACATGATGAAATGTTAGAATATGATCTGTATGTTATTCTAATGTTGATCTAGCTTACTGCTAGTTTCAAATAGCCAACAAACTAACACATAGATTAACATTATAACTTTCAACACACTCAAATGCAGTTTTAGACAGGGTCAATTTTCACAAAATCAGAACCCCGAAGGCATTTTGTGATTATTTATATTATACAACATTTCTAGGGGTATTAAGGGGTGCTGAATCCAAATCTGCTGTATATGAAGCTCAAAAATGTCCCAAAATGCCTCAAAAATGAGAAATTCAAAATGGCCGCCACCGCCAGGCTGAAATCTATTTTTCAGTATATCTTTTTGACTAAACAAGGTACAAACATGACATAAATGTGCTTTTGTAAGTTTTCCTACATGGGCAATTCAATGCCATATTCAGATTTGAGAACTAATGTGAACAAACAGCTTAGATATTGCAAAAAAAGTTGTTTTTAACTATCAATAATTACTCAGTTATTATTATTATTATTACTATTATTGTTGATATTATCAGGCTACATTTACTTACTTTGTATTTTGTTTTGAGGTCAAATGTACAAACAAATACAAAAGTTACAAACTTTAATTAAATGTTCACAGGTTTTCACACATGGGGAATTTAACATCCCGTCCTGATTTAGATCAAGTGTCAATAATCAGCTTGAAAATCACACAAGTATAGAGAAAAAGGTGGTCATTAGTGATAAAGAAGTTGTCCATCAAATAAGATCCAAAAGCAGGAAGATCCATGGGTCATGGTGATATTCATTGAACTACACTCACCTAAAAGATTATTAGAAACACCATACTAATACTGTGTTTGACCCCCTTTCGCCTTCAGAACTGCCTTAATACTACGTGGAATTGATTCAACAAGGTGCTGAAAGCATTCTTTAGAAATGTTGGCCCATATTGATAGGATAGCATCTTGCAGTTGATGGAGATTTGTGGGATGCACCCAATGCTCTATTGGGTTGAGATCTGGTGATTGTGAGGGCCATTTTAGTACAGTGAACTCATTGTCATGTTCAAGAAACCAATTTGAAATGATTTGAGCTTTGTGACATGGTGCATTATCCTGCTGGAAGTAGCCATCAGAGGATGGGTACATGGTGGCCATAAAGGGATGGACATGGTCAGAAACAATGCTCAGGTAGGCCGTGGCATTTAAACGGTGCCCAATTGGCACTAAGGGGCCTAAAGTGTTACACCACCACCACCAGCCTGCACAGTGGTAACAAGGCATGATGGATCCATGTTCTCATTCTGTTTACGCCAAATTCTGACTCTACCATCTGAATGTCTCAACAGAAATCGAGACTCATCAGACCAGGCAACATTTTTCCAGTCTTCAACTGTCCATTGTCTTATTTGATGGACAACTTCTTTATCACTAATGATGACCACCTTTTTCTCTATACTTGTGTGATTTTCAAGCTGATTATTGACACTTGATCTACAACCCGAATTCCGGAAAAGTTGGGACGTTTTTTAAATTTGAATAAAATGAAAACTATAAGACTTTCAAATCACATGAGCCAATATTTTATTCACAATAGAACATAGATAACATAACAAATGTTTAAACTGAGAAAATTTACACTTTTATCCAATAAATGAGCCCATTTCAAATTTGATGCCTGCTACAGGTCTCAAAATAGTTGGGACGGGGTGTAACATCTCCTCTTCTTTTCAAAACAGTTTGAAGACGTCTGGGCATCGAGTTTATGAGTGTCTGGAGTTTTGGTGTTGGAATTTGGTCCCATTCTTGCCTTATATAGGTTTCCAGCTGCTGAAGTGTTCGTGGTCGTCTTTGACGCATTTGTCGTTTAATGATGCGCCAAATGTTCTCTATAAGTGAAAGATCTGGACTGCAGGCAGGCTAATTCAACACCCGGACTCTTCTACGACGAAGCCATGCTATTGTAATAGCTGCAGTATGTGGTTTTGCATTGTCCTGCTGAAATACACAAGGCCACAAGGTCGTCTGGAGGGGAGCATATGTTGCTCTAAAACCTTTATATAGCTTTCAGCATTCATAGTGCCTTCCAAAACATGCAAGCTGCCCATACCGTATGCACTTATGCACCCCCATACCATCAGAGATGCTGGCTTTTGAACTGAACGCTGATAACACGATGGAAGGTCTCCCTCTTCTTTTGCCCGGAGGACACGGCGTCCGTGATTTCCAACAAGAATGTCAAATTTGAACTCGTCGGACCATAGAATACTTGTCCACTTTGAAATAGTCCATTTTAAATGAGCCTTGGCCCACAGGACACGACGGCGCTTCTGGACCATGTTCACATATGGCTTCCTTTTTGCATGATAGAGCTTTAGTTGGCATCTGTAGATGGCACGGCGGATTGTGTTTACTGACAGTGGTTTCTGGAAGTGTTCCTGGGCCCATTTAGTAATGTCATTCACACAATCATGCCGATGAGTGATGCAGTGCCGTCTGAGGGCCCGAAGACCACGGACATCCAATAAAGGTCTTCGGCCTTGTCCCTTACGCACAGAGATTTCTCCAGTTTCTCTGAATCTTTTGATGATGTTGTGCACTGTAGATGATGAGATTTGCAAAGCCTTTGCAAATTGACGTTGAGGAACATTGTTTTTAAAGTGTTCCACAATCTTTTTACGCACTCTTTCACAGATTGGAGAGCCTCTGCCCATCTTTACTTCTGAGAGACTCTACCTCTCTAAGACATCCCTTTTGTAGCTAATCATGTTACAGACCTGATATCAATTAACTTAATTAGTTGCTAGATGTTCTCCCACCTGAATCCTTTCTAAATTTCTTGCTTTTTCAACCATTTGTTGCCCCCGTCCCAACTATTTTGAGACCTGTAGCAGGCATCAAATTTGAAATGAGCTCATTTAGTGGATAAAAGTGTAAAATTTCTCAGTTTAAACATTTGTTATGTTATCTATGTTCTATTGTGAATAAAATATTGGCTCACGTGATTTGAAAGTCTTATAGTTTTCATTTTATTCAAATTTAAAAAACGTCCCAACTTTTCCGGAATTCGGGTTGTAAATCAGGACGGGATGTTAAATTCCCCATGTGTGAAAACCTGTGAACATTTAATTAAAGTTTGTAACTTTTGTATTTGTTTGTACATTTGACCTCAAAACAAAATACAAAGTAAGTAAATGTAGCCTGATAATATCAACAATAATAGTAATAATAATAACTGAGTAATTATTCATAGTTAAAAACAACGTTTTTTTGCAATATCTAAGCTGTTTCTTCACATTACTTCTCAAATCTGAATATGGCATTGAATTGCCCATGTAGGAAAACTTACAAAAGCACATTTATGTCATGTTTGTACCTTGTTTAGTCAAAAAGATATACTGAAAAATAGATTTCAGCCTGGCGGTGGCGGCCATTTTGAATTTCTCAATTTTGAGGCATTTTGGGACATTTTTTAGCTTCATATACAGCAGATTTGGATTCAGCACGCCTTAATACCCTTAGAAATGTTGTATAATATAAATAATCACAAAATGCCTCCACCACTTTAAATAAGCACATTTTCAGAAATTCTGCCTAGTCTATTTAGTGTGATAGCGTAGTAGACCAAGTGAAACAGCGCTGTTTCCTCACAAGCTTCATTCGTCTAATAAACTGACCTGTGTGAGTAATTCTGCACTCGCGGGTAGTTTGGTAGAATTAAATGATCTTATTCCTTTATATCCGCGTGTGGCGCTGATATCTGTCTCTCATTAGCAATCGCACCCTGCTTCACACCACAGTCATGATAAAAACATCAATGTATTCACTCATCCATAAACATTATTGGATCCATAAGCTTGACGACAAATTCCATACTTCCGCAGGAAATTTTGCGTCATCAACCGCGTAGGTTGTTATTGTACGAGGTTAGCGACCCCTAGCGGCCAAAGAAATTACATATTGTATCTTTAAACCATTTGATCATGAGACTGTTCATTTCATTACATGAAAAGTGCTATTTAACTTGTAGAAAAAGTTTATTTAAGCCCTTTAAAAGATTTTAAAGGTAAATAATTTAAATAAAAGATTTTTTTTTTTTAAATCCCCTTCTGCAAAGTTCTTTTTGGTGGAGAGAGCGGGACGCAGGAAGTTGTTGCTTGCTGGATTTCTGTCACTAGCGCTCTGCAACCTACTTATGACCATCACATATTCCATAATGGTGAGATTGAGCCTCCATCTTGTTTCCAAACTCCAGAGATGAATCACAATTCTTGACTTTTACTCGTCTCTCTTCTCGATCCTCAGAACATAGTTCCAGGCATCCGTAATATTCAGGTGCTGGTGGTTTTCTTCCTGATCTCAGCTTATGAAGTGGGGCCTGGGCCAATCTCTTGGTTCATTGCCGCTGAGCTTTTTGACCAGTCGGCTCGTCCCATTGCCATGGCCTTCACTAGTATGCTTAACTGGGGAGGGAAGTTTTTACTAGCACTGCTCTTTCCACCTCTGCTGGTATGTGCAGCTCTTATATTCAGCACACAAGATCTGTATTGCACACTTATATACTAATTTACTTTAACAGCTGAACCTTGTTTGCAGAAACTGTGTGGGGCGTACGTCTACCTCCTCTTCATGTGTATGGCCTTGCTCGCCTTCACCTACACCATGTTTCGTCTTCCTGAGACCAAGGGACGCACTTTTGATGACATTGCGGCTGAGTTCCGTGGGGCCGAAGGCATTCCACTACATGACAAGACCACATTTAACACATTTACCTGATCACAAGCTTTTGGGTTAGCGGGACCAGTAAACACTAATCAACTCAAATGCAATGGGTGTGTTTATGCAACATATGAATGGGTATCGATCGATATATATATATATATATATATATATATATATATATATATATATATATATATATCAAGGATTCTGCATAGAATATCTAATAAGGAAATGTTAACCAACAACTTATATTCTAAAACACGTAGACGTTTTAAGACAAAACATAAACTTTATAAGTTTTTATCACACTGTGAAATCTCTGAACTCTCTGGTTTGTGCACTCTTGCCACACATCTATGTGGTTATCCAAGTTTACCAAACAATCTGACGGATGATATTGACGGGTATAATAGCAGCAAAACTACTTGATAAATATTTGTTAGGAAATCCCTGTAAACTGTTTTTGATTTTTTATGCATTCCCTGAGATATTTGCAATGTGTTTCACAACAGTCCACTTTTCTTTTCTTTTTTTCTTTTTTTTTTTAAGTTGATGGAATATCTGAATATGATTGTAAACATGAAATAAAAGATTGACCATTTCAGTTTCTTGTTCCAAATTACCAAGAAGTGCTACGCATTGCTCTAATTTACCTCTCTCATATTTTTCTTTCTTTCTTTCTTTCTAAAATCAGAAACATCCAGAGACCCCACTAACTGAAAAAGTGAAGACATGACATTGTCGACATCTTGTGAACTCAAAGAAGAAAAAAACTCGCTCTCTTGTTGTATGTCGTATGTTGTCATAACAAGCTAATTACAAGATTACAAGAACGGAGAGAATTTCTCGTTAGCAGAACCCATTAACAACAAATATTAGAACAAACACGGTCTTCACTGTAGAACAATGAACTGCCCTCGAAAGAAGCCACAGAGTTTTACAGCTCAATTAAGTAGACCTGTAAAATATAGCAGCATTTCTTAACAGTCCCTCATAGTCCAATAATGAGAAGCGTTTGAAACTGTCAGCTTTCGTGAGGAGATCCAGTCACTTAGTCATGTGAAGCATGTGCTTGTTATACCTAATTACTTTCCATGAAAATAAGCAGCAAACTGCCAGAGATATTTAATCTAATGTAAACTGCTAGTTAAACAACACTGATCAAAAACCTATGGGTCATTTTGGCTTGCATCTGAAATGTCAATTATACTATATTCTTAAGATAAATAGCAAACTTATTAAGCAAACAGATTACAAAAAGAAATGGAGTAAATCAAACAGATTGACGAGACTATGTTCAAAATAAAGATATAAATCTGGAAACTTTCTGCTTGACAAACATCAATAGAACATTTTACTTACTATTAATGTTTTGTTTACCACAATCATTCTGTGGTTCTGAATCTTTATTTAAAACATAGTGAATTTGTTGGGAGAAATCATTCTTAGTTGTTGAAGTCTGGGTCAAATCAAATGATTGGGTCAACTACTTTATATGCAATGTCAACTACAACAATTATATAATTGAGTCAAAAAAAAGAGATTTGTTCAAATTGTGCCTGATATTACCAGTTCATTTGTCAAGCACATTGCATCATGGGAAAGACGACATGTGCTGTTGTATAGCTTACTGCACATTTTGGGGAAATGCATCATTAACCATCATCCAGGTATTTAATGTATAGAGAAAATGCTGCATGTGGTATGTATAAGTATGGCTGTGTGCTATTTGGTTTTTCCTTACAAATAAGTTTCCTTACAGCTGAAAACACCTATCATTTTAAATAAAAACAATTGGGGGAGCTCATGACCTATTGTTTATTGTTGAACAGCAAATTTAGTGTCCCATTATAATAGATTCTTATCTACAACAGAGTCCAACAGAATCTGGACAAATCTAATGTTCATACTTTGTGAATGGAGCATTTCCACAACACAAGCAATTTTTTAGATTTCTCATTGAGTCTGTTAAAAAACAAAGAACAGACTCAGTCGTAGTGATGTCACATCCTGTGCCTCCCCATCAAAGCATTCATGATTTCCTTCTATTTATGGCATTTCTAGTCTAGGCAGAGAACCAACATGATTATGCTAATAATCATTAAACTGATCATTCTGCAACATATTTCAGGTAGGGATGTCATTAATTTTCTTATTGCATTGTTTTGGACTTAACTGGGAAAAAAATCTAACTAATGTATTAATATTTTTCAGAAGCCAGTGATGTTACACAGACTCCAGTATTATGGGCTCCACGGGGTGAATCTGCACAAATGAACTGCAGTCATACTAAGGGTTCTTCCTATTTCTACATGTACTGGTTCCGACAACGGCAGGGAGAGACAATGAGACTCATTGCGTTCACAATGACAAACAACAAGCCAGACTTTGGTGAATTTTCTCCAGATAAATACTCATCTGATAAGCCTGTGGCTGAACGTGGATCTTTCACAGTGAGTAAGCTGGAGCCTGACGACAGTGGTGTGTATTTCTGTGCAGTGAGTGAACACAGTGACACAGACTTGCTCTGCTGCTGTACAAAAACCTATTACAAGATTAAATTTCTTTAACTTCAAAACATACCATAAAACGACACTGCAGTGTATAAACCACAAAGAACTGTATTATGTATGCAACCAGCCTACAAATAATGTAAATTTTTAGGAAAATATATACATAAATGTGCTTTTATCCCAAGAGATTTATAAATGAGGAACATCACAAGCCATTTACACAGCAAGTTCATAAAGTGGTGCCCCAGCTCTGTCCTGGAGCGCCACTGTCCTGCAGTTCAGCTCCAATCCCAATGAAACACACCAGAATCAGCTGTTCAAGCTCTTACCAGGCGTGCTAGAAACTGCCAGGCTGGTGTGTTGAGGCAAGTTGGAGTTAAACTCTCAGGACAGTGGCCCTCCAGGACCGAGTTTGGACACCCCTGTCATAAAGCAAGTCAATAAATGAGTCAAAAAGAAATATGTAACTGAAAATCATCTATATGAAAAAATAAACTATATAGAAGTATGTACTAATTATGCATAAAAACATGCAAGGTCACGTAGCAGAGTCTTTGCCTTCACACATTTGAGTTGCAATAAGACATGAATCCAGCAGATGGCACTGACATATAACATTACCAATATTATGGACTAGGAAGCGGCTCACAGAAATCAGATTGCTGAAACATCTCAGTTAGTTAGAGGAAACATAGTGTCACATGATTTTTTTTTTTTTTTTTTTTTGTAACCTCGTGGATCTAGTTCTATCCAGTCCTAACAATTTTTCAAGTTAACACCAACCTTGTTTTGTGTTCTTTAACTATCTATGGGTATAATCAAACATTATGATTATTGCTGCATGATGTTTAGACATCAACATTTTTTGTTATTTAGTTGTCATTATACTACTGCCTCTATGTTCTGCTGAGAAGTAGTAGGCGTAGAGTAGAGGCGTCTGTCATGTTTTTTTTCTTTTTTTGTTTTCTGCAGACTGTACATGAAAAAGCTTGTAACACCTAGTTGGAAAAGTTCCTTGTAGCAAATTAGATGGCAGTTAACTACAAGTAATATTTAAGCAGTTACCTACAGTACAAGTAATATTCAAGCAGTCAAGTACAGTGCAAGTAATATTCAAGCAGTTACAGTACAAGTAATTTTCAAGCTGTTAACTACAGTACAAGTTATATTTAAGCAGTCAAGTACAGTACAAGTAATATTCAACCCGTTAACTACAGTGCAAGTAATATTCAAGCAGTCAAGTACAGTACAAGTTATATTTAAGCAGTTAACTACAAGTAATATTCAACCTGTTAACTACAGTGCAAGTAAAATTCAAGCAGTCAAGTACAGTACAAGTTATATTTAAGCAGTTAACTACAAGTAATATTCAACCTGTTAACTACAGTACAAGTAATATTCAAGCAGTTAAGTACAGTACAAGTAATATTCAAGCAGTCAAGTACAGTACAAGTAATATTCAAGCAGTTAACTACAAGTAATATGTTTATGTAATCTTGTAATTATCTGTTCTCCACATTATTTGTGAAACTGAGTTCTGAAATAAATACAAAAGCAATGGCTTCATGTCATGATGTAATGTTTAATTAATCTGAATTGTAGAAACTAAATATTTGGACAATATTTAATGGGATGAGGTAAAGGGGATGCATCAGAACATATCATTGTTAAAGTCGCAACTATATATTGCAGTGCAGTTTAATAATTGTTTTTGCAATATTCATGCATTTATCTCTGAATTACTTATCTCACTGTATTAATAACCACATATCTAAGTTTAGCAAAATGCTGAGTTACTAATATCAAAATATATTTTTTCAACAGAGACCCAATCAAACACTACGCAATTTAAAATATGGAAATGCACTGGTGTTATTGCTCAGACCTCATAAGATGGTTATTCTATCATGTATACTAATATGGATGTAATTATGCCCTAAATTCAATCTTACTCTAAATTCACCTTGTTTTTATGGTAATGAGCAAGTGAGCAAGTAACACACTCACCGTCTTTTTTCCCTTAATGAGTAAAAAAAGTCACTCAAAGTGATTGTCACTTTGTATAAACATACAGTATAGTACACTTTATACATGAACATCCCCCTTGACCAACCTGGGGTTCAGTGTCGTTCTCAAGTCAAGTGCTGATAGTCGATGGATTTCCCCTAGACCAACCTAGATCTTTATCCACTAAACTACAGCACCCAACCTCGCCTCTAGAGGCACACCGTGTTTACTTAAGCCTCAAGACTTTGCTAAGTTCAGCTATTCATGATGCATTTGCATTTTGCCATCTTTTTTGTATCATTACAATGGCCTGCCACTATGTGTAAGCTGTTGATTTGCTCAAAACCAGCTTTACAATGTAATTTTAAATCTTAAATTACTCATGCCAATTATTTTTATCTCAGGTCTTCAGGTAAACCAAAACCCATTGGAGCTTATTCTTCGACCAGGTGTACCTCTTGAAGTCGCCTGCTCCATCACAGGCACTGATAACCCAAACCTCTACTGGTACCGTTGGACCCCAACAGACGGTTTCAAGCTGATGTTCTCTTCTTTGGGTAAAGGACAAGTGGATCCAGAAAGCGTAGGGGATTTTTTGTCTAACAGACCAGGGTCTCTTCAGATACTGCTGGAGTCCAAGAGTGTAACCCATATTGGTTCTGCTGTTTGGTATTGTGCAGCCAGTCCCCACAGTATGACAGACTATAGTGAAAGCTGTACAAAAACTCTAAGGCCCTGCATGTTTACACCTGGTATCAGGATGGTTTTGGTCGATCAGATCATATAGACATTGGAGACACATTCCTTTTTACACCTGGTGTTTTAATCTGTCTCTTTTGTCCACTTTCAACCACTTCTGTCCTGATTTCATCAAGGGGAGTCTATGGTCGGGTAAATGTACGTGTTTTTCCATACTTTTGATCTAATGGATGAAAGAAGCTCACTCAATTTACATATGAACGCTACCGGAGACGGAAAAACATACAGAGTGCATCAGCTTTAGTTCCTGCTCTGACAGCCGCAAGACCAGCCGAACGCTGTGAGTGTGTGTTAGAATCAGGAATGGTGAGAGAACATTGTGCTTGGTAAATTTTTGTCTTCAAACTACTGTAAAATTGGGTCTCCAGTCGACAAAGCTGGCTAGTTTATGCATTAAGCGGAGAGTAGACGGTCTTTTGTGGCTGTTCGAACATATTTGACCACATGAGCGTTTACCTCTGGAAGTGATTGAAAGTAGACGAGCTCAAAACAGATCCTGTTTACACCTGTATTTAGCGTCGTCCACTTGTGATCTGATCAACCATCTTAATACCAGGTGTAAACAGGCCCTCAGAGATGAAAACCACTTTCTGAGTTAATTTGAAGGTAATGTGAGGCCTTGTCTTAAATTGCTTGATTGAAAGAGGTGACACATCCCTATTTTTTTCTTTCAACTTTATTTTGATGCTCCACAACAGACTACTAACCCTAACCCTAAAGTACACTAACAGTCTACTAATACTCTAATGAGAGTTAGTTGACAGGACAGTAAAATCTACAGTAAAAATGTTACTCTTGTGTTGAGATTCACTGCACTGTTTTTATATTTGGGGTCCCAGAGACCCAAATGATTTATGTGTCAAACAATAATCAATTTAACCTTATTAACTTATTTTCTCTAACCTAATCAAAACCCATTTGAATGATATCATTGAAGCATTAACCCTCTTAATGTAGGCTTAGTCTTTACAGCAAAAATTAGGGTAATCAAACCCAAATATGCAACTGGCAACTGCTACATTGTGTACATCAATCTAGCATGTAAAAATATATCGCATTTTATTATGTAGGCTATATAATTGATTGGAAACGTAATTTATTTTAAACATATAAGATTAAAAGACTTTCTAAACCACTAGTGTTTTCAAAAACATTTGAATGTGTCAGGCTTCATTTTACTCAGACTGAGCAAGTGATTCATAATGCATGAGTTAAACATGTTCCAGAAAAACAATACAGATGTGTGGGTGTGTGGTGCAGACTGTTGAGACAATAACCTGCAAACATGCTCCTCGAATGAATCAGCTCTGCACCAGTTTCCAACAGCTCTTCTCTTTTTGATTGGTTTAGTGTGTAGACGTGCATGAGCTTTGAGGCTTGTGTGCAGCAGCAGGTGTGTGAAAGATGCAGGATTGAGCATGAACGCTCTGACCACATCCTCCTCAACACCTTCACACTGCTCGAAAAGAGCTGACACCACATCCTGCTTTCAACTACAGCAACCTGATGCTTACACTCTTCTAGACACCATTCAAACTGCAATCATTCATCTGAGGTGTATTCACACTCTCAAATAAGAGTAAAAAACACCAATCATTTTACTTAACACTTTATTTCAACGGTCTACTTTAGACATTTTACTCATTTTTACTAAACTTTGCAAATACATGTCATGTACTTATTCGACTAAACCCAAATCCTACTAATACTCTAATGAGAGTTGGTTGACATGTAGCTGCTTTATAAAGTTACTTATAGTTAGTAGAATGTTTAAAGTGGAGCATCGAAATAAAGTGTAACCATATTTTTGTTGTTGTTCTTGCTGCTGTTATTTTCAGTTGCAGTCATTGTTCTCAGTACTTTTGATGTGCCTTGTTCCAGGAATTATAGAAAAGCTTTAGAGCTCACATTATGACAAATGTCAAAGTCACGAGTCATATAAAAGTCTTATTTTCTTATTGCAGTGGAAGATTCTTACATAACTGAGATAACAACCCACACTTTCCAAAAGCACATATTTTCCACTGCACAAAACATATGCAAATATCCTCCGTTTCTCATAAATTCAAAGGTCTAAAAGTTAAATACAGGATGTTTTAGTCATCGCAGAAAGTAGAATCTAAAACTTCCATTGCATTCTGTCTAAATTGTTTCTCATTGTTATAGTTGTTCATTCCTGATTAATGTTTCAGGCTATAATAGTCACTTATATGCATTCAACTTTTGTTGTGCATGTGCGTAACAAGCAAAAACGTGTTCAGGATTTAGAAGGTATTTGTAAAATTTTATTATTCAAAATTATAAAAATAAAATCATATGTGTGATTTGAAGTCATACAAAACTACATGAATCTAGTCAAATATAAAATACACTGAAATCTTACACATTTCGTAAATAATAAAGAAAGACACTTCTGGCCTCTCATGGAGAACGTTTGTGGACACGGTCATGGTAAGTCCTCTGGAAATGGTTTCATCCTCATTGAAAACTGTAGGGAAAATAAATTCATATTAACTTAAGGGATCATAACGTATCTGTCTTTCGTTTACACAACACAGTTTTCAACTAAAAACTTAAAACTTAATATGAGTTTTGGCCTTTCATTCACACGACAACAGTGTTTAGGGGGCCTGAAAATGCAAACTTTTGAAAACGATACTATTATCGTTTCTGTGTAAACTACAAAAATGCGAAGTTGTGAAAACGGTGACGTCATGCGCATGCAAACTAGTTTTTCTTTACAAATGGACATCGGCAACTACTGGCCTGACAGTAGTTATGTATACAGCGTTTGTAATCATTTTCACGGATCCGTGTTGTCGTGTAAACGTACCCTAAGTCATATATATCTTTATACTCTAAATACATATTTGACGTGTGAGATGTGCATTATGTTTATCAGGGATTACCTTGAGTTTCCACACTACACCAGACACGATCAGCGCATACATCAGGCTCTTGCAGAGGAACACGACGTAGCCAAAGCCAAGCAGTTTCAATCCCTTTGGCTTCTCTAAAAAAAACACCAATACACAAACATGTCTGATATATCA